>NW_017971513.1:0-377946 GCF_001883845.1 Diplodia corticola
GGGGGGGATAGTCTGAGACATGATCAAAGGAGCTAGACTGGGGACTCGGGGAGTAAGCGAAACGAGCGCGGCCATGGATGTTTATAGCCGTTTCAGCTCAAGTGTTTGTGGAGGCAGTGGGCTAGTGACTGGGTTTTTAGGGTTTCACGATGGCTCAATGTACGTGGTGCTGAATGGATCATCTTCTCCTTTTCACCGATCTGGTGAAGGCAAATATTGGTAAACTATGCAAAGCCATCCCGTTCACTATGCGGAACGTCGACAGCGGGAAAATATGTAGGAAGAAACAATATGTTACAAGAAATGTCTTCTCGGAGCAGCATGCAGTTTCCGACCCATTTTATCCTTGGTTGTTTTCGTAATCCTTGTTTTGGGATCCAGTGCTACACTTTCTCCTCTCCTCTCATCTCTCCGAAACGTATCTCTGGAGTACATTCCATCGTTGGACACGTTTAGTTCTTGACCTGGTTACCCCACTTGCCCCAGCCACCCCAGTTGCCCCAGCCACCGTTGTTAGCGGGAGCCGAAGGAGCAGCGGTAGCAGCGGCAGCAGACGTGGCGGGCGCGGCGGAGGTGGCAGCCTTGGTCGAGGTAACAAGGGTAGAGACGGCAGGGGTAGAGACGGCAGGGGTAGTGGCAGCCGGGGTAGCAGGAGCGACAGACGAGGAGCTGGCCGCGGCGTTGACGGCGACGGCAGCAGCGGTGGCGCCAGAGAGCGGCGAGATGGGAGCAACGTTGGGGAAGTAGGAGGCGGGCAGCGAGGGGATCTCAATGGAGACGGTGAAGCCAAGCGAGTCCTCGATGTCGTCGGGCATGCTGGCGGCGGTGTAGCCGGAGGGAGCGGCGTCAATGGTGGTGGTGACGGTGTCGTAGGCCGAGCTTCCAGACGACTCGAGGCAAGCGCCATCGCCATAGGCGGAGCGGCAGCTGTAGAAGATGCTGTCGCCCGACTCGGTCCACATGGAGAAGTCGGTGACGGTGATGTCGGTGCAGGGGGCGCCGTCGGCACACTCAATCTTGATGGGGCCGCGCTGGGCGCCGTTGGCGCAGGTGCCCTTCCAGTTGTTGAAGGTGATGTTGTTGAGGGCGACGCCGTCACCCGAGGCCTCGCTCATAGAGGCCCAGTACTGGTCAATGTCGAGCGAGTAGGCGTTGCCGCGGCCAATGAAGTTGTCGAAGACGACGTTGGAGACGGAACCGCTGCCGCCGTAAGACTTGATCATCATCATCTGGTTGGAGTTGACGGTGTAGACGTTGCGGTAGGTGATGTCGGAGATGTCGGTGTCCTCGGCCAGGGAGCCGAAGGCGCAGCCGCCGGACCAGTTGCAGTAGATGTTCTCAACCAGCACGTTGTGGGCGGGCGACTTGACGGTGACGCACTCGTCCTTGTTGGTGACCATGACATCGTGGATCCACATGTTGTCACTCCACACATCAATGCCGTCCAGGCCGCCGTGGTCACCGCCGCGGATGGCAAGGTTGTAGATCTCGCCGTTCTTGCACGTGTCGATGGAGAAGTGGAAAGAGGGCGAATCAACCAGGGCGAGATCGTGGACGGAGAAGTCGGTGGTGTCGTAGAAGCGGAGAATACGCGGGCCAGAGATGGAGTCGTCGGCGTGGAACTCGTAGCCGTTGCCCTGGAAGGCACCCTTGCCGGTGCTGGAGAAGACCTCGACATCGCTGGTGTGCTCGATGAAGATCATGTTGCCGCCGTCGGTGCCGGTGCGGTAGATGGTGCCGTCAATCTGCAGGGCCCATGCGGCACCGCCGGCCAGCTTGACCCAGGTCGAGATGGCATAGTCTCCCTCGGGGATGACAACCAGACCGCCGGCCTTGCAGTCGGCGTGAGCGGAGGCCAGAGCGACACCGAGGTCGGTGGTCTTGTCCGCCTTGGCGCCGTAGTCGGTGACATCGCAGGTCTTGGTGGCGCCCTTGTCCGAGGCAGAAGTGAGGGGCCCGACGGAGCCGGACAGCTCGGCCGCAACCAGTGCGGGCACGAGGGCAAGAGCAGAAACGAGAGTAGACTTGAACGAAGGCATGGTGAGCGCGGCTCTGCTGCCAGGAAAAAAGAAGGACTAAAGAGGGAAAGACAGAGGCAGAGAAGAAGCTGGCCAAGAGAAACAAGAAACATGCGGGCTTGCCGGCTCCTATGTACCTGGCATGGGGAAACATCAAACACAGCCAAGGCTCGCGAAGCACGATGCGGACGTGAACCTGCGACTCAGGATGGCTGCCGTGTGCAGTCGAGGGCAGGGTGCAGCCGCCGGGCCCCAGCAGCCCCAGCAGCCGCCCGACGGCGCTGATCAAAGCGGCATCGACGAGGGCCGCGGCCCGGGGCGTGTCGTCTACTTGAGGACAAGCGGCCGTCCACAGATGTTTGGAGGTCGGAGACGCGTGCGGTTCGTGGAAAGAGTGCCGAGCGGGCTGCGTTTCAAGGGGTGTCCGGGGGGCTGATCGCCAGCACGGCTGCCAGGCCGATCCCGGATGCTTGCGTCGCCTTGAGTGTGTGCCGAATGCCCTCGATGCAGAGTGGATGCAGAGTGGGTTGCCTGCTCATTATTGTCGGGGGAGCCGGCGGGTGGCCGCAACGGGCGTGCCTTCTGATCACCGCGACTGCCTGCTCCGCGCCGTGTTTCCGGCAGGCACGCGTGTTGTGACCCCCTTTCTCAATCGGGAGATTGCGGCTCGGTTGTTTCTATAGTTATCCGCAGCCGTTTCCTCTGCCGCTTGCTATAGGCTTTAGGCTCCTTAGCTGCCGGCCCCGGCAAGACGCGCACCTCGCTGTTTCGCTAAGCAAGCGATGCAGCCGGGCCGAGTATGTAAGGTAATCCAGACTTCGGCTTCGCTGATGCCACCCTTCACAAGGCTTTCGTGGAACGGCGACAACCTTCTTTCGAATAGTGGCTGTACACGAGTGCTAAGTAGCGTAGAACGAACCCCGGAAATGGAAAAGCGGAAGAGCAACATGACAAGCATTGGAGCTCTGAAACACCGTGGCTGATCCTTACTCGTTTTATTTGCAGCTCCTTTTATCAGATCATATACCGTCCCCAAAACGAAACACCAGTTGTTTGTTCCCCGATCGCCCGACGTCAGCTACTAGGTGAGGTCATGGCAATAGGTGGTCATCAATGCACGCATCCTCGAGCCGAGTAGCATAGTCGAAGCAAGACATAGTACTAGATGCAGTAGCTCAATTGCCTTTGCGTCTCTTCCGCGAAAACGCACCGGGAGTGACACTTTATACTGCTGTGCTGAATGCCATTTGAAGAGAATGGACGAGCACAGGTGTTGCTCAGTCCAAACACTTGCAAAGAAAGCTGGCCTACAGTCTGGAGCGCCGGAGTAGATAGATGGTCGCCTGTACTGTTGCCCGAGTCAAGCTCGGGTTCTACCGATCGACGCTCTGACTCGCACCCCACCAAAGTTCCCGGGCTCATGACAGGCATCAGTTCGCGACGCCTCCGCGCTCCAATCCGACGAGTACCTCATCATGGAAGATGCAAAGCTGCACCGGCTGCCCGACACAATGCTGAACTTCGAAATCCTCAAGCCTGCCGCCGCGCTTGCGCCCAGACTGGGTCGACTCTCTGTACCAGGTCGCACGACACTGCATACACCCCACCATATCGCCCTCACATCTCGAGGCGTCGTCCCCCACCTTACCCAGGACGTGCTGAAGAAGCATACCGGCCTCAACTCCTTCTATGTTGCGCTTGAAGACTGTGAGCTTTCCAGGCCCAGCCGCGCCATCAATCGCTGACGCGACTGCTCGCGCCGGAGCTCAGAAGTCATAGAGAGAGCGCCTAAGCAAACGCCGCCCCTCTTCAACATACCATGCGAGCCTGACGAGTCGCCCATGCGCCGCTTCGCCTCTCTCCAGAAAGATGCCTTGCTCGTTCTCGGCCCGCGACGCACAGTGCCTGTGACAGCCTCTGCGACCAATACCAACACTTCCATCTCCATCCACACCGCCGTGGGCTTCCACGCGCTGGCTTCCGACTACTACGCGTCTGCCGCCCAGAAACTAAGGCCCGACATCGTCATCGGCCTGGGCGACATCATGCACGGCCACACCAAGCCGAGCGCGAAGCGGATAGACAAGATGGGCGACCGCACAACCGCCTGGATGAAGGACATCGTAGCGGCCAAAGGCGGGCTGGACAAGACCAAGAAGGGCGGCCGCGTCTACAACGTCTTCGCCCCCATCTTGCCCATCGACAAGGAGCTGCAGTCATGGTACCTGGACGCGCTGACCGACGACGACGAGCAGTTGCGGCCGCACCTCTCCGGCCTCGCCCTCTACGACACCGCCTCCCTCGCCGCCATCCCCGACCCGCTGGCCGCCCTCCCGCGCCTCGCCCTCGACAACCCCGCCTCGCCGCAGAAGCTGCTGCACGCCGTCTCCCTCGGCATGGACCTCCTCACCGTGCCCTTCGTCTGCCAGGCCACGGACGCCGGCATCGTGCTCGACTTTGAGTTCCCCGTGAAGGCGCCGTCGTCGGACGCGTCGCCCGCGGAGCGCAAGGCGCTCGGCATCGACTGTTGGATGCCGCAATACGCGACGGATCTGTCGCCGCTGACGCCCGGGTGCGAGTGCTACGCCTGCACCAGGCACCATCGCGCCTACCTCCGGCACCTGCTGGCCGCCAAGGAGATGCTGGGATGGGTGCTCATCCAGGTGCACAACCACCACGTCATAGACCTGTTCTTTACCGGCGTTCGGAAAAGCATCGAGAACGGCACGTTTGAGGAAGATAGAGCTGCGTTCGAGCGCGCCTATGTGGATCACTTGCCGGAGAAGACGGGCCAGGGCCCGAGGTGAGTGACGTTGTCCCGACAGTGGTTGAGGGCTTTGCTGATTCTTGCTTTGCGCAGACTGAGAGGTTACCAGTTCACCTCAAGTGGCCCTGGTGAGCCGAAGAAGAACCCTTCGAAATACAGGATGTTGGATGAAGGGAAGCAGATTCTAGCCGAGTCCATCACGCCGGGCTCCAATGCCGATGCGACTGACCTTGAGGCGACGGGTTTTGCGGAAGTAGAGAAATGAGGAGGCCATGTAGAACTGCCAAATGCAAGAATATGAAGTATGACCAGATTTTAGCATTACAGCGAATCAAGCTTCACAGGCTAATAATTTTTGCACGAACTTTCGGATGACGCTGGCTGATGAATACTTCAAACTCCACGAGGTACCAGATGTCACACATCTTAAACATCAGCGTGGATTTGAGCAACCGCTTGCGCGGTCATCTGCTGCAAGATACTGTCGTTCTGTCATGTCATGGACCATCAGTCCCGTTTCACCTGAGAGATCACACGAGCTCGTGCCACCAGGCCTGTCTCATCGAGGTCCTCAGGTGCTGAGCGCTATGTATCTGTCCGCGTTGTGCCTCCTTCTCTTCCTACCAGCTCTTTCACTTCACGTCTTTTGCGTCTGCATTTGAGCTTCAAGCTTTACGAGTGGCGCGAAGTGCGTGCTTCGTAGTACGGAGGTCTTTTCACTTGCTCGGTGTGATGGACCCCGGAACAGAAAGAGTTTATGACCCCAAGGGCGGAAAACCCCACACGGACAAAGCAACAGGAATAGCACGTGTTAGTTAAGTCTCGGCAAGCATAAACTTCAAGGTGAGGGTAGGCGTAGGCGTCGTGCCGGGCGTGCTGGAAACTGTGGCATTGTTTGGTGTCGATCTGTTTGTGGTGGCCGCATCGACGGAAGGCGCGCCATGTTGGAGCCGCGTCGATGCCGGTGGAGTTGCCGCCCTCCAATCCAGATCACCCGAAAGAGATCGGGATCGGAAAGCGAGTGGCAGTGGAGTTGGGAGATTAAAGGCCAGCGGTGGAGCTGGAAGATCAAAGATTTCCTGTTGAACTGCCCGGATGAGACTTTTCTGGTCTGCCTGTTTATGGCTGCTTCACTGAGATATCCTGAGTCATGACTAGAGTGTGTTTAATTTTTCTTGTTATGAGATTCCCCGGCGAATGGGGGATGTCCACTTTATCAGTCTTTCGGACCGGAGTAGGTACAGTGTCGTTGGAGTCGGCGGTGAAAGACGGGCCGCAATTCAGGAGCCGTCTCCGGAGCTTCGGCGAAAAGCAAAGATGAATGGCCCCACGGAAGCTCGTTTTAGGGCGGCGCTTTTCTTCTTTCTGTACATTCGGGCCGGGTCCGATGGCTAGCTACAAGCTGCGCCCAGGCACCCAGGTAGAACGGGGGATTGCACCCCCGCAAAATCGGACATAACGTATCGTCAGACCGCAAGCCTTATTCAATAATGCTAAGCGTGCGTGCAGACTGATTATCGGCAGTCGCGAGACAAGCATCCCTAGCTATACGAGCCCTGATCCCCCCCCACCCCCCCCTGCTTGGCACGGCAGTTATATGCTCGCAGCCCGCCGTGATTTGCAACCATAACCGTTCTACCTACTAATTCCACAGCCCGAACAGCGTTGAATATCTGACCATGCCATCAACCCAAGGAGACGACGGCGTCATCACCATCCGCACCCACCGGCCCGAAGACGTCGCCCATGTCATGTCCCGCCACGGCGTGCTGTATGCCGACGAATTCGGCTGGGACCCCCAAGTCATGGAGGGTCTAGTGGACAACACCTGCGCCGATTTCCTCAACACTTACGACCCGTCACACGAGCGCTTCTGGATCGCCGAGCGACACCAGGACGGCCAGGTGAAATTCGCCGGCAGCGTCATGGTACTCCACGACAAGGACGACCCGGCGCACAAATCGGCAACGATCCGCCTCTTGCTGGTGGAACCGAGCGAGCGGGGGAAGGGCCTGGGCACAAGGCTGGTGAGACAGGTCATCGAGTTTGCACGAGAGGAGGCGCGTGGATATCGGCGCGTCATGCTGTGGATGCCCAGCGAGATGGCGGCGGCGAGAAGGATTTATCAGCGCGAGGGCTTCGAGAAGGTGGCCGAAATCGAGCACGAGGTCTTTGGGAAGAAGTCGACGGCAGAGTCTTGGGGGCTAAATTTCTGATGAATGGTGGAGGTGCGATGTTAATCATAACTTATAGATAATCTCACTCCTTCTAACTCCCTTTTGACATCTTCCCCTGCATCCTTGACCTGATCTCTTACAAAATCCTTCAGATCTGCTTTCGCACCGTCGATCTGGTCGTCCAGTCTCACGTCCACGATGTCATCGATCTCGTCTCTTACCTCCTCTACCCGCTCCTCTAACTCATCCAGCTGCTGTTTCATCTCCTGCCGCATCTGTTGCCGTACGTCATCCATCTGCTCGTCCAAGCGCCGTTCCAGTCGCTCGCCAACGTCGCGCAGCTGCGTCTGTACGCGCTCGTGCAGCTTCTCTAGTCGTGCGTCCATGTCACTGTTCAGCTCTCGCCGAAGCTCGCGCAGTGCCTGAGCCCACGGTTCTTCTTTGGCCTTCAGTTTCTTTACGGCTGGAGGTCGTGATGGCTCCGGCAACTCTCCAAGCTCGTCGTACGACGGGGGGCTTTCGGCCACTTGAGGCGGGGCAGTGGAGGAGCTGAGGCCGAAGTTGCAGTCCTTGAGGACGAGAGCACCGCGGCCGTTGTAGAGGCTAGCGTTATCGAGTTCGCTAGGGATGGGAGAGAGCGAGCCGATGCTGGAGCATAGCGATGATGCTCGTTTGTGGAAGGAATCGTCATCGACAGGGAAAAATATGGTGTAACCTGTGGAATGAGAAAGGGACTGAACTGATTCGAGTACGTCGCCGAACTTCTTGTTGCGTGGCGTGAGCGATGTTTCTGAGGGGACGAGGACTCCAGTGGGTTGCACCAGGGCGATACGAAGACTAGCGATGGAGTCCGGGCTAGACATGAGTTCCTTGATGGGCTCGGGTAAATCTGGGGCTTGTGTATAGTGTAGTTCGGCTACGCAATCCGGGGCGTAGGAGAGAAAGATGTGCGTCTTGCGTAGAGACTTGAAGGATGCGGGGATACGGAGTTTGAAGTGGGCGGCTTTTCCAGATTCATCGAATACGATGCGCAAAGAAACTTGTTCAAGGTGTCGGATGGAGTCATCATAGGGGCAGCGCCACTGAACAGCAGCGGAGACGTAATCAACGAGGAGGTTGGAAGTAGGCGCAGAAGACATGGTGAGGCAACAGGCGGCTAAAGAGAAGCGTCAGTGGCACAAATCAAAAGGTTTCACCTTAAATATGTTCCCTGCACAGTATCGTCGACGGTGCAGAAACCCGCCCACCCAGGCTTTGTTTATAAGGAGCAACCTTGACTCCAAGTAGACGACAGAGGGTCAAGTCGGCGCTCGTCTGGCCACAGCCACGTCGCATCGAGGCCCAGAGACGCCCACGGCGACAGTAAGTGTCCCTTACAGGCCCCAGATCTTCCAGCGAGGGTCGCGCGGACGCTCGATGGGTGGATGCTGGGCAGGTAGCCTGCTGGCGAGGGTCCAGGCAACTCGATGTTTGTGGAGAGCTGACGAGCCGGCTACTCCCGGTGAGGGCGAGTACCTGACAGACTGACCGGTGTCGGGTGAAGAATAGATGGAAAGTGGTAGATGGCAGAGGGCACGAGTGAGCACGTTGAAAGAGGATGGAGGTGGTGTTGAGACGCGGTCGACAAGTCGGCAAGTCGGCAGGTTGGCAGCCTCGCGGTACTGGCCCGTGCACTTCTGACTAAGCGCGCACAGACGTCAGTCGACGAGCGCTCCCACTCGACCTGCCGACACTGCCATCTTGAACATCAATCCACACTGGCAATACAAGAATTGAGCTCTCTATTCCTCAAGAATCGATCATGGGCAACCTCCTTTCGTAGTTTTGGCACTTGCTTCCAAGCGCTCATCGTCACTTCATACTCTGTTATCGCACCTTCTAATAACACATTCCATTAACAACTCAATCCGAATCATCCGTTTGCAACGTACCTCCTGAAAACAAAAGAAGAACAATGACAGAGTCCACTGAGCCCGGTCCAGTACCGGCGCCCGAACCCTGGCCCGCCGCGCTCAACAGGCCGCGGATCCCCCTCCTCAGCTTCAACCCGCTCTGCCTCTCCCAGTGGCACCAGGACGCGGCCGCCCACACAGGCCACCCCATGGTCATCGCCTTCTGCGGGGTAGAATTTCTCGCATCGCCGATATCCTTCCAGGCCTATGTCACCTATGACACGTCCCACCTCAGCCGCGAGGAACGCGCCAACCTAGCCAAGGAGCTGTTCGACGAGGTCGCCCCCGCGCATACCAGGCATCCAGTCCGCCTCGAAGTCACTTTTCTGGGGCCTGTGGGTAGTAGTAGCAGCAGTAGTGCGGATGGTGTAGAGCCAAGTGCCACCGTGAACGGCTGGCAGCAACAGGAGGACCTGGTGCACCGGCGGGAATACATTTCGGCGTGCATTGACCACTATCGCTCCGTGCGGACCTTTCAAACGAATTACCAAAACTGGTCCTCGAGGATGGTCCGGTCGTACAGGTCCGAGGGTATGGACGGCTACGCTGGATTCTTGATCACCGTGCCCGTACCGGACTGGAAGGAGAAGGGTGCGTTGGGGTTGCTGTATTTCGACTACCAGAGGACTAAGAAGAGGAAGCGGGGCATAGACGAGAGGGAAAAGACGCATGCGGACGGGGCGCCAGATCCCAGGTACTTGTGGCCGACGGCGAAGTACGCAAACATGATGAAGGAGGAGCCGGAGGTTTTCATAAAGAAAAGGTTGGAGGAGCTGCGTGATAAAATCCCCGGGGTTGTGTGGAAGAGAAAAAAGGAGACCAAGGAAGAAGAAGACATGGATGACTGGTTGTGGATGTATCACCAGATCGAGGGCAAGTGGTTCACCGAACGTTGGAGAGAGGTCTACCCCACCTTGGGGAAGACGAAGAAAAATCGCAAGAGTCGCCAAACGTCGCAAAGCGTCCCATTGAGCGATCAAGCGCCATCGGAACACCCTGAAACTGCACAGTCAAGCGCATGAGTTGTTCACTGTTTTCCGACAGCTGGATTTGCTAGTTTCTGGCGCCCCACGAATGGCGCAAGTGCAACTGATGCGTCTCACTTGACGTCCTTGCAGATTCCAAAATTGGAAGCTCGTCATCGGCGCCATAAGCGGCGGCCGATGGACCAGAATCTCGAACTGTATGCACACAGCTGGTCAGAACGCCATGCAGGCCAGAGGCGCGATTTCTTGCCCGCGCTTCACCCAATAGCCCCGCTCGACTCCCGCCCGACCACTCTCGTCCCCCGCCGCAGGAAGAAGCAGCGGTCTCCAAAACCTCCGCATCGACCACGGAAACGTCTCGCCCCGGGTCTTGACAGCCAGCGCGTCAAAGGTCCCCGACGGTACCTCCACCGTACACTCCCTCAGCCGCTGGCCAAACAGCCTCGCCACCATCCCATCCACCCTCCCAAACAACATCCTCTCCACCTCATCGACAACCTCCCCCACGACCACCCCCGGCTCCACATGGACCAACCCCCCCGTCACCGAGAGATACAACCCCCTCACATTCGGCAACGCCACGGGCACGGCCTCCACGAGCCCGCCAAACGTCCGCTCCAGGCTGCCCTCGTAGACGCCGCCGACGGGATACATGCCCTGCCGGTGGAGGTCCCACTTCAGCTCGACGGCGGCGACGCGCTCGCGCGCGCGCGGCAGTAGCAGCCGCGGCATGTGGAGCAGCAGCGGCATGCTGGCGACGTGCAGCGTGTTGGTCGCGTAGAGGACGTCGACGCCCTCGGCGTACGCGCGCCGGCACGCCCGCAGCCAGCCCATGGCGCCCACCCGGCACCGGTCCGGCAGCGCGCCCGGCCACCGCTCGCACGCCGGCGCCCATCCGCGCGTGCAGCCGTCTTTCCACAGCGGGACCTTTCCGTCTTCCTCCTCCTCCTCCTCATCGTCGTTTCTCCCGGGCCGATGCTGCTGCTGCCGCCGCAGCGGTGATGACGATGATGATGGCGGCGGCGGGTTGCGATGGCACACGCAGCCCCACCACCGCCACGCCTCGACGTCCTCGTCGCCCTTACCACCACCACCACGGGGACGCCGCAGCACGCGGCGCCCGCTGCGGTCGAGTAGCAGGCCGCCGTGCGCTGCCACGTCGTCGGGCTGCTGCTGCTGCTGCTGCTGCTGCTGCGCCGCCTTTGCCTTTTTCTTCCTCTTCTCCAGCGGGGTCGCGAAGATCAGATCCATGTGCACGACTCGCGCGCCGAAGGCGGCGACGAGGATCATGCGGCGCAGCTCCGCGGGGAGGCGTTGGAAAAAAGGGCTTTTTGACGTGGCGACGTCGTCGTTGTCGTCCGGGGTGTGCGGGCTGGAGGCCGACGGCGACGGCGACATTGGTGGTGGTGGTGGTGGTGGTGTAAGCGGACGGCGGAGCGACTGCGCGGGGAGTGCCGGTAGGCTGTCTGTGATGCTTGGTCCTGCACTGGCGTCGTCGTCGTTGGCCATTCTTGTGGATAATCTTTTGCGGATCTGTTTGAGGAGTTCGGGGATGTTGTTGTTGTTGTTGTTGTTGTTGGTGGTGGTGGTGGTGGCGGCGGCTTACGATGATAGGGCCTGGCTGGGTTTGAAGTGACTTTCTTACGTATCAACGGAATGCGTGACAGGAGGATATCGAGCTATTTATGCTCCGCTAGGCGGAAGGATCAAAGTGGGGGCGATTCCTTGAAGAAGTATTAGCTTTACATACAGGAAGGCTTTTTTTTTCCTTTTGCATTTTCAACGTCTGACTGTTAGTTTGCTTAGGCAGGGTGTCATACGTAGATATCGATTCTGCCCGCAATTGCAATCAGCATGACGGCCTTGAACAAGAAACCTGGAGTACGGAGATCGGTGCACGTACCTTTGTAGGTCGTCAATGTAAATGAGAAGATTACCACAATACACCAAAGTGATTTAAAGAATGTCAAGTCATATATATTATTCCGCTTCAGAGCGTAAGACAAGAAAGGAAACGCCATCAACGGGAACCTGATCGCTTCTTCGTTTTGACGAGAGCTAATGGAAGAGGACGAGGCGACTATTCATACACAAATGTGCACACGCCGTTCAAACTCGCGATACGAAGACTTGCCTCAAAGATGAATCCAAAAGACCATTCTTCCCCGGCTTGTCCTTCCCATGACCATAACTGACAGAATGCTAGACAGAGGGTATGTTTTACTCAAGACAGACGATGACGATGCGAGTCAAAAACGCCCAAGGATATGTGCAGGTCGAATATGTCGACGGAAGAAAGAGGATGCGAAAGTGACAAAGCCAAAGCTTTGCAAGACCAATGTGAACGCCTGATCCCCACTGTACATACACAGCTGTCTCGACGGTGATGGAGACTAAAGTCAATACATGAAGAGCCTCATCGAAGCATATAACTCATATCTGGCAGCGCAGCCACGAACTTCTTCACAGCCTCTTTGTCCTGCTCGGCCCAGTTAGTCACCGGGCCAGCCTGCGCTTGACCAGCAGCTGTAGCCTTCAGACTCTGTTGCGAGTTGGCCCGTGACAATTGGCCCGGCTGGGCCAGAATGTCATCAAATGTCCTAGCAGAGCCTGACCGCTCGCGCGAAGGCTGCAGAATTTGGTCAAACGTAAGAGGCGTGGAGCTTGAGCGGTCGGTGCGGGTAGCTCCACCTAAGATGTTGTCAAATGTGATGGTAGGAGCGGTTGAAGTGGGGTCAGGGCTTGGGAGAGGGCTGGAGGAGGTGCGGTTATGTGAGGCATTACGTGAAGCAGCGGACGCAGGCTTATCGAAGACGGAAAAATCAACGCTATCCCACGGATCCGAATCTGCTGGGGCAATGGAGATTGGGGCAGGGCGGAAAACCTCCTTCTGCTCCAGCACCGGTGACGGCGACAGCGGTTGTAAGCTGCCTAGGGTAGGTGAGATGGGGAGAGTAGAAGACCGTGCCGGGTTGAGAGGGCTGAGCGGCCGCGGGTGGTTGGTCGGCTTGGGGAGCCAATTGCTCGTCGACTTTGGCGTATTGACACGGGGCGGAGATGCTAGGCCTGAAGTTGTTGGCGAAAGGGGCATCGTAGCAGATCGAATCGGCGCAGGCACCAAAGGGCTTGGTGGGTGAGTTCGGGTGGTCTTACTAATGGGCGAGCCAATTGGCGAAACGCTACGGGGAAGACCCCATTGCCCTGATGGCGGAGGCGCAAGTACGGGCGAGGATGCTGCAGGAGATTCCACCATCTCACCCCAGTCGTCATCGTCCGTCTCTTGGGGCTTGAAGCTGGTATCAAGAGGCGCAAGTTTAGTAGCTGGCTTGGAAACTGAAGGTGGATCCACGGACAAGGTTATAGGCGCGGGCGGTACCGACGTAGCCTTCCATGGATCTCCCCATGGATTCTCATCAGGAGTCATGACTGAAGGAGAAGCCATTGGTGATTCAACGGTATTGCCCCAGCTTTTTTCTTCGTGGACAGGACTGTCAGCCTTATGCGGCTCAGGGTTGGTGTCGATGGCTGGCAACTTCGGCGTAGTGACGACCTCTCGAGGAGATGGAGGACGAACAGCAGTGTCAATGGCGGGTAGCTCGGGTTTCGATATCAGAACAGAATCACGGTGGGAGGCGTTGGATTTTGCAGTAGACGGCCTAGCATCGTCCCAAGCGTTGTCGAAAGCATTGTCCCACGGATTCGGCTCGTGTTTCCTGAGGGCCATTTCCGGCTCGTATTCTTTACGAGCTATTTCTGGCTCAGGGTCTGGACCGGTGACTTCGTTCGCCAAGGGGGACTTCGTCGCCATTTTTGCCCAGGGACTTTCCCAAGATGGTAAAGATGAGCTCTTAGGCGGAACAGCTGTGCTATTCGAAACAGCTAAAAAGCTAGAAGTAGACACAGACCTCTTGTGGTGGAGATCATTGTTCTTCTTCTTTTTAGGAAATGTGAGCCAGCTCAGCCTCTTCTTCTTTTTCTTCTCACCAGACTGCGCTTGCGCGTCCTCATCCGGGGTCGGTTCGGGCTTCTCAGCTTCTGGAGGAGCGAACGGATTGTCAAAAGGCGACATGACATGGAGAATGTTAGAGTCCGACACCGCACGAGTGTGTGGGGGCCTTGGTTCGCTCGCTTCCTGTAGAGTTTGCAGAGCAGCCGCCTTTTCCTCGGCAGCCGCTTTCTTAATAGCATCGTGATCCAGTTTCCAACCAATTATCTGATCTTGGGAGTTCTTCACCGGCTTGCAATTGACCGGGATTTCAACAGGGGGCTGCGGAGGCAACTGGAATTCTGGCAATTCTGGTTTCTCCGACGAAGTCTCTGCTGTCTTCCAGGCGTCACCTTCGTCCAGTGAGGCCTTGTCTTGCAGGGAAGCGTCTTGTTGGTCGATGGACTTTCGTGTTGATTCCCAAGCATTCGCTTCCTCAAACGACGCTTTGGGAGGTTCGAAGGGATCTGTCTCCTCGAGAGACCTCTTTGCAGCATCCCACGCATCTGCTTCTTCGAGAGTTGTCTTTGCAGGCTCCCAAGTACCCTGTGACTCGAAAGATTCCTTCGCAGATCCCCAGGTATCTCCCTCCCCGAAAGAACGTTCTGCAGGCTTCCAGGCGTCTGAGTCTTCGAAAGAGCTTCTAGTTACGAAAGGGCTTTTTCTGTCCTCAAACGAGGTTTTTACCGGCGGTGCAGATATTGGCATAATCTCATGGGTTGGCGACTTCTCCGCGAAGGCAGCGCCCCACGGATTGCTGCCGTCCTTTGAGTTGGCAAAGGCTGTTTTCGAGTGGGGAGCAGAAGAAGCTGCAGGCTCGTTCGGCTCGTCCACCGCGGTGCTCCAGCTGAATTGAGGAACATCGATGGCAGTCGAAATCGAAGGTTTTCGCAGAGGTGGCACGGTAAGTGATACAGGCCTCTGTCTGGTTTCCTCCAAATCGAAAACAGCCTTCTTCGGTGTGGTCGCTGCCGAGGCATTGCGTTTGTGGGAGTGGAAGGAAAAGACACTCGAGGCAGGAGAAAACTTGGGCGAATCCCAACCGAACATGGCGCCAGGTCTGCCACCGAGCAGTGTACGCCCGTTGATGCGGTCTTCGGACGCCCATCGACCCACAATCTGGTTGGTCTCGGCGCGGACTGTGGAAGCCTGCCAACCTACACGCACATAGCTGTCATGGTCTTTCTCGCTTTGAACCTCGTGCAGAGTTTCAATACGCGTGAGGCGATACCAAGCCTTCCGGGCGTTGGTAGGCTTGATTGGAGAGTCATCCACTTCTTGCAGTTCGTTGTTATCACCAGTGGTTGGGAATAATTGGTCGATGAGACTAAGGTTAGGCGCAAAGTCAGCTTTGACGAAAGGTCTCGGGCTGCTCGGAACGAATCCGCTCAAGTCCTGCGCTGGGGCATGTCCGTGGTTCGGTGACGGAGGTCCAGCATCGACAGGACTCTCAACAGTGTTTGAGGTTTCGTCCTCGTGGATTTCGTCTTCGAGAACTTCGTCCGCCTCTTCTTCGAAGTCACCGAAGTCGTCATCATCAAAGGCGTCTTCCGGTGTGTCTTCATGTGTGTCCTCGACTCGGTCTTCACATGTGTCCTCAACTTCATCATCAAGTTCGTTCTCAGCTCGGCCCTCGAACTCGTTCTCAACTAGGTCTTCAGGTTCGCTCTCAACTCGATCTTCAGGTTCGTGCTCGGTCGTAATCTCATTCGTATCATCATCGGTCTCTTCGGGTACTTGGTTGGGTGCAGGCTCGGTGGTCTCCTCATTGGGAGCGGATGTAGTGGCCTGATGCTCGTTTTCGGTTTTGTTCTCAGGCTCTCCTGCGGTCTGTGTCGCGTCATCCGCTTTGTCCGGCCCCGCTTCACTACTCGCGGTCAAGCCTTGCGGCCCGACATCATCTTCGAAGGAAGTTCTTGTAGAGTCGGACAAGCCATCGCCGTGGCTAGCTTCCGAAGGAGAGGTCGAGGGGCGGGTGGAAATGCCGCTCTCGAATTCTTCGGAGTGTGGTCTACTCGCGGGCGGTGTAGAAGAGTCGAGAGCGGCGAAGCCGGCGGCGTCGGGCCCGATGGTGGTGCCAGAATCGGAGGAATCGATTTCGTGGGCAGTGGGGGTAGCGGGCGGCACCCCTGATTCTTTATGCGCGTCAGGCGTTGGCGTGGGTTCGTGAAACGAGTCGTCAGAGGCCGCGTCGCTCGTGTCTTCCTCTGCGGGCTGCGGAGTGTCGGGTTCGAGGGCGGCGGTGTGCGTGGTCGCGAGGGCGGCTCCGTGGGACTCTGGAGGCTTGTCCGACGTGACAGGCTCCGGGTCGGGCAGGTCCCAGACCGGGGCATCCGCAGGCGCAGCAGGCTCAGCAGGCTCAGCAGGCTCAGCAGGCTGCACGGGAGCGGCGGGCTCGTCGTGGGCGGCGGCCCACACGTCGTGGGAATCAGGCTCGCACCACTTCTGCTGGTCCTCGAAGAAGCCGGTCAGAACGGGTGTAACAACGCGCTCCTTGCTTTGGCGGTCGGCGAGGATGTGCACGTCGATGGCCGGGGGATGCTTCGGAGCCGCATCGTCCTGCCATGGGTCGCCCCAGTCGTCCATAGTCTCGCGGCGTGCGGGCTGGCCAGCTCGGGGCTCATTGGGCTGAGAGGAGCATTGCCGTCGAAGCTGTAGCGAGGGAGCAGCAGCTCCAGGACTGGTCGCGCGAAAGAAAGGTGTTCCTGAGCAAGCGGTGTACCAGTTGCGGATTGGCGCAGCTGGGTCCCCGGCCGACGGTTGAATGCGGCTGCCGAACCGACGCCAGCCTACCAACATCCATGCTTGCTTGCCCACTTCCCCTGCATCTACCCCACCAAGTGTCCGTTGTTCGATCTGGCCGAGTCAGTCAGACCCTTTGCGCGTTCGCTGGCCCACACCGCAACGAGCTGGCACATCGACACGACTTTCTGCGCGTCCTCCGGACGTCATGTCCGCCCTGCACCTCGACGGCCGTCTAGCGCGAGCTCTGACGGGCCGAGCCCATTGGGCATCGTTCATTTCAGGCATCGTGCCCACGCTATTGGCTTGTAGCTTACTTGCACGACCATGGTACAGTAGGAGCGACGCGACGACGAGACGAAAGAATTGCCCGTCCGTCACGTGGCTCAAGGTTGCGCCAGCTGCATTCATCAAACTCGTGGGTCATGTGATCTATACCTTTGGCGTAATGCGGTGCATCAAACGCAGCTCAAAAGATATCAAGCATACGAGGGGTTGCCATGGCATGGAGCTGCATTTCTTCTGCATCATCTGGCCGCATACCGCCGTCCGAGATCTGGCTGGAAATCCGTCACTGTTAGGCTCTTGAAAGCACAACCCTCGCGGCTGGGGCGCGTGCTACGTGCTATGATTCTTCTGAAGTTTGTCTGCTTCATATAGGTTCGTCCGCTCGTTGCTCTTAGTGTTGGGACCCAATCAGGACAACATCCGCGGCATGGTTACCCTCCAATGAAGACGCCGGGTGCTCTTAGCGCGCTGCCCCGCCGCGTTCCCCACGCCTTCCCCGCGTTCGCCGGCGCCCAGTTGCAAGACCCTGCAAGTGATGACGACAGACAAAAGCCTACAGGCTCCTCGGATATTCCTTCATTGGCCATGCGGGGATCCCGCTCAGCCGGTTATTCCGGTCCAAAACCCAACACCACGGGACATGATCCTACATCCATCGTATGCGCTCCACGCCGAAACCATGCCACAAGAGTCTCCTTTTGATATTGACATTCCTGCCTGCAATATCCTAGACTACCTTTTCCCAACCGAATCCGAGCCCTCGGATGAACCAATCTGGATCGATGCCGACAACACAGAACGAAACCTGTCCCCCAAACACCTACTATTATGGGCAAAGCGGTTGGGCTTAGGACTGCAGCAGTTGGGACTGGACCGCGGGGACGTGGTCATGGTATACTCGTCCAACCATCTATTCGTTCCAGTTGCATACTGCGGTATTGCTGGTGCTGGGTATATCTTTAGTGGATGCAATCCAGCATACGGCGTCGAAGGTACAGTCCACCTCTCTTTGGAATCATGATTCAGTTTTGCTATCGCTCTCATACCAACACTCCGTTGTCAAAGCTACTATTTGCTCGGTTTGACTGTCAGAACCTGACCTGAACACAGAAACCGTTTACCAAATCGAGAACACCGGGGCAAAAGCTATCTTCGTGGACCCAGCCCTTGTCGCAACTCTCCTGAAAGCCGCATCCAATACCAACTTCCCTCACAACCGCATCTTTCTCTTTTCCGATACCGAATGCTCCCCACAGCGGTCCCTCTCCGACTGGCGCTCCATCCTGGCACCTCCCTCCCTCGCCTCAACCTGGCGCTGGCCATCCCTCTCCCCGCAACTCGCGCGCACCACAACCGCCGTCCTCAACTACTCCAGCGGCACGACCGGTCTCCCCAAAGGCGTGATGATAACGCACCAGAACATCATCGCCAACACGGCGCAATCCCTCTACATGCGCGACCTCGAACAACCCTACACCCCATCCACCCGGCCCCCGGAGCGCTGGCTCGGCTTCCTCCCCCTCTACCACGCCTACGGCCAACTCTGGTCCATCAGCGCCGCCGCCAAATCCCTCACCCCCACCTACATCATGCGCGCCTCGCCCTTCTCCTTCCCCGCCTTCCTCCGCCACATCTCCACGCACCGCATCACCCACCTGCAAACCGCGCCGCCCGTCGTCGTCATGCTCGCCAAGCGGCTAGAGACGATGCGCGACGCCGACACCGACATCCGCAGCCTGCGCAACATCCTCTGCGGCGCGGCGCCGCTGTCCGCCGAGCTGCAGAACGAGGTCGCCGACCGCTTCGGCGTGCGCGTCGTGCAGACGTGGGGCATGACGGAGCTGACGTGCTCGGCCATGCACGTGCCGGGCGGCCGCGACGACCGGTCGGGGAGCGTGGGGTACGCGGATCCGAATTGCGAGGTGAAGCTGGTGGATGACGAGGGGAGGGAAGAAGGCGGGGCGGCGGCGGGGGGGAGGGGCGAGGTCTGCGTGAGGGGGCCGAACGTTTGTCTGGGGTATTGGCGGAATGAGGGGGCGACGAGGGAGGCGTTTGATGAGGACGGCTTCTTGCGGACGGGGGATGTGGCGGTGAGGGATGAGGGGGGGAGGTATTGGATCGTGGACCGGAAGAAGGAGCTGATCAAGGTTTGGGACCACCCGGTTTCGTTCATCTGAGTTGAGGTCGTGATGTCTAGAATTTGCTGACAACTGTTTCTGCGGTGCAGGTTAAGGGATTTCAGGTTGCACCGGCGGAGATGGAGGCGGTTCTACTGGAGAATGAGGCAGTTGCCGACGCGGCGGTTGTCGGAGTACAGACGTGAGTACCATGACATGCATCACTGTTCTCACTCCTCGGCTACGACTGCTGACGCAACACTGAACAGTGACCATGAAGAACTTCCGCGCGCCTATGTTGTTCTCAAAGACCATGTAAAGGGCGGGAAGGTCTCGGAGGAGGAGATTGCGTCATGGACTGCCAGGCGTGTCGCGAAGCACAAACAGCTGCTTGGTGGCATCGTGTTCATTGAGGAGGTGCCAAAGTCGCCGTCTGGCAAAATCCAACGTAAGATAGTGAGAGAGTGGGCGAAGAGAGATGCTGAGGTTTCGAAAAGAAGCGTTAAGGCGAGACTGTGAAGTACAGCGCATGTTCCGATTCTTATTAGACAACAACAATCTACACTTTTGACAACTGAAAGCTTGACACCTTTTTGCAGGTGAAGCTACGTGAACAGCCAGAATTCCAAGTACTATGCTTTTGCAGACTCCTGGTGCCATTGTACTGTCATTCTCACGAAGTAGTGCTCATGTATCATTCATTACACACAAATATGCACAGCAAATCAGTTGAAGCCAGGAACATGTATATATGTGTACGTAAGCTTTCGCCTTATTGCAATCTTGCCTGTGGTGCACGGACTTAACAGCCCTCGTTTGAAGATCACCTCCTGTATACCATGTTCCTCTCACGGGGCAGAGATCAAAGACCCGCAATAATTAGTCCCAGGTAATTTCTGCAGCCCGGGCTGGTCTACACGTAATCACACGAGTCGTGCAAGGTGCGCTGCTCAACCCAACCGATCTAGAACCTTCGTCATCTTAATTATAGAGCGCGGGGCACACTGGAGTTTAAACTCATCAAAATGGTCTGTGAAGTCCTCGTGACCAAAGAGACAATGCGTCCTGTCGGCTAGTTCCATCTTCACAACTCTTTCTGAGTGCTGATATAGGGACTTCAGCAGATGGAACCTGACGTCTTTTTCCTCTAAGGCTATGTTGAATAAATCTGATCTCAATCGTGGCACGAGACAATTACTGCATCAAATCATACGCGGAAACATCTGGATACATTTTATACCTACATTCATATATTTGTGGCAGAGTATTTATTATAGGCACGCCACCATGACATAAAAACTTTGGAAATAGCTTCAATTTCAGAGTATGACATTTATGCCTATCTGGCTTTTTCTAAAGGGGAGTCGAATTTCGGAGTACGGCAAACGCCGCAGTGCAAAACGAATCCACGGCGCTTCCTTGTTGGCATCTCTCCGCCTCTGAAATGGTGTCTGTGAGCGCCCTGGTACAAGTGAGACTGAGCAAAACTATTGGCTATCAGTTTCGGCCAGTGTTCTTTGGAAGTAAATGCAAGAGTTTTGCATCGAACTCGCCAGCCGGTGTTGTTGAGATACGGGCAGCGCCGCGCATCATGCACTGTAGATTAGTACCCACCCCCCAGATCGCTCACGGCCGATTACTTTTATGCACGACCGGATATCCATAGTAGAATGGGGTACGATCAATCATCGTCCACTTGGCCGTCGCTACCTTCGTCGTAATCCAACGGACCCATTAGATCATCCAAGCCATTTTCTTCGTCCCCGTCAGAATCTTCATCCTCACTGCCGTCAATGATAGTCACATCGCGGTCTTCCAAATCATCCTCCATGTCCGAATCATCTGGCTCGGCATCATCTGGCGGCGGCTGGGATTCCCTATCGGTTTCTCGGCGACGATCCTCCGGATTCCCAAACTGGCTTGGACTATCCACAATGGACTCGGACTGCTGGCTGGGAGCGAACGAGTCTGCCATCTCGACGTCCGCATCCTGCGTCCCTTTATCTTTTCCCCAGATGCGGAAGTTCTGTTTAGCTAGGTTACGGATATCGGCCAGCATCTTGTATTCTTTTTCTGATACCGTGGAATCCCGGCCGACTGTCGTGTTCTGTAGGTTCTCGGGTGTGATGAGATCTGGGAAGTCGACTATCCGCCTATAGTCCTCGTCCTTGGGAATGCCACCCTCCCTGACGACGCTAATCTTATCACGCATGAGCACCTTAACCTTGGCCCATGTGCCATTGAGATACCACCCATCCGATTTGATCTGTTGGACTCGTCAGAAGTTTGATCTAGCACATTTCCATATGACTTACATTGCATTCGGTCCGCAATTTGTCCGTATCGAGGATTTCGCGGAGCTGCGGATCTGTGATATCGCATGTTTGCCAAACCTTGCCGTCTGGAGTAAGTGACTTGCCGTCGAAAATGTGTGTGGTCAGCTTCAAGTTCCTCGGCTTTGCTTCCCTACGCCAAACATTGCGCGCATCCATCCACTTATTTGGATCTTCACTTGACTCCTTCTTCGACGGTATGACAATCTTGAACATGAGCGTTTGGTAGTGTCGATACTTGGGGTCTTTCCGGGGATCCACTCCGAACTTGATGAGTGTATCGCGCCAAGGGCCCGACTTGAAGGAGTAGCCGACGTAAGCAAATGAACTTCGAATTGAATCGTCAGTTGGGGCTTCAAGGTGGTTGGCAAGATAGCGCCTGGTCATTACGGGTCGCTCTTCAAGAAGCTTGCGCATGTTTGCAACAGTATCGCGGATGTGGGGCTCGAGCGTATCCTCGGGCTGGAGAGGAACTGGAGACTCGTAGAGGATGTCTTCGGCATCAATGTTGACGGAGTGCATGATGAACTTGCGGCTAGCGGTTGGGTTATACATGATCTGCCGGCCATTCTCGTCGTGCAAGATCTTGACAGCCGGATTTTGGCGGTAGGAGTAGTTGTAGGGCACCTCTATCATGGAGAACTGGGCGGACGGGCCAATGTCCGGTTCAGCGTGATTACCGCGCTCATCACTCATCTTGAAGTTCTTGAGCTTCGGATACTGCAGAGGCAGAAATGTCTCGCGCAGCATGTTTGCGAGAGGCAGCGTGGAGGTGGCATATTGGAAGTCAGGCAGCTGGCGGAAACGGTGGTTCTCCTGCGCCAACCCCACGGGCTGGATGCTGTAGCTGGCGGGGTTGTCTCGCAAGCTCTGCAAGAGGACCTGCGCGTCTGCGTGCGGCGCTTCGGTTGCTTCTGGAGCATCTATCCAAGGCCCGTTCGAGCCTCTCTTGCGCTTCCTGCCAGTCCGCTTGGGCAGTGACACGCGCAGCAGCAGGTTCTGCGTCTTGGTGAAGCCGGACATGACGGGCTTGGCCATGGGGTCATTTGGGCGAAGTGAGGCACCGATGGTCTTGTCACGGTCTCTGGTGTTGAGGAACTAGGGAGGTCAGGTGAGCCTAGGGCGGTGGAGGGCGGTGGAGGGCGGTGGAGGTTGGAGAGGCCTACCTTGTCCAGCACAACGCGGCCACCCAGCGACTTGATGCCGTTGTCAATGTTCTTGACAATGCACGGGTGCTCGATACTCACCACGGCGTCGGGCGGCACCAGCAGGGCGGACGACGGGCCATCGGAGTCAGGCGGCGCGAGCTGCAGCGGGGCGGGGGGCGGGCCGTACAGGCGGCCGACCTGGTCGTCGTCCATGGCGGGCTGAGCAGGCGCGGCGAGGCCAGGCGGGAGGCTCCAGCTGCAGCGCGTGCAGGCGCGGGTGATGGACTGCTGGGCGGCGGATTTTACATATTTCTGGAAGCAAGCCCCGCCTTTACGCACTAGCGCGGAGCCCGTGGTCCAAGCGGGTGTCCAACTGCTCAGATCACCTCCTTCGACGACTTGTTACAGCGAGCGCCAGCACACGCCTTCCACCACGTCCCCTCTCGCGGTCTGCCTCATCCTGCGAATCTCAGCCCGTCCCTCGCCTGCTGGAGCTCCGTCACCCACGGCCCCGACCCGCCCTGCGTTGGCGCCCCCCGCCTGCGTCGCCGTCGACCTCATCGCATCGCCCGCGCCTGGAGCTCACCTTCGCAGCCGCAATACTCCCTCCTCCTGCGCCTGAGCCTCGCTCGATGCCTGTCGGATTGCCGTAATCTCGTCTCGCATCTGACGCATCCCCGGCGCCCGTCACTCCGCAGCGAGACCACGCTGATTTTCGGCGAGGCCAGTGTCGCGCTCCGAGTCCTTTGACCTGGAACGCCGTCTGGAACCTCCGCACCTCCTTCTGCTCTCCTAGCACAACCCTCGCATCCTGCTGCGCAACTGCGCTTCGTCTACATGACCATGAAAGGTTTTCGTCAGAGAGTGGTAAGTGTGCACCAATTCCTCACCCGTGGCCTGCACTGCTGCCCGACACTGCGCCGCGTCACCCGTGTCCTTGCTAATGGCGCCGCAGACCGACAAGCTGCGCGCCCACGACTCCAACAAATCATCAAAGAAAAAGGACCAGACGGGCACCTCTTCGCCGTCGAACGCCAACTCGGGCACCCACTCCCCTGCCGGCTCCGCGCACGCTACGCCCACCTCCTCGCAGACCCAACTCCCTATCAACAAGCCGCTCCCGTCGAATGACAATTCCGGCGCACCTGCTGCCCTCGGTGGCCCCGCGCAGTCTTCTCAGCCCGGTGTGCCCAATTCGCTCGCGCCTGGCGCACAATATATGAGCGGTCAGCCGCAAATCTCTCAGGGAGCCGGCAACGGTCTGCCTGGCGCGGCGCCAGGGACGCCGAACCGCGGAGGCCAGCATCTGGCACCGAGTGTTGTCATCAGCCCCAGCGCACCTGTAAGTACCCATGTCTCACATCCCGCCACACACCAACCCCAACCCGGCGCACCGCACCCTTGACCCACCCTTCCGCCTGCTTCTCGACAATGAACCTCACTGACCTGCTGTAACAGCACGTACCCCCTCCTGGAGCCGCCGAGACCATGCCTGGAGACCTGCTCCCCCCCAAGGCCGGCAGCAAGTCGATGCTCTTCGATCGCCTGCAAACCACCCCCAAAGATGTTGCCGAGGGAATCCGCACGCCGAAGCGGCAGCATTCTTCTCGTTTCGACATCTCCGACCAGAGCAAGCGCGAATTGGAGAAACTCCCTGGTTTCCACGAGGTTGCACCCAACAAGCGGGAGGAACTCTTCATGCAGAAAATCGATCAATGCAACATCATCTTCGACTTCAATGACGCCAGTGGAGATATGAAGTCCAAGGAAATCAAGCGTCTGGCTTTGCACGAGTTGCTCGATTACGTCGCCAACAACAGACAAGTCATCACCGAGCGCATGTATCCTCGTGTCGTCGAAATGTTCGCTAAGAACCTCTTCCGTCCTATCCCGCCCCCGATGAATCCCCAAGGCGAAGCCTTTGACCCCGAGGAGGATGAACCCGTTCTTGAGGTCGCTTGGCCCCACATCCAAGTCGTGTACGAGTTTTTCCTGCGCTTCATCGAGAGCCAGGACTTCAACACCAACATTGCGAAGCAATACATCGACCACGGTTTCGTTCTTCAGGTAAGTGGAACACACTGAAAGTCTGAAGGGCAACCTGATCTAACCTAGCGCCCGGTCGTTCAGCTCCTCGAGCTATTCGATTCCGAAGACCCCAGAGAGCGCGATTTCCTCAAGACGACGCTTCACCGCATTTACGGCAAATTCCTCAACCTCCGATCATACATTCGGAGATCGATCAACAACGTGTTCTTCCAGTTTATCTATGAGACGGAGCGCTTCAATGGTATCGCAGAGCTGCTGGAAATTCTGGGGTCTATCATCAACGGCTTCGCCCTGCCGCTCAAGGAAGAGCACAAGCTCTTCTTGACCCGTGTTCTGATTCCTCTTCACAAGGTGAAGAGTCTTAGCATGTACCACCCGCAGCTGGCCTATTGCATTGTCCAGTTCTTGGAAAAGGACGCCGCTCTGACCGAGGAGGTTTGTTACGTGTCCGAACCAAGATCCGGGGACTTCGCTGATCATTTCCCAGGTTGTGCTCGGCCTTCTCCGTTACTGGCCTAAAGTAAACAGCACTAAGGAGGTAATGTTCTTGAACGAGGTCGAAGATATCTTCGAGGTCATGGATCCTGCCGAGTTTGCCAAGGTCCAAGAGCCGCTGTTCAGCCAGTTGGCCAAGTCTGTTGCCAGCCCGCACTTCCAGGTATTTAAATATTCGCGCAAGGGCTGCTGCCATTTAGGTGTTAATCTCGTCGCAGGTCGCCGAGCGGGCTCTGTACTTCTGGAACAACGAATATTTCTGCAACCTCGTCAGCGACAACGTTGAGGTCATCCTGCCGATCATGTTCGCCCCTCTCTACGAGAACTCCAAGGGCCACTGGAATAGGTATGCGTCTCGGTTTCGACGATTCTCAGCCATGACACCCTGCTAATCCAAAAACAGGACTATCCACGGCATGGTGTACAACGCTATGAAGCTTTTCATGGAGGTCAACCCGCAGCTCTTCGACGAGTGCTCCCATGAGTACGCAGAGAAGCAGCAGAATGCGCAATCTGAGGAACAAGCTCGGAAGCAACGCTGGGACAAGCTCGCTGAGCTGGCCGCGGCAAGGAAGACCGGCTCGGTGGATGCCAAGGCACCGCTCCCCTCCACCGGATCCAAGGTTGGATCGCCCATGCGTACGGACGACCAGGACCCCCTGAGCCAAGACAGCCAACGCAGGTTAGAGGCCTTGCGGCTCCAGGACGACGCCATGTCTAACAGGGAGCGAAGGCCCAAGGACTACGCGGTACGTTAGTCTGTCTCAAGTACGATGCACTTCTGGAGCACTTTTCTTCACTTCACCCGACCGTTTTGTACACACCACCCTTAGAACAGTCTAGAAAACCTTTCCGTTCTTACGCCACGCTTGTACGGATGCGAAGTAATGTACAGACCGACTCTGTGATCTCTCTTCTCTCGAGGGTCGGGACGGACAAACTAACCGTCCGCTTGGAACAGAGGCGTCACCATCACTCCGCATCAGCAGATGAGGGCAGGCGGTCTGGTCGACCTCGCAGCAACAGCAGGCCACATTCTGCTGGTGGCTCAGCATCTAATTCGCGCACGAACTCCAGCAGCAGCGTAAAGAAGGTTGGCTAGAGACGGCGCACCTGGCGATTCTTTGTATTTCTTCTTCTTCGATATCCTGGTTCGGCTGGGACTTGGGGTTTGGTCGCATCTGGACTCGATCCGACCCATTGCGGCATACTGTACTTTGGCGGCTTCATGGGAATGGCGTGGGACTGGACGGAAGCAACCGTTCATGTGCAGTCCAGTAGAGGGTTCGATTCTTTTGTTTTCCTAGCATCTGCTTGAGTCATGGTTGGGGGATGCACACCTTTCTATCATTCGGGGGTCTGAGCGTTTCTCCTCTTTATCATCAGCTTTTGTCCTTGTTCTACCTTGCTTCTTGCATGTGTCCCTCAGTGCCGATCGAACTGGCGGTTTTCTCCTGTGCACGAAACACGCCAGGCGGGACTAGCCTCAGAGAGCCGGCACGGTCGAAGGGTTCTTCTTTCTGGTTACATGGAGGGCGATTGCGCGTTGGGTGTGTTAGACGGGGCAGATTCTTCTTCGACACATAGGAAAAAGCAATTCAATTCGTTGCAGGAGTTTTGCTACGGGTTGGCGTACGTTGGGCGCCGCGTGCGACAGTGCCCTATGTATTACAATCGACCGCAATCCCTAGCGTTGGCCGTCCCCGTGCCGGGTGGCTCTGGCGTTCGCAGCAACATTTCCTGTTTCGGGCAGGTCTCGTTCTGGCCTTAGACGCGATGTTATCCTGCTTCTGGAAGTGACGCGCTCAAAAAACATTTAGCTGATTAGTGGTGAGGCGCAGGATTTTAGGGGTTGTCCCTCGGTCCAGGGCTGCAGCAGTGATGTGACTTTGCAGAGCCGCTTACATCCGGCCGAGTCGGCCTGCGGTGAGCTGGGAGAGCCGACAGCCGCGCGCAGCTCGAAGTTGGGTTCTCGCCGCCTCGTCAATTGGGAGGGAGACAGAATGGGTACAGAGCAGTTGCGCAGGCATGCATTGCCTCGATTAGTCGCTGCCTGCGGTAGCCACCACATTCCATGCTTGATGCTGACTTGAGCCTTGGCTGGCCCAGCATCATGTCGACAGGCTGCGCAGCGGGCAATGCACCGAGGCGGAAAACGCGGAGAGAGATGCGCCAAGAGGCGCACATGCACATGTCACGGCGCGCAGCGCAGTGCCACCGAGGCGTCGAGCGGACTGCGACCGGGGGCCTTCAGAGAAAAGCGTTGAAGACGCGCCGGCTGGTCGGGAGCTGTTTGTTGGCTCGGCGGCGCTCGAACAATTTCCGGCGGGCCCCTTAAACCGCGCGACTCGGCCGTCGCCAACGTCAGCTCTCGCTTCTCCGCCGCAAAGTTCTGTCTTCTGCAGAGTCGCTCCTTTGCTGTCTGTTTGCTTGTAAGAAGCCGTGCGCAAGGCTGAGTGCTGCTGCAGGTCTCGCGCATAAGAAACGAGCATCTGCACTCTCCTCCGGTCCCTACAAAACATCCCCGTCGCGCCCTTCCAACTCCAACCCGCCGCGCGCGCATCCACCGCACCCACGCGTCAGCAAACTCCCACCGCCGCCATGTCGAAGCCAGATTGGATCCAGGTCGGCGCGCCGACTCTCGACCACCCCTTCGGCCTCCACCTATGGCCCATTTTCGAGAAGGCCTTCGAGTCGGTCAAGGGCTACAAGCCGCAGGACTTCCGCTTCGTCCAGGACGAGACACCTTTGTCGACGTTCAAGTCCTGCGTCATAATGCTGGTCTCTTACTACATCATCATCTTCGGCGGCCGCGAGGTCATGAAGAGCTACCCCGCGCTGAAGCTCAATGGCCTGTTCAAGATCCACAACTTTTACCTGACCGCCATCAGCGGCATTCTGCTGGTGCTGTTCTTGGAGCAGCTGATCCCGGAGCTCGTGCGCAATGGCGTTTTCCATGCCATCTGCAGCCATGAAGGTGGTTGGACCGACAAGCTGGTTATCCTCTACTACGTACGTTCTTGCGACTTCTGGTGTTGCGGTGAAGGTTGCTAATTTTTTTTTCTTCGGCGCGCAGCTCAACTACCTCACCAAGTACCTCGAGTTTATCGACACAATGTTCCTGTTCCTGAAGAAGAAGCCATTGAGTACGTACCTCAATTCCTTGGGCTGTAGTGCATGCGCTGACTTGACCAGCCTTCCTCCACACCTACCACCATGGCGCGACCGCCCTCCTTTGCTACACCCAGCTGATCGGCCACACTTCTGTTTCTTGGGTTCCGATTACTCTGAACCTGACTGTACACGTGGTCATGTACTGGTACTACTTCCAGAGCGCACGTGGCATCAGGATTTGGTGGAAGAAATACATCACCATCATGCAGATTCTCCAGTTCGTTCTGGACCTTGGTAAGCCTGCCTTCTACAATCCCATGATTGCCTCTAACGACGTGCCAAGGCTTCGTTTACTTCGCTTCCTGGACCTACTTCACCTCCACCTACTTCGATTGGCTCCCCAACGCCGGCAAGTGCGCGGGCGAGGAATTCGCAGCCTTCTCCGGCATCGCCATCCTTACTTCGTACCTCTTCCTCTTCATCGGCTTCTACATTGCCACCTACAAGAAGCCTGTTCCGAAGGGTCGTGGCCGCGCGAAGAGCGCTCTCGTCGAAATGAAGGACGAGAAGGTTCCCACCGTTGGCGCTGTCCGCCGCCGCCTTAGCGGTGCGTCGCAGTCGATTGCCAACGGCTACGTCTCGCCTGCGGCTGCGGCCACGCCCAACGGCAGGGTGACGCGCTCGCGCAAGGCATAAATGTACCGATTACATCAGCGCCTGGCCGCGCAATTACGTTCACGCGTCGGACCTTAACACTTTGGATTCTTTACGCACAAATATTAGGGACGGAATGGGCAGCTACGGCACTATTTTTTGGACAACGAATCTCTTCATTTCAGAGGAGCATGACGGGCGGCAGGCATGGGTACGACTGTGAGAACCTTGGCTTGTCAGGTTCCTGGGTAGGTATCCCGGACGAAAAGACCACGCGAGGCTGCTGATTGTGGTTGTTTTGAGACCTTTCCCTGTTTGGGGAGAGGACGCAGCCTCGGGTTAGACGGCATCATTTACACTATTGTAATAAGCACACATCCTTCGTTATGTATGAATGAGTAGCATAGATGTACTGTATGGCACGGCTAGAGCGAGATGGAGAGCATGGTAGATACCGCAGTCGTAATGCATATTGATCGTTCGCTGGCTTTGGGTGCAGAGTGTCGAAGGCGGAACCACCATAACGGTGTCCAATGGCACTGGCACCATTACCGGGTTGGCAGGCGTGTCAGCAGCATGAGTCAGGGCGATTACGGTCGCTTCGATTCGCATGAACGGCAGCTTCACGTGACTCTACTGGAGCGAAATTGAGCCTGAGCGAAGAATCCGGGATGGCGGGTACCCTGCTAGGGCCGCGAACTCACACCACCAACGTACCTCGCTGCAACTTGCGTTAACAGCTCAAACTCCCGCATCTCCGCAGCACGCACCCACACCATCCTGCATCACATTGCCCCGCCCGCATCCCGGCCACAATGTCGTCCAGCATCTTCCGTATCGCGGCTCGCGCTAGCCGTCCCACCTTCATCCGCAGCGCTGCGCCCGTTTCTGCCGTGCGCTTCCCCAAGAGCTTCAGCACCACCGTCCGGAGGTCTTCCGATGACCACCACGAGGAGAGCTTCGAGGAGTTCACTGCCAGGTACGGATCGATCGCCCAGCGCGCTTCCTGGAGCACCAATGGCTGCGCTCTCGCGGCGACGAGGGTTCTGAAGGCTCTGCCATTCTGCTGCCACGCCGCGATATGCGCGCCTACCGCGACCCCGCCGCCTCTGGACGACTCGAGCTAACGCGAATCGCGGCCATTGACAGATACGAGAAGGAGTTTGATGGCGTTCAGGATGTTTTCGAGCTCCAGGTGTGTCCTACCCACCTTCCCTTGATCCGTGGTGATGCTCGGCCTGTGCGGCCACGCTGCCGGCCACATCCACAATCCGTGGTGCGCAGGAGCAGTTACTGACGTAGCTCCACGATAACCAGCGCAACCTGAACAACGCCTTCGCTTACGATCTCGTCCCCTCCACCTCCGTCATCACCGCTGCCCTCAAGGCCGCCAGGCGCGTCAACGACTTCCCTACCGCTGTCCGGATCTTCGAGGGTGGGTTGATGCCGCTTTCCGCTTTACTGCTGAGCCGCTCCGCGACATGCCGCACGGATTTGCCAGGCCGTGGCGATGAACATGGAGCTCGTCATGGGGAAACCGTGCTGACTGGACATCACAGGCATCAAGGCGAAGGTTGAGAACAAGGGCCAGTACGATGAGTACCTGAAGGAGCTTGAGCCCCTCCGGGAAGAGCTCGGCGTCTCTCTCAAGGAGAGCCTCTACCCCGAGTCGCAGTAGACGACCAGACACCCCTTTAGAGCGGATCCAGGTGAATAATGTGCGGCCCTGCGGGCTGGGATTATAGGAGATGAAGAGCGCAGGATCAAACGACTTCTGTCGAGCGGCTGGCAGGCGGCAGGCGGCAGGCGGTAGGCAGGGCGGAAAAATGCGAGGGCGACTTGTATCATCATCCATGCGGACGCATGTGCACGTACAATAGTCGATTCCTTTGCGCTGCTTCGAAACCATTGTACAGCTGTCAAATCACTACCTCCTCCATATGACGCCTGCTCACGACTGCTTGGGCCATTGCGAATTCGCGTGGCGTCCATTAGCAACATCCAATCAGAAAGCCATGCCCTTTTATGGTTCGCAATCACATGCTTCAAAGACCAGAATTGCGAATTTCTTGTTTCGCGTACACGGTGGGCTCTGAATCGAGTTGGGCCTCCTGTTCGACAAAGATCCCCACTTTCAGAGCATATCATGAGATATCTCAGAGGCACAGCAACGGGCGGTGACGATAAACATGCCGATGATACCGGTTACGGGCGAGATTTACATTCAAGCCGGCGTTCATTGGCTGCGGATCAGTGGCCTGGCCGGGGTGCTGAGACTGTGGATCTGCATGATGTTTACAGTTCCTGCTGCGCATAGCAAAAGGGATGCACTCAGACTGATTTGCGGAATGCGCTCTACGTTTTCAGGCATTCTGTCGCTGCGATGGACATGAAAAGGGCAGGCCTTGGCATCACCGCCCGGGCCGATCAGGACCCCCGCACCCCCACTACGAACTTTACTTCTTCAAGCTCTTCCCTCCGAACTTTTTCTATGCCGTGAACCATCCACCACACGGTCCTCCCCCAAACGCCACCCCGCGTATATAGTCGCCGCCTGGAACATGGCTGCGGCACAAGACCCCTACCTGGTCATCCCAGGCTCCTCGGCCTTCTCCAACTTCCGCTGCGTGAAGCTCGCGCGCGAGCTGGGTGCCGAGGAGGTGCGCGGCATCTGGCTTCACTTTGTCAATCCGAACGGCGAGCTGCAGACGGACCAATTGAAGGCCCTCGAGCAGCTTCTTTTCTACGGCGACATCCCCTCCGCCGACGACCACTTGTACCAGACCATCCTCGACGCCCTCACCCGCAACGGCGAGCCCCGCGACGAAAACACCGCCCTCTTCTACGTCTGCCCCCGCCCCGGCACCATTTCTCCATGGAGCACCCAGGCCACCAACATCGCTCATGTATGCGGACTCAAGGAGTCGGTGAAGCGCATCGAGCGCGGCATGGTCATTGCCGCCACATTCCCCGCGGATAAGCGCCCCGCTAGCACCGACATCCCGCAACCTGACCTCCTCTACGACCGTATGACTCAGACCATCAGTCGGACTCAGCCGGACCTCAACTACACCTTCGGCGAGCATGAGCCCGCTCTCGCTACCAGCGTTGACCTGCTTGCTGAGGGCACAACGCCCAAGGAGGCGTTGGAGAAGGCAAACAAAGAGCTGGGGCTGGCGCTTGATGCGGCCGAGATAGACTACCTGGTGGAGGCATACACCGAGCAGCTGCAGAGGGGCCCGGTTGATGTCGAGTTGTTCATGTTTGCTCAGGTCAACTCGGAGCATTGCAGGCACAAGCAGTTCAATGCCGACTGGACTATCGATGGCGTCAAGAAGCCCATGAGCCTGTTTGGCATGATCAAGAACACGCATAAGACGCACCCTCAATACACGGTCAGCGCATACAGCGATAATGCCGCGGTTCTGGAGGGCGACAATGCCAGTTTCTGGGCTCCGAACAACGCCACCGGAGAGTGGGTGCAGGCCAGGGAGTTGGTCCACTTCCTTGCGAAGGTCGAGACTCACAACCACCCGACTGCTGTGTCCCCTTACCCAGGGGCAGCCACAGGCGCCGGTGGTGAGATCAGAGACGAAGGAGCCGTAGGTCGTGGATCAAAGCCCAAGGCCGGTCTCTGCGGTTTCAGCGTTTCGGACCTTCACATCCCCGGCTTCGAGCAGCCTTGGGAAGTGGACGTCGGTAGACCGGCGCACATTGCCAGCAGTCTGGACATCATGCTGGAGGCGCCTATCGGTAGCGCTGCGTTCAACAACGAGTTCGGACGTCCTTGCACAGCCGGCTACTTCCGCACCCTGACCACCAAGATTCCGGTTAATGACGATACCGAGATCAGAGGTTACCACAAGCCCATCATGATCGCTGGTGGTGTCGGTACCATCCGGCCGCAGTTCGCGCTCAAGGACCCTGAGCTTGTCACTCCTGGTGACCACCTGATTGTTCTTGGTGGTCCCGCCATGCTGATTGGACTCGGCGGTGGTGCCGCATCGAGTGTCCAATCTGGCGAGGGGTCAGTCGAGCTTGACTTTGCCAGTGTCCAAAGAGGCAACGCTGAAGTGCAGAGGAGGGCGCAAGAAGTCATCAACACTTGCACATCGTTGGGCCTGCAAAACCCTATCAAGTTCATCCACGACGTTGGTGCAGGCGGTCTCTCCAACGCACTACCGGAGCTGGTCCACGACTCTGGGCTCGGCGCAACCTTCGAGCTGCGTGAGGTTGATAGCACTGATAAGAGCATGAGCCCTCTCCAGATTTGGTGCTGCGAGGCACAGGAGCGTTACGTCATGGCGGTCGGTCCAGAAGGTCTTGATCAATTCAAGCGTATCTGCAAGAGAGAACGCTGCGGCTTCTCTGTTGTCGGTGAGGCAACTGGCGAGAAGTCTTCTCACAACAACCAGCTCATCCTGATGGATCGCGATTCTTCGGACTACCCTAAGCCCATCGACTTGCCCATGTCTGTGCTTTTCGGTAAACCTCCGAAGATGTCGAGGGTCGTTGACTCAAGACAGCTCAAGCTTCCTGTCTTTGACACTAGCTTGACCTCTTACATTCCAGATATTGAGCCCGAGGGCCTCTTCCCCGAGGCTGTATCTAGGGTCCTGTCTCTTCCCTCGGTTGGCTCCAAGAATTTCCTCATCACTATCGGCGACCGTACTGTCGGCGGTCTTACCGTTCGTGATCAGATGGTTGGCCCTTGGCAGGTTCCCGTTGCCGACGTCTCCGTCACGGCCACTTCGCTCCTTCCTGGGGTCAAGACTGGTGAGGCCATGTCTATGGGCGAGAAACCCAACCTGGCTCTCATCTCCGCCGCCGCCTCGGCCCGCATGGCCGTTGCTGAGTCGCTCATGAACCTGGCCGCTGCCAGTATCCCTGAGCGCCTGTCTCGCGTTCGCCTCTCTGCCAACTGGATGGCTGCTAGCAGCCACCCTGGCGAGGGCGCAGCGTTGTATGAGGCTGTCGAGGCCATCGGCATGGACCTGTGCCCTAAGCTGGGCGTCAGCATTCCCGTCGGCAAGGACTCGATGTCGATGAAGATGAAGTGGCAGGACCCCGCTTCCAAGGAAGCCCGCGAAGTCACCGCGCCTCTCTCGTTGGTCATCTCCGCTTTCGCGCCGGTTGACCTTATCGAGCGGACTTGGACGCCTGCTCTGCAACGCCTTGAGGACGTTGGCGAGACTATTCTGCTCTACGTCGACCTTGCCCAGGGCAAGAAGGCAATGGGCGGGTCTGCTGTGGCCCAGGTTTTTGGCCAGGTTGGCGACGAGGCGCCTGACGTCCGCGACGCTGAGTTGCTCAGGGACTTCTACGATGCCGTTGAGCAGCTCCACGAGGCCGGCATTGTCCTCGCCTACCATGACCGCTCTGATGGCGGTCTGTTTACGACTTTGGTCGAGATGATGTTCGCTGGTCGTTGCGGTCTTGAGGTGATGCTGGATGAGCTGTGCCCTAGCAAGGACACCAAGGATATGATCGAGGCGCTCTTCAACGAGGAGCTCGGCGCCGTCTTCCAGGTCAGGAAGAAGGATGAAATCGAATTCCGCAGGTGCTTCGCTACTTGCGGCCCTCCTGCTGGCATGATCAAGAAGATCGGGCGGGTGCCGGTGGTCACCAAGCAGAACTTGGTTCTCACTTCTTCGGCCCGCGTCGTCTACAAGGAGAGCCGCAAGGAGCTCCAACAGCAGTGGGCTGCTACATCGCACGAGATGCAGAGACTTCGTGACAACCCGATGTGTGCCGATTCGGAATACGAGAACATTCGTGACGACGTCGATCCCGGTCTCGCGTACAACCTAACGTTCAACCCAAGGGACAACATTCTGCCTATTACGACTTCTCTTACCTCCATGGTCGCGGCTAGGCCTCGTGTTGCCATTCTCCGTGAGGAAGGTGTCAACGGGCAGGCTGAGATGGCCTTCGCCTTCAACGTTGCTGGCTTCTCAGCTATTGACGTTCACATGACGGATATCCTTACGGGCCGCGTCTCGCTCGCCTCGTTCGCCGGTCTCGCCGCCTGCGGTGGCTTCTCATATGCCGACGTGCTCGGTGCCGGCCAGGGTTGGGCCAAGAGCGTGCTGCTCCACCCTGAGGCTCGTAAGGAGTTCCAGGCTTTCTTCGAGCGCACAGACACCTTTGCGCTTGGTGTCTGCAACGGCTGCCAGTTCCTGTCTCGTGTCAAGGAGCTCATTCCGGGTTGCCAGTCCTGGCCAACTTTCGAGCGCAACGCCAGCGAGCAGTACGAAGCTCGCGTCTGCATGGTCGAGGTACAAGACCCTCCTGCTACCCCCACCACCCCTCAGTCCGTCTTCCTTCACGGCATGCATGGCTCCATGCTACCCATCGTCGTCGCACACGGCGAGGGCCGCGCCACCTTCTCGGCGTCTCCAACCGCGGACTCGTCGCCCGAGACGCTCCAGAACGACGGGCTCGTCGCGATGCGCTACGTTGACAATTACAAGCGGGTGACGGAGCGCTACCCCTTCAATCCCAACGGCAGCCCCAACGGTATTACTGGTGTGAGGAGCCCCGACGGCAGGGTGCTGGCCATGATGCCTCACCCGGAGCGCACGATCCTCAAGGACGTGGTCAGCTGGGCGCCGAAGGAGATGGCGGACCAGTGGGGCGAGTTCGGCCCTTGGGTGCGCATGTTCAAGAGCGCGAGGAGGTGGGTTGGCTGAGCGGGAGCTGTCGTCCGTTGATTGCGGGATGGTCCCTCGCTTTTTTTGCTTCCTGCTGCTTAACTTTTTTTTTTTTCGCTGTCTGGTTCATTTGGCGTTCTTTGGAAGACGGGGAAATCCTCGAATCAACCTCTGCAGAGAGCTGGTGGAAAATATCATGGGTGGGAACGGGTAAGGATATCAGAAATGATCAAAAAACCTATGACGCGATTAGATGTCATTATACTGTCTAGATGAATATATGGATTTGTTCTTAATTACTGGTCTGCAATTTGCCTTCTGCGCTGAAATGATATCACGCGGGCCTGAGGCTTGAAGTGAGGCAGGCCATTCGCGGCGGCAGGTGTAGCCGAAGCGGACGGACGGACCCGTGAACGCGCGCTCCGAGCTCCGTCACAGCTCCATCAACCACGACACTATTCCCATGCGACAATCAGCTACCTCCTCCTAATAACCCAACTTGACGAATTCGCGCCCCTCGCCACCGCAAACATGATGAGCGCGACGAACGACGAGGATCCCTTCCTCCAAGTCCAAGCGTACGCGCCCCCGCCCTGTCGCATACCTGTCCCAAATACACGTATCCCGCAATGCACGCGCGGATGCTTTCTGCGCAGCACACACACATTCTCCCATAGCGCGCGGCGATGCTAGACAAAGAAACACACAAAAAAAAAGCTTCAAGACCCAAACACCAAACCTGTCCATGCAATGCAATCCCCGCGCTAATTGGTGTTAACCTCTCGTCCCCCAAAAAAGAGACGTCCTCTCCCTCCTCGACACGACCCGACCGCTCTTCCAATCGTACCTGCGCATCCGCAGCTCGGCGTCGTCGGCCGCGAACCCGGAGCTCGTCGACGCGCGGCAGGAGCTGGAGCAGGCGCTGACGGACCTGTCGGCGGACCTGCAGGACCTGGTCGACAGCGTGCGCGCCGTCGAGCGCGACCCGTACCGCTTCGGCCTCGAGATCGACGAGGTGGAGCGCCGCCGCCGGCTGGTCGAGGACGTGGGCAAGGAGGTGGAGCGCATGCGCGCGGAGCTGGTCAAGACGATATCGACTGCCGCCGCTTCTGCTTCTTCTTCCGCGGCGGGCAAGGGCAAGGATGCGAGCGCGAACCCGGACGTTCTGCCCGATCCGGATGGGTTCGAGGAGGATGACGATATGTTGGGGGATGATGCGTATGCGGCGATGGAGCAGGAGAGGCAGATGGAGCTCATGCAGGAGCAGGATCAGGCGCTCGATGGCGTGTTTAGGACTGTGGGGAATTTGAGGATGCAGGCGGATGAGATGGGGAGGGAGTTGGAGGAGCAGGGGGGCATTCTGGAGGAGGTGGATACCGTGGCGGATCGGGTGGGCGGGAAGCTGCAGAACGGGTTGAAGAGGGTGGGGTGGGTCATTCGGCAGAATGAGGGTGAGTTGTGGGTTTCGTTTGTGGGCGTGTGTGGTTCATGTGTGCTGACTCTTTGGGACGCCAGACAAGTACTCCAGCTGCTGCATTGCGGTTCTCATTTTCGTCCTCATCGTCATCCTCGTCCTGCTTGTCGTCCTCTGATGAGGTCTGCAGACGGTCGACTGACTATCCACATTTGGGAAAGAGGAGCACAGCACGGAGGAAGCACAACATATGGCATGCGGCACCAGTGATGTCAGGCCAAGGGTCGTCACACGGAACACAAGATGCTTTCTTGAAGTCTCGATCACCCTCGCCGTCGATAAGATGGGGCCATCTTTGAGAAGATTTGGGTCACGGCGGACAATAGCCTTTCTACCGTTTGGCAAGGCAATATCCGACACGTTTCAAAGAGACGGATGTCCAAGTGCCCCACTGGGTCTAACGAACCTAATGTCCCTGCAGCCAACTGTCGGACAGCTTTTCGCCGGGTTCTTGAAAAGCGTTGTATGATTGAAGGCTGCCAAGGACTCAAACAGCAGCGTGGCCACACAAAAGGGGGTGGAGGTTATGCAGGGACCGAAACTAGGGACGTCACACAAGTTGATAAGATCCCTAGTCACTTGTGAGACATGAAGTAGTAGTTTGTTAGACCGCGATTACACACCGACGGACCACGAACAGAGTATCTCGCGACTGCAGTGGCGCCATCGTTCGATAATTCGGATACCCTGACTCCACGGGGTTACTTCCGAGGTACATACATCAGAATGGAGTTTATCTGATGCGAACTGCTTATCGTACAAGCTTGATGAGCCTCTCAAATTTTCCCCATGTCTGATGGGGCTACCCTACCTCTAGGAATTCTCGGCAGGACTGACCGGTAGGTACCCGAGACAACGACACATGTCACCTTTCTGCACGGCTCCCTGCGTGTAGGAACTACGTGGCAATCCGAGGATATGAGTGGTTAGAAGTCTTGACAAGCATTCCTCATCTTTTCCTTCCAGCAACCACCTCAAAACATGGGCGCATTCCATGGCGCCAGCCTTCCAAGCACGCAAGAATGCAGTTCCAGCTCGCGTCGAACCATGGCCTTCTTGACCACTCCAAAGTGGCTGGCCAACTGCATCTACCGGCGTGCTTCAGTGCTTGCCTCTTTCAATTCAAACCAACCTCTTGCAAGTTTGCGCTAGCCTCGCCTTTACTGGGAGACATATCTTGCGTCTTCAAGATGGGCCAGCCAGTTTCGTCCCCCAGGAACCCGCTGGCGTCTCGTCTGATTCCTTGCTTTCTGGTCATCTGCCGTGCAAGCAGGACGTTGCTGCAGACGGGGTACTACCTAGCTCGCGATACACTGCATCGGCAACGCGGCTTGAAGGAGCGGATTCTCGCAGAGCTCATCGTACTAATATCCACCGCAGAGCAACGGCTTAGCACTGGGTTGTCTTATCATTTGCCCCTCTCTCTCCGAAGGTTTTCGCCACTTCAGGAATCACACAGGGTGGCGCCCGATCGATCTATAGGTTCTCAGATCAGAGGTCTCATTTAACTTTTGGGAGAGAGCATTCCCAACACCGGAAATGTCGTCTTCTCCCTTTTGGTTCCATTGGCCCCGCTGGCACCGTAGGTCAGCCCAAGGACTAGAAAGGCTCTGGAGGCCGACGACTACGACTCGCGTGCAGCACCCCCTCAGGCGTCGCCGCCGGACTCTTTTAGCCATCACGATATGCTTGCACGTCTTACTCTGGAGCTCACTCATCCCTCTCATTACCATGCTCGCTCTATTCGCCACCCACAGCATTGACAGGACATTCTTGCCGTCCACGGTGCTGACAATTGTTTCGGTAAGTTATCGACCGCATCACCCGTACAGTGTAACTGACGATCGTCCAGGCTCTTGTGTCTTTCTCTTACATCATCCTCCATTCGATCGTTTACCGCAAGCACCACCGGCTACAACATGGAATTGTTTCGCGGCAGCTTGCGAATGCCTGCTACGTTGCGATCAGGCTTTCCGTCATGCTCTGCATCTGCTGGTTGCTGACGTCCGGCTGGAACTTCATCGTCGCGGCGCGTCAGCCAATCTGCCTTCCACAGTCTTTCTCGAATGACTCTGACAACCGCTGGAGAGTGGGCAGCTCGTGCATTGCGGAGCGGTTCAGCGCTGCGATCTCCTTCCTTGCACTGTAAGTAGCGCGCTTTATCCATCCAACGAGTTTATGCTAATCTACTGCTCGTGCAGTGCCGCTTCCTTCACTCTCTTCGGTATCCTCACCGTCGTCCGCCGCCCCTTCGAGGCCAGTCTCCTTGGATGTTCCCTCTCAGCGCTAACAACAAACAATGACATCAACCACCCTCAACACCAGTCTCGCAAGTTGCCGCACCCGGAAGACGGCGTGTACAACCCGGCCCTTCGCCGTGCAGCCGAAATGTCCACCTCAACCCTCACTTCCCTAACCTCATCAACATTCTTCCGCCCGGAGACCGCCATGACCGAAAGGACGACAACAACCAGCATCCTTGATGGCGGTTTCGCTGGTTCCACGCCCGGCCCTTCCTTTCCTCCCTCGCCATCGTCGGGCGACGCCGTCGTCAGCGTGCGCCAACACTCCAAGCACTTCAATTGGGCCCACAGCTCTCCTCCTCCTCCCCTCCCTCTTCGTTTTGGTACCAACGGCCCCCCACCGCTACCCCCTCCACCACTCCTTTTACCCGCTGCCCCCATCGTCTCCGCATCAACCACCACTGCCCGCCGCGTCTCAAGTGCGGAGTCGAGGTACACACCGCAACGGCCCCTCACATTGCCGTACCAACAACAGCGATCGAAGAGCTATGGGCAATCAATGCCTCTACTCTCTTCCCCTTCTGGCTCACCGAGCTCTTCTCCAGCTCGTCTTGTGCCCGCACGCCCGGCGAGAAGCCCCCCGCCCCTCGATTCGGCGTGGAGGGCCGTCCATCCAAATCCGCCTGGGGTGACGCTCGTTGTCGGCGGCGGCACTACCGGATATGGCGGCGGTCGTAGCGTCTCTCCTCCCGATGTTGCTAGCATGCCACAGGGGGGTTTGAACGTGCCAAAGACGAGGGCGAAGACGAGAGCCAGGCCGCAGAGCATGCCGCACCACAGCCCGCCGCAGATGACTTCCTGGTCGACAACGACGCCGACGACGTCATCGGGCGGCTGGACGGCAATGGCGGCGGTGAATGAGGAGCGAGGCAACGGTGAGAGCGTCGGGTCGTTGGCGTTGACGACGGCGGCGTTGGCGCGGTTGACGGCGGAGCAGCACGCGCATCGCCAGGCGCAGCAGCAGCATCAGCAACATGCGGAATGGCGCCGAAACGGCACGGTTGGAGGCGCTGTCAGCGGCATCGCCAGACGTGGGCATGGCCTTCCCTTTAGCCACCGCAGGATCCCAACCCCGTCCGGTCCGCCACCGAGCATGCCAATCAGTGTGAGACCCGTCGTGGACGACGGCCCTACTCGTACGACCGCACCTGTTGTCTGCGGTGCGTACAGCAGCAGCAACAGCAGCAGCAATAACAACAACCACAACAACCCCGCTCCCCTCACCGGCAGACCAGCCACCCCCATCAACCAAATGCCCCCTTCCGCCCACCACCCCCATCACGCCCCCAACTCCGCCCTCCTCTCCCTCCTCCACCACCGCGCCGCCCGCCAACGCCCCCTCCGCTGGACCTCGCGCCGCAGCCTCAGCGGCGACGATGCGAACACCAATCACAACGACCACCCCAACCACCCCCATCCCTCCTCCTCATCATCGCAGCAGTCGTCATCATCATCATCATCACTAGCCAACGGTCGCTCGCACAGGCGCACCTCCAGCTGCGGCACCAGCTCGCCGCTGAGCACGACCATGGTCCGGGCGTGCGAGGTGGACGCGGAGGTGCTGAGGGAGGAGACGGGGGCGGCGGGGCGGAGGAGGAGGGAGGCGTTGGGGTTTGGTTGTGGTGGTGGTGAGGGGGATGAAGAAGTCGTACGGGGAGAGGCCGGTGGGTGGAAGGGGGTGGATGTCGGAGGAGGAGTGGAGCAGGAGGCGAGGGGGGTGTTGGAGAGGAGCGGGAGGTGGTGTAGGGTTAGGAGGGGGGTTGGGGTCGGCGGTGGGAGGAAGCAGAGTGACGCTGTCGATTCGGTGGTTGAGGGGGAAGGGGGGGACTTGGGGATCGAGGGGAGGAATTGGGTGAGGAATGCGTCTGGGGAGGAGAGCGTGGCGGGGAAGAGTGAGGAGGATGATGATGGTCGCGGATGTGGTTTTGGTGTTGAAAGGAGCGGGAGGGAAGACAGCGGTGTGCAGTGGGAGATCATGGTGACGGCGAGCAGCGAGAGGGGCAGCACCTGCGGACCTTCCGTGCCTGAGCCTGAGGTGCGGCCGGAAGACTTGTTGGAGCCGGAGCAGCGGAAGAGGGGCCTTCTCCCGTCTTGGGGCAACGGCGTCGTCGTCCCCAAGAAGTCGCCCGAGCAGTCGTTTTTGGAGGCTGTCTTGGCGGCTGGCAAGGTCAGTCCGCTGCTGCTGCAGCTACAACAACAGAAACAACAGCAAGGAGCGGCGACTTGTTTGGAACCAGCTTCGGTATCCGGCGACGACGGTGCGAACCGGCTCGCACGCAGTGCGACGGTGGTGAGGAGACGGGCAAAGTCGGTTGAGGGAACGCGGCAAGGAGACTCGAAGGATTCGGCAGGTGGTTGTGGAGGAGCACGGATTACGGAACAGGCAATGGGGGTGGGTTTGGGGCTTAGCTGTGTCGTCGGCGTCGGTTCTGGCGCCGGTCAACAGGGGAGAGAGGCGGGATTGTCAGGTGTAAAGAGGGCTGCTCGCACCAGACGGAAGACGGTGGTGCTGGGTTGAGTTGAAGCGTGATATCTGTCCAGTGAATGCCAAGATTGATACATGTAGTTAAGTAGCACTCTAATAGTAATAGCATCAACGAATCTCACATATCATATGGAGGCAGATCGATGAGCTTGTCGGAAAGGAGAAAGCCCTGGAACCAACCCGCCAGGCCGGTCCAAGAAACAGCACCCAGAAAGCCGTTGAGGATAGAGATGCCCCACTGTGTCTGCGGGTTGGCGATGGCGGGCGCGCCGGGGCCGATCTTCTGCGCCTTCTCGACGACGGGCCGCATCACGTCCTCGTAGGCGGCCAGGGCAGCCTCGTGGTCGGCGCGGTGCTTGCTCAGCTCGCCGGCGAGCACGTAGGCGCCGATGATGGCCAGGGAGGTGCCCTTGCCGGTGATGGGCGAGGGGCAGTATCCGGCGTCGCCCAGCAGCGCGACGCGGCCTTTGGTCCAGCGCGGCATCTTGACCTGTTGAAACGATAACCTGTGAGGTGGAGAAGGAATAGAATTCTGCGTAATGAACTAACCTGGGCGATCTGCTGCATGTAAAAGTCGTCGCAGGCGTACATGCCGCGGATGGCGCGCTGCGACTCGCCGCCGGCGTCGCGGAACAGGTCGTCCCACATCTTCATCTGCTCGGGCACGCTCAGCTGGAGGTAGTTGCGCGGCACGTCGTCGTTGTTGGTGACGGCCAGGTAGGCGCCCACGCGGTTGCGGTCCAGATCCGGGCGCAGGAAGACGAGGCGGCCGCGCGGCGCGTTATACCACGTCGCCCACCGCGTGTCGCTAGGCGCGGGCAAGATAGTGAAGTAAGCCATGTGCTGCCCGAGGTCTTTGAGCGCGTCCGCGTCGTCGAACACGAGCCCGCGCGTCTTCGAGTTCATGCCGTCGGCCGCGACGACCAGGTCGAACTGGCGCTCCGGCCGCTGCTCCTCCCCATGGCCCAGCTCCTTCGCAAACCTCACCACCACCCCGCCGTCCACCTCCGTCACCCCCGCAATCGAGTTCCCCCAGACGTACTCGACCCCCTCGACGCCCTTCGTCGCCTCGTACAAGACCCGCGCCAGCTCCCCCCGCAGGATCTCGACGTCCGCCGTGAAGGACTTGCCCCCCTCCGCCCCCTCCTGCGACCCGAACTCGGCCACGTGCTTGCCCGCGCCGTCGACGATGGCCATGCCGCGCTCCTGCACCGTCGCGCTGCGCACCGCGTCTTCCAGCCCCATCCGCCGCACGATTTCCAGCGCCTCCCCGCGGATGTCGACCTGTTGCCCCGTCGTGCGTGGTGCAGGTGAGCGCTCGACGATGGTGCATTGGATGTTGCCGGCGCGGTGCAGCCAGAAGGCGAGGACGGGGCCGGCGATGCCGGCGCCGGAGATGAGGATGTGCCTGGTTTGGGGGTTGCTGGAAGCCATGATACACTGATTTACGATACGATGTGGGTATGATGTGTGTGGTAGTAGCACAGGAGGTAGGTGTTGCGTTTTTATTGATCAGGTTTGGCGTCCTTTGCGTATCCTGAGGGGCATTTGTTTTCTTTTTTGTGTTTGAGGTATCGATACGCTATTTTCCTGTGAGCAGCTTTCTGAAAGCGGGGTGACGTGACGTCAACGGTTCTTCTGTTCCGCGCAGTGCCGTACCATGCCCCTTGATGGGAGAGCAGTAGTGAAGTCTAGGCAACGTTGCATCGACCATGAAATGTGATTGGATGCTGATACGGAAGTCAGCATATAGCTCCGCCTCTTTCGGCATTGTACCTGGCGTTACAATGGCGTTGATTGGTCGTGCTCCGGATCTGAACACGGAGCAGTGTCCGGAGACTACATAGCAACATTTCAGTACCTTTTTCTCTTTCAGTCTACAACGGCTAACCTATCACAGAATGGAAATTGGAGCACGGGGTCCGATGTAAGCACGACAACTTTATTTATAGAAGCATTCTTCGCGCCTGAGTTGAACTTGCTAGATTGAAAACAACAAACCATCTTCACTTACTAATTACCCGTGGCGAAGTGCAACCCGGTCTAGAGCCAATCAGATAACATACCAATTTCGTCTCTGACCACCCGCGGCAGATGCTACCTGTGCGGTCGGCGGCCGGTGACAGCTTTGTTGTTGACTCCGTCGGAGATCATACCGAGGATCTTATTGTTTACATCAGTCAGCTGGGTGGGAAGGTAGCGCAAAGAGTTGGAGCTCACCATCTTCAACGCCAACCCCGCCTTGAACCCCATCTCTGGGCCCTCGGTGTTGCACTCAACAACGTGGTTGCAGATGGAGCCAATGGCACCAATACGCATGCGGGCGATACCCAGCACGAGACACTTCGCATCCCTGGCAAACTTCAGTCCGCCGAGCACGTACAGCGACGACATTGGTAGCAGAATGCCGACGACCGTGTCGCGGGCAGGATCGAGAGGCGGAGACAGCACGGCCAGGTCGGCTTTGCCCAGGTCGATCGACTCGTCGACGCCTTCGGCCTCGTAGCGCATGGCCACATCGCCGCCTGCAAGCTGGCCGAGGAAGCGGCGGGCCGGGATGGATGGGTTGGACAGGCTGGAAGGGTCAGAGAGAAAGGCAGAGATATTGCGGTCGAGGTGACTGACGATTCGGCTGCTTCGAGGACGCCGTACCTGGTTCTGGGGTTAGAGCATCTCTCTATCTCTCCGTTTTAGGACCGGAGTCGACGTATCTACCTTCCGCCCGGGCCGGCGCCCAGATAAATCACACGCCCACCTCTGGCCACTCTGGGGCTGATGAGATCAACCGCTTTGGCAATGTCCGGCAGGCACGCTTCGACAGCGGCGTAGACGTTGGCGTTCTCCGAATGCATCACCTCTGGAGTTCACAACTAATCGCGTCAGACATGGATTCCTCCTTGCAACGCCGCAATCCTCCCAACGACGGTCGACTCACGGCACAGCTCGAGTGTGGACTGGGCGTCGGCATCTCTCCTGGCGCCGTCGTGGGCCGCAGTTGCAGGGCGCCCTGACTGTTGGAGATTGGCCGACATGATGGGCGAGATGAACGATAGCATTGGAGGCTCCGGCATCTTTGCTCCACAACTGACAGGAATCAAGGCTTAAGAGTCAGCTGGGCGCAAGGAGGCCGGGCAGCTACTGCTTGTTCGGGGCTCGCCCTGGCCCGGGAGATTGCATACACCGCAGAGGCAGCCTGCGCCGATCCCTGTCATGCACAGCCAGGCACACGGGCCACCCCTGAATCACATTCCTACTTGTGTCTTGCCCGCTGCAACTCTCGCATGCCAATCGATATCGGACTCGCCTAGCCCTACGAAGGCCACATGCCGGAAAACACCTGGTTTTGAGCCCGTGAGAGAGCTTGTAACTGAAAGTAGTAGGTAACTTGTCGTAGCCGCCCAGACGCCCAAGTCAAGCATGTTGCTGCGTCGTTTCCGCGAGTGCGAGGCTATCCAGCATGGCGAAGAGGACCGTACAAGACTCGGCCGGGCCTGAAGCGCGTCCTACATAGCAACTGAAGACATCAGAATCGTTCATCCATTATTCTTTCATGAGTCCGCCTAACGCCTCAAAAAAGGTCCCGTGCTGCTGCGGGGCGAGACTGATCTACTTGGAGCCTGCCAGAAGTATGTACAGATCCATCTCTGCTCTATTGGCGCCCCCGTGATGCTTCAGTCGTCTCTCTGGTTCGTTTTCATCGCTTCCTGTTTTCACTCCAAGGCAGCATACATGTCCATCTCCTCACCACTCCGTCTCCGTCTGCGGACCGGGTCGCTTTGCATCTGCACACCGGGTCCGACTCGCCGGGTGCTGGATCGGTGTGTGGGGAAGATCTGGAAACACATCAGCAAACGTCACCATGGCCCCCAGAGACACCAGTAGATGGCATATGCATAGGCGCAGCCGGTGAGCGCGCTGAGAGGGCTGCAGCGCCCAAGACGGGCCTGGCAGCGAAGCATGGGAGGCGTAGGCTCTCGACTGACCTTAGTACCCGACCAGCCGAGGCGGAAGGCAACCTCGTGGGCAAAAAGCTCGCCAAAGCCCAGCATCAAGCCATTGATGAAGGGGAGAACAAGGTTTATAGCGGCGCCGCGCATCAGGCCCCAGAAGGTAGGCGGGGTGTAGAGAATGACGGGCGAGCTAGACGAGGAGGCGGGCGACGACGACAGCTCGTTGTTGCCGTCATAGTTTTCGCTGTCGGACGGGATGGTGACGGATTCGGACATGACGTTTCGCTCGGGAGCGGGGGAAGCCATGATGGGCGGGTGGGTGGACGGAGGTGGACGGGGTGTCGCAGTCTCGAGCGGTGACGCTCTCTTGGAGCAGTCGCGGCGCCAAGCCCGTGGAAGCTTCGGCCGCCGCTGCGCGCTCCGCCGCCGAGACGCAGTGACGTTGCCCCGCCGCTGCCTCCGCCGCCCACACCTTGCACTCCTCGACTCCAGCTCGGCTTTCCTCCAACTCAGGCCAGCATCGCGTCGCGCACACTCAGGACCATCTACCGCCCACCCTGCAGCTTCCCCATACTTCTTCCCCAACCACTTCGCCAACATGACCGAGCCCACGGGCACGCAGCGCGACGACCTGATCTCGCAGTTTTGTGCCGTCACCGGCACTGGTCCTCAAGAGGTGCGCGCCATCCCACCCCCAGACCAAAGTCCGCCAGAGCGCTTACTGACGAAGCAAACCAGGCTGAGACAGCACTCCAAGCCACCGAGTGGAATGTTGAGAACGCCGTCACCATGTTCTACGCTTCCCAGGATCAGCCCGACGAGCAGGATGATGACGAATCCACACCCGCACAAGCCCCTCCGGGCTACACTGGCCCTCGCACACTCAGCGGCGCCCCGGCCCCCGCCGCTGATGAGCCCGAATCATCCAGATCCTCCTCCGGCGCTCGTGGCCAGCAGCGTGGGAGCGCACGCGGCGGTCTCAGGACGTTGAAGGACATCCAAAGCGAGGGCGCGTCCCAAGGTCATGCGCATGGCCACGATGATGACGATGATGAAGAAGACCAGGATTTCTTTGCCGGTGGAGAAAAATCCGGTCTAGCCGTCCAGAACCCGAACAGTGGCCCCAGTACCCGCGACCAGATCAACAGCATCCTCGACCGCGCTAGGAGGTAGGAGCTACTACTCTGGGCCACGTATACCCGTGGATGCAACATGTGCTGATTTTCGTTGCAGGAATATGCCGCGCCCCGGTAGCGAGGACGAGCAGCAGCCTGCCCGCCCAACCCACTTTAGAGGCCAAGGCCAAACCCTCGGTGGCGACGAGGAACCCTCTCGCGTCATTCCGGACCCTCTTGCCGGCGCAAGCGCTCCTCGTCGCCTTGAACGCGTCCGCCGTGTTATGCACCTCTGGCGCGATGGCTTTTCGATCGACGATGGTCGCCTCTACCGCTACGACGACCCCGCAAACGCTGGCCTGCTGGAGATGATCAACAGCGGACGTGCCCCGCTTGATATCTTGGACGTCGAGCACAACCAAGAGGTTGACCTGGAGGTCCAGCCACACAGGGAAGAGGATTACGTGGCTCCCAAGCCGAAGTACAAGCCTTTTTCTGGTTCGGGCCAGAGGCTGGGCAGTCCCACCCCTGGTGCGACCAGCGGAAGCTCCACGCCTACCCCCGCTGCTGCTCCTGCTGCCACTGCGTCGGGCTCGGCCGCGCCTCAGGCTCCTGCCGTTCAGGTCGATGACTCGCAACCCACGCTCACCATGCAGATCCGCCTCGGTGATGGAACCCGCCTGCAGTCTCGCTTCAACACGTCGCACACCATCGGTGACCTCTACGAGTTCGTCAACAGGGCCAGCCCCGCGAGCTTGGAGCGTGAATATGCGCTCATGACTACATTCCCCAGCAAGGAGCTCAACGAGAAGGCGCTGGTGCTGGGCGACATGTCGGAGTTCAAGCGCGGCGGTGTCGTGGTGCAGAAGTGGAAATAGATGGCTTTCTTATGATGCATTACGGGACGGGCCGGGGCATGAAAGGATTGAGGTGAAGGTTATAATAGCTCACCTACCAATGCATAGAGCCGAGGCTTTCACATTGCTTCGGGTTTAGTGATCAGGCACAAGCCTAAACTATAGCCTTTTATCGTTCATCTCTTTCGTTTTTGCGTGAGAAAAAGTATTTCATGCGGATGTAAAGGACGACTAAAGTGACAACCGCATTCATTCTGTTTATTGATTTGGAAACATGTTTTGAAACGGGGAAATGTTTTCTTCTTGGGACCTGGTTGCTCATCGTGCTAAATGAAATAGAAATAAATATAAGCTCTAAGTACCGGTTTATTCGCAGCCCGAGCTTTTTTTAGAAGGTAAGTTGGTATACTTCTACTATGAAGCTTCTTCTTTTACAACGAATCTAATATGAAAAGATTACGCTCAACAAGGGCTATATTTTTAAATGCAGTCGTTATTCATCGGGTCTACGGGAAGCTATCGATTTAGAACCTTCTACGGTCCTTCAGTGTTCCCCATCTACTATCCAACGAGAATTTTGTAGGAACTCGTAGCGCCTACAAAGTCGATTCCGAACAAGTCGCGCATGTACCGATGCTTGGTGTTTTTTTTTTCTGTAATCGAAAACCGAAGCGGCGGATTGTTGGGAGAGATTGCCGTTCCGTTGACCCGAGGATATAGTTGCTTGAGTAAGAGAATTCAACCACAACCCGTCCCACGGTACCAATCCCGTGGCGACTCGCAACCACGAATAAAGAACCCTATGTTGTTTCTGCCTTCGTAACTTCGAGTGGGCGGATTGAGTATTCCCCTTCTGAATTAGTAGCATGACTGCGTACTCGAAACTTGGACAAGACGTCCCATGGAGTTCAAGGTCATCTCACCGGTGGTTGCCTTGGTTGAATGCAGTTTCAGGTTCACGATAAAATTCTGCCCAAGCCAAGGACCCTGGGGCATGAGCGAACCAAGGTACATATATATACGCACAGGCCAAAGTCCAATATCGTCATGTTTAAGAACCCCAGTGCCCACAGATATTTTCTCCCACTCGAGTTCCGTTTCCTCCAGTCGAAGCGACTCCCACAAACAACACGAACCACAAGACGGCCTCGGGAATTCTGAGAGACGACACGGACGACTACGTCGCCGTATACAGCCCAGCCCTCCACTCCAAACGAACAATCCCCATGGAGGCCCAAAGACCTTTGCCGGAGCCGCCAAAGATGTTCTCGGACATCCCAGACCTCCGCTTTAACCAAAGCGTCCCCGCCGACGACATCTGGCTTGCATCTGAGAAGCAAGCCACCTCTCCCGACACGGTAGACGTCCACACGGACCAAGCCACGCCTTCCGACGAGGAAAAACAGCCTCGAGACATCACCTGGCGCGACCTCGGAAGAACCTTCGTCGGGCCGCAAGTCCTCCTCCTAAACCTGGAATTCTTTCGCCTCGTTTTCCCCGAAGACTTCCTCACCCACACGCATTTCCCCCAACCATGGGTGTTCAACCACTTCCTCGTCATCAATGCCCTGCTCTGGCTGTGCTTGGCCATCTTCATGTCGATCTTCAAGGCCACCAGGCCGGACACGTCCGTCATCTACTGGGTGACTCTGCTGCTTCTGTGGCATCACTTTGTCACGGGCGTCGTGCAATTGTCCGTGCTGCCGGGCTGGTTGAGTGAAGTGGCTGGATGGATCCTCTTCGTCACGGGCGGGCAGCTGCTGATGGTGGCCGTGGACGTGTGGAGGGGTGAGTACGCGTGGCCGCAGGCTTCGCATGAACTGCGCAGGCGGAAGCTCGAGTTTGCCCACGTTCGTGATCCCGAGAAGGGTGGCTACGAGTTTGAAGAGAAAGGGGGGGAGTGGATTACGATGGAGGAGGTCACAGACGAGTTTATCGCCGAAGTTTTCGTGAGTCGTGCACTCTCCATTTTCTTTTGCTTGTTGGCGGCAAAGAGCCGGAGACGGTCTTTCCAAAGGTTCGATCGTGAGCTGACTGGTGTTCAGAAGCGACCGAGCAGTGGCTTCCGCGCAGTTTGTTACTTCTTTGGTACCGTGGTTCCTGTCATGGCTGGCGCGATATGGTACCTCATCCTCTATATTCTCTGTTTCGTTTCTGGAGTATGCGGGGACCCCTGGTGGATGAGCCCGACGGTTTGTGCTCTTTGCTTGGGGTCAGTGGTACTCATTTGGTTGGATATGGCGAGACAGACCTATTACGGGTTGCGTGAACTGCCTTGCGACTCTTCAGAATGCTCTCTTGGAGGTTGTCAAGAATGGATTCTGTTAGGTGGCGCAAACTCCTTAGATATGAGGCGCAGAAAGGTTGTATACAAGGGGAAAGAGCGCGTGGAATATCGCTAAGCAGCTCGGGAGGTCCGGAGGGATGAAACAGCTCCTGGCAAGTTTGCCGCGCGCAAAGGCGTTCTCTTGCTTGTCTTTTTTTTTTTTTTTCTGCGAAGTGAAGATTAGAATTGTTTCAAAAAAGGAGGAATGAGATCAGCTGTCTGGACTTACTTTTATTTTAAAATTTTTTTTTTCTCTATTAGCATTGCGTTACAAGAAAGGGAGTGGGAATATGTGGTTTGTACTTACTTTTTTTTTTCAAGCACCTGCCCCCTAACGGCATTGTCATGAAGAAATGCCACTCCACATTATGAGGAATGTGGCCAACCGAGATATCAGTGCTGCTGCCGCCCACAGCCCACTGATGAGAATCTCGGAGAGCCAGCCGACGAAGAGCGTCCCACTCAGCTCCTCTGTGAACAAACACAGGAATCTTGACCGAGAGAGCTGGTGGTCCGCGATCTTCGCGGCGCACTTCTCCACATAGGCTACCCACCTCCAAATGGAGATGGGCAAGGTGCCGTCAGAGGACAGGCGCTTGAGGATTTTCCAACCCCTTTGCGTTAAATAACGCAGGCAGGACGCCGCGAAGGCCTGCAAAAGTTTATCAATAAAAGTTGAAACAATAGTCATATTAAAACAATGCATCGGGGTGAAGAAGAGGAGAACAAGACGGAGACGTGCGCGATGACAGAGTATATATTCACAAAGGACTGCCGGGAAGCTGCCAGTCACCAGCCTCGCGCCTGCCCATCTACCTACCCGCCAGCCTCACAGCTGCGACCTCGTGCTGTCGTCCGCACCCGCCCTAACCGGCACCTCCGCCCAAGCCTGCTCAAACCCGCAGCTCCTGACCCACGCCGGGCCGCCCGCCTGCGTGCCGTCCAGGCCCATGGCAGCGGCCCTCCGCCAGACCTCCTGTCCATTGACAGCAAACCCCCTCCTCTCCTCCTGCGACAGCGCGTCGCATGCCTGCGCGCCGTTGGCCACAGCCCGCAACATCTTGGACACGTGCCCGTCGTCGTCGGTGAGGCCGTTTACGTGGTCGATGAGCTGCTGCCAGCCGCCATTTGCGTAGCTGGGCAAGCGGTAGTCGACGAGCTCGGCAGGCAGGAGCTTGGGCGCGCCGCGGGAGGCGTAGTTGCCAAGGTCGAAGCGGCCCTTCCATTCGAGAAGGCGCGCGCGGGCGTCGGCCGGGAAGAGCGGCGAAGTGAGGAAGGAGGTGAAGAACACGGAGGAATTGGTCGAGTGCATGTAGAAAAAGTCCATCTTGTGCGTATGCGGGGGCCGCTGAGCGGCAGCGGTGAAGAACACTGAGTGTGTGTGTGGTGTGTTAGCGGTTTCTTGCACTTCAAGAGCCCGTGTGCGAGAGATGCCTACCAGATGCATCAATCATCTCCGCCGTCTTGCGCTCCAGCTCCCGCTCCCGCTCCGCCCCGTCCCCGTTGACGACCCACTTCGCCGCGATCTCGCACATCTCCTTGCCGGCCCTCTTGATCACCCCATCACGCAGCCTGTTCGGATCTTCCCACCGCGCCGCACCCGCCGTCTTCTCGTTACCCCTAATCTCCTCGAGCAGCTGCACGAGCCTGACGCCGTAATCCGCCTCCCCGCTCTCCTTCCTCTCCTCAGCCACCTCCTCCGCGCCGAGCAAGAACTTGCCGATCCAGGCATCGTGCGTCGCCGCCTGCGCGAGGCCCTCGGCGACGACGGCGGGCTGCGCGAACTCGACGCCGAAGCCCACGTGGATCAGCGGGTGCAGGAAGCCCGCGAAGGTGCGCACGAGCAGGTCGTCGGCGCGCTCGTCGCGCGCGAAGAGGTACTCGCTCAGCACCGCCCGCACGCCCTTGGCCTCGAGCTCGGCCGAGAAGTGCGCGAGGTAGTCGCCGTAGTAGGCCTCGTCGCCCAGGTGCGCGGCGAAGGTCGAGCGGCTGCTGAGGTCCGCCGCGACGCGCGGGTGGACCGCCACCGGCGGCCGCTGGTAGGTCCGGTTGGCGTCGTACGCGGCTTGGATGGAGGAGGGCGGGGCGCCGAGGGCGTAGAGGGTGAGGAGGTGGTGGACGATGTGGTTCTTGGAGGGGGATCTGTCAGTCGAATCCAATGAGGGAAAGGGATATGAGGGCTATGCTATTGAGGGAGATGGAAGCTGTAGGTAGATGGGTCTCCCGAGCTTACGTGAAATCCTTCACTGTTGAAGTATATATGATGCTTTGTATGGTTTTCTTGCAGCAGCTCCGACGCCTTCTCGGCCGAGTCCTTCCTCAGCGGCGCGACGAAAAACGCCGGCTTCTCGTTGGCCGTGAGTTGGATTTTGGTCGAGGTAGCCATGTTTCTGCGTAAGATGCGAGTCTGGAGTTGCGCTGTCGTTAAGAGTTTGGGATATATGGCGCAAGTCTTTGGCCAAGTAAGTGCGTGAATCTTGGTTGTCTGAGCCGTTGTCGAGACGGCTTGTTAAATAGCCTCTTTCTCTGCGCAGAAGACGGCGCGTTTATATACGGCGCTCTAGAAGCCGGCGATCACGAAAGCTTTGGTCTCACAACGACGGAGTCAACGGGAATAAGAAAAGCGCGAGGGAGCGAGGTGTGGGCAGAGAGGCAATTGGATCGCGTTGTTAGCGACCATCGTAGCAATGCAGGAGGGGAGCGGGGCAAAAGGAACACCAAGGCCATTTCGTGAGATCCTTCCAACTACTTGGTCCCTGCCCCCGCTTGGGTTGCCTTCTTTGGTGGTGGCCAGCCATCCTGTAAGGTCGATTCTGACGTATGAACATGCGGTTGACACATGATCTTCGGGCTACACGATTGGTTGAAGCTTCAAATGCTGACGGACCGCGGCTCGGACACAAATGCCCGAAAGCTCCGCTGAGTAAGGGGAGGAGGTCTGGAGCAAAACACGGGGAGCGTGCCATAGGCGGTGCCAGTGCATTTCACTTTGTCAGCAGTGCTGAATGTCTCGGTGCCTCGGGGCGCGAGCCAAAGACGTCATTCCGCCCCGCTTACCAGGAGCACAGTTGGTGACGGATTTGCCATTGCACGCACGTGGCAGCTGAGAGAAAAGTTATAGCAACCTTAATTGTGGCCAATTACTACTCCTTGCATGCCAGCTTTTGCTCACTAGGGAATCCCGTTCCCTCCTACACCAGGTATCAATGTAATGCCCATATCATCCAGTATGAAAAGCTCCAAACGCCATCGCAATGCAATCCGACAAAAGAAGGTACCAGGTTAAAGTAGAGGTACCCTCGGAATCGCCCGTCTGGCGGCAAGGCGGAGAAGGAAATGAGGAAGTGAGTAAAAGTCTCCGAAGACTATCCAGAAGTAATTCGTTGGCTGAGGGCGAAGACATGACAGGGCACATTTCTTGCCTCAAGCCTCCCACTGCTTGGCTTCCATGCCCTCAGGCGGGCTCGTCTCCACCTTTGCCTTGCTGACCTCAGCCCAATTGGTGCTGAGAGCCGTGCCGTTGCTTTCCTGGAAGCTCTTCATCATAGCCCTGCGCGTGTCTGGGTCTGCGCCCTGGTACAGCTTGCGGAAGAAGGCGTTGGCAGGGTCTCCGCCCTCCTCGTCATCTTCCAGGCTATCGGCACTTGTATCTTTGGGCTTGGTCAAGTCGTTGGCCACCTTATCCCAATCCTTCGGCCCGGAGCGCGACGACGTAGGGTAGGACGGAGCCGACGCGGTTGGCTTGGCAGAAACCTTGGTGGCGGCGGATTGGACCAGTGACTCGTCCGTGCTCTCCAGCGCAGACCACTTGAGGCCCGAGGTGGCTTTCTTGAGTATGATTTCGACCTTGGAAGGAGTGACGTTGTACGTCGACTGGTCGGGAACGACAGGCGCGAAGAGAGGATCGAGGTTGAATTCGTACGTCGTCGAATTCGCCGTGGGGAAGGATACCGCCAACTACACTTGATTAGCTCCAGCGACGCGACATTTGTTGAAGTAAGCTTACACTGCGTTCTTCTATCTCGACCGTGACCTTGTCTTTGGGCACACCCTTGGCTAGGATGCTGATGGTGACGCTCTCGCCCGATGAGTACCAATCATGCCTGACCTTGTCCGCGGGAGTGAGCTGTGGAACGCTGGGAGTCGCCGATGCCTTCTGCTCTCCCTTAGTGGTGGAAGAGTCGCTAGACTTTGTGGACTGAGGCTTGGGTGCAGATTCAGGTTCAGTGTCGGGGACGTCGACAGCAGTGACCTTGAGGGCCTCGTCGCCCTCGGGCAGGTTCTTAAGCTTGCTTTCGATCTTCATTGCCCACATCGGCAGCGTCTTCTCATTCTCGTTGAACTTCTTGACAATGCCAAAGACGTGTCCTGCGTTTGCGTATTGTCCCAAAGCGAATAGGGCGACGGCGCGACGATGCTGGGCTTCGCCGATGAGCTCGCGCTTCTGGCGCTTGTGAGCAAGGTTCACGGCGATCTCGGCATCCTGGAGCGCTGCTTCGAGGTTGGGCGGCGAAAGACGCTGATAGGCGGTGGAACGGCCGATGTAGTATGAAACCGCAGTGGGCTGTGAGGCGAGTGCCTCGGTGTACTTCGCAACTGCGACGTCGTACTGGCCGGCCTGCACAGCGTCCTGGGCTTTTTTGGCGGCGTCCATGGCAGTTGACGGTGAGGTGCTGTCGGGATGGGTCGTAGGATTGGATGGAGAGCTGTAGGAGTTCGTTTACTTCTGAACTGAGCGTGAAGCAGCGGTTTGCAAGGGCGGTTGCCTGCTCGTAGCCGTTGGGGTTGGTGGGTGGTTGAATTGGAACCGCACAGAAGCTCCGGCTGCCTGGAGACGCGCTTGCCCCGCCGTGCACGCACAGGGTTCGCCGAAGCTCTTCCGAAGCTGGGGTTGAAAACACCGACGTCATTGCATCGCGTCTCGTCACTCTCACTTCTCCAAAACTCTGGTCAATCCTTCCTCCCTGCATGTCGCGCGTCTCGCACCCCTTGTACAATGCTTTGATCCGCACGCACCACATCACCTCTCGGAAGAAGGTTGCCAATCTGAAGAAAGCCGCCGACAATCATGGTGTGTATGCTTTGCTGTGCAGTGGAGGCTGTCCTGGAATAATGTATGCCGAGGGAAGCGCCAATGGCGTGAAGGAGTGGGTGTCGTCAGTCAATGTAAGTGGAGAAGCGTCGCCCGATCACACCTCTCCACTGACACCTCCGCAGAGACTCCGATACAAGGATTACCAACTGGCCGTTCGCCCAGCGCCTATCACGCCGGAGAATGATGCCTCCGGAATTCGCGACGTCCAAGTTGGTTTGTTCGAGGTCGGGACGGTAAAAGAATTCGGTGCCATCATGCAGCAACGAAGCGTCTGGTCCTGGTGGAGGAAAGGCATGGGATACGTTGCCGAAGATAACTAGGAACGTTCTGGTGAGTGTTGAAGCAGGCCGAGCCGCCTCAAGACAGTGAGATGCCGACGGAAGAAAGCGTTCCCAGGAAAATCGAGATCAAGCAGAATGCAGCAGCAAACAAGAAAGGCTTGCTCAAAACAGAGGTGTCGTCTTAGAAAGGAATACTTGCTGAATAGAGAATCCGCTCAAAGAAAAGATGCAAGGCGCCCGATGCGGCAACAAGGATTGATTCCGCGACCAGAAATGAAAAGGACGACTGATGGCTATTTTTTTGTGGGTTTTCTGTTTTGAATTTTTTTTTGGATTTCTTTTGACGAAGCGTCCGAAGATGGAGGCTGATAGGTCAGAAGAGGTCGACAGAAGAGGTGAAGCCGACAGAGATGAGATTCAGAACAGGAAATCCGTGGGATAGAAGCCGGAGAAGTCGATCATGGACTCAGACCTCAGCAGCCTCCTCGTTCTCCACTTTCTCGATCTGTTGCCCTTACGCCGACGCGATAGGAGGAACAAGGGCGGCGAGAGCGGCGAGACAGGCGCAGAAAGGACGGGCGACGGCGGCAAGACTATGACCCTGGGGGATTGGGTCACGGGGAACGAGGAGAGGTGACGACGGCAAGGGCGGCTTGGCTGACTCCGGTAGCGTTGGGATGAAATGGGGCGGAAGGACGAGGAACCGGAAATGGCAGGACGGCGAGAGGCACTGTCACCCGTCCGTTCAACATCGCGAACCTCGCCTTCGGCCTCATTATACCGAGCTCCAGGACCGCGGGCGGCAAGAAGAGCGGCATCGGCGGCAGCAGCGGCGCGGAAGCGGGCGCGGAAGCCGTACTCGCTGGGAGGGTCCAGAAGTCCGTCGTGAGTCCAAGGGACTCGGTCTCCGTTCTCTTCTCTTTCCTCCTCCTCCTTCGCTTCCTTTTCTTCCTTCTCCTTCTCCGCCGGAGCGGGCGCGGGCTGGATGATGGAGGGCAAGGAAGGGGCGAACAGGGGACCCATCCCCAGACCGAAAACGAAAGGCTCTCCCTTGGCGGCGGACTTGGTGACGGGCGTGAGGCCGGGCCCGTGGGCCGAGTCGTCGTCGTCGTATGAAGGGCAAGTGTAACCCCGCTTGCCGCGGGCAGCGAGAGCAGCTGGGGAGATGAAGCAGTCCACTGGGAGACTGTCCATCTTGGCGAGATGGTCAGCCTCCCAGTTCTCGTTGCCGTTGGCAAGAGCGGGTGAAGGCAGAGGAGAGGGCGGCAGCGACGGCGCGAACCAGGACCAGGGCGAAGGCCAAGCGCCGGGCATCTGCTGCTGCTGCTGCTGCTGCTGCTGCGCCGAGGGCAGGAGGATGACCAAGGACCAGAGGCGACGGAGACCGGGGAGGACGATGTGCGCGGTGAGGAGGCCAAGAAGACCAACCCCACAGAAGTAGAGGCGGAGGGAGCGGCGGCTGAAGTCGTCGTCGTCGTCGGCGTCGTCGTCGGTGATCGGCTCCAGGAACTTCAGGTCGACGACGCAGAAGACCAGGTAGCCGATGAAGGCGCGCGTGAGGACGTGGATGCTGGAGCTGAGCGCAGTGCCGCTCAGCGTCATCCAGGTGGCAGCGGTGGTGAGAGCCACGACGTCGTTGCAAAGCGACATGATGCTGTTGGTGGCGATATGGTGCTGGGGTTGCAGAATATCTAGTCAACGGTATCAATGTGGAGCTTGCTGGGGTGCGCGGTGAAGAGGAAAGGTCGTAGGCTGCGCGCTGGAGGGTGAAATATAGGTGGTGCGCCTCGCTTAGCGTGTTATTGTTGATGAATTAGGCAACTGCGTGGTGAAGCTCAAGTGTGAAGAGGGTTTTCAGACGTGTTAACCACCTCACTTACCCTGCGCGGCCTGGATGTTTCCACGAGGGTCACCGGTTGGCACCAATGGAATCAATGGCATCGAACCGGTTACCAACAGGCAATGGTTTCGCTGCATAACGTCCAACTCGGGCACGCCGTTTCGGGTAATGCTAGAATCTGTTGACAGACACAGATGTTGGTAAGGGTCTCAACGATCACGCTGCCACCAACAATCTTAAAGACTGCGGCTGCTGGAAGCATATATGTATCCCAAAACTGTACTCCATGTAAAAATGAAAGTCGCGTAACTTGAGGTGGCGAAGTGACCAACTGTCGGCCCAGTGTTCGAGACGCGGTCGCGCACAGCAGCATGTGGAGTTGTAGCATTGATTTGGCCAAAAACGCAAAATAAAAAAACTCCAACCAAAATTATGAGGAGCCATGCTACGCACGAGAAATGAACAACACTAGCTTCAGTTCCTTGCAAATGTCTCTTCTGAGTTATGTCGCATGTAGCGCGGGTTCCCTCGCGAAAAACGAGCTTGAGAGTGCGCGCCAACAATACTGAGCGAGAGAAAAATAGCGATTGACTTAACACAGGATCCAAAGCTACATTATAGACTCCTCCTATTGTCTTCAGACATTGTCGCCCGGCGATAGGCAGTTTCCAATCGTGTCGTATTGCAGAACCTGCTTAGACAAGGCGGGCGTGCTTGAATCACTCTCACACAAGCATACGGCGTCGCAGCATGAGGCTCGAGGTCTAATTCGCGAAGCGGCCAGCGGCGCCCTTGGAGTTGTGTGTTGAGCTATCGTGATGCAGAGGAGAAGAGTGAAGCGGCAGTGTCGCGAGACGAGATGTCGTTGGCAGGGCCACGTGAGCCCGACCCACTCAAATCCTAGCCTGGTGCCGATCAGGGCGGCCCGCATCCTTGCACCGAGCTTTGCTTGCACCACAACACGTCGACCAACCCGCCGACGAAATCAACATCGCAAACGTCAAGTTCCAGGATTCGGTGCCGCGCTCCAGACGGTTTCCGCGTACCATCTCTGCACCCGTTCGGCATCAATTCATCACCAAATCCGAGGTCCAAGCAAACCAACCACGCGACCAAGCGCGCTCAAGTACGGACCCATGCGTGGAAAGCTCATCGTCTTCGAAGGCCTGGACCGCGCCGGCAAAACCACCCAGTGCGGCCGTCTCATCGTGCATCTGCAAGAACATGGCCACCGCGTTGTTCATATGCGCTTCCCGGACCGCACCACACCGATCGGCCAGATGATCAACGCGTACCTGACCGGCGCGAGCGAGCAGGAAGACCACGTCATCCATCTGCTCTTTTCAGCGAACCGCTGGGAAGCTGCGTGAGTCTCCTTCCTCAAGCCCGATGCTTAGCGAGGGTAGATGACACTGATCCTCCAATCATCAGCGCCAAAATCAAGAATCTCGTCGCCGAGGGGACTACCGTTGTTATTGATCGTTACTACTACTCTGGTTGTGTGTACTCGGCCGCGAAGGACAACCCATCTCTTTCACTAGAGTGGGCTAGGCATCCCGAAGTGGGGCTGCCGCGGCCTGACCTTGTCGTGTTTCTGGACATTTCGCCTGAGAAGGCCGCCCAACGTGGTGGTTTTGGTAGCGAGAAGTATGAAAACTCCAAGATGCAGAAGCGTGTGCGGGAATTGTTTACCGATATCAAGACGCTTCAGCAAGAAGGTCAGGATTTTGTGACGATCGATGCTGGAGCCGCTGAAGAAGAGGTCGCAAAAAGAGTCGAAGAGGCTGTCTTGAGAGCGGTTGAGACGGTTGACGAAACAAACAGTCCTTTGAGACTCGTGGAGTCGATACGAGGCAACGTGGATTGAATATTGAGCGGACAGGTAAGACAGGGTATCATATCAGGATCTACAGAGAACACAGAACAGGTACAGAGAGTACCAAGCCTTCTCGGTTCATTACAGCTTCTAATCCAACTCCTCAGCATCATCCCAATCGCTGTCTTCGATCACTATCGGCGAGAACTCGCGCGTCGTCGTTCCCAGAGTTGCAGTGGCCCTCAACTCCTTTTGCGGTTCATCCATATCAATGTCTGTGTCTGAGTCTGGCTCAATACCGTCTCTCTGGTGATACCATTCGTCGATGTCTTCAAATCCATCGCTGCCTTGAGGCGAATCCCGACTTTTCATAGAGTGCGGCAGGCCGTTTTCAATGTCCGGATACTCCGACTCATCTGAGCTGCCATCACTTTCAAGTGCGCTCACCGCACCAACCACACCTACCGCAGCGGTCACTGATGCTTTCGTCGTCGAGTTCGATGCTGCTCTGCGTTTACGTTTTCTGCAAAGGGAAGCGATCTCTTTCTCGCCACGGATCCTAAGGCTTAGTTCTTTCATGAGTGTTGGCCACTGCGTGAGCCTCCCACAGCTAGGACATGTGCCTTGCAAAGGCATGATTGCATCGGGGTTTCCCTCTTGCCGTAGAAATGCCTCCGAGAGACAGGTCATGTGCGAGATAGCCTGACAGTCGTCGTGCGGACAGACCAGCGTGACGCACTTCTCTGCCTGCATTTGTTTCTCGCACACCACGCATGCGAGCTCCCTACCCTCTTCTAGGAGAACTCTGCTCTTCTCTAGATAAGCCTTTAAGCTCTCATAGCTGACATCAATACCCTCAATGCCCTTTCCATTGCCAATCGCCTTGGAAGTATCGACCGTTTTCTCCGCATCTGGCCTTTGGCATACTTCCGGGGCGTCTGCTTTTTCCAGCTGCACGCCAATGGTGCTCCTGAGTTTGAACGGTGTGCTTTTTGTCCAATCCTTCCAGGCGCAATATACATCCTCGGCAAAGAATGTGACGTGTAGGGGCCATCTGTAAAAGCTCTTGACGCGTAGAAGAAGATGAAGGTTGGAGATTCTGTCCTTAAGAGGGAGCCGCGATGGGTGACGGACTTTTTTGCGACCTTTTTTACTTGGAGCAGTAATTCGGTCCTCGGCGGGGATATGGCGTGTAATGTGAGTGTTTTGCCATGCCCATCTGTAAGCACGTTAGAGATCAGGGTGACGGTAGTCGGACGATGGGCTGTTTCAGGGCGGAGGTTCGAAGTGGCCAGAATGCTGGCTCGCTAGAAACACTGGGTGGGGAGATCGCACGACCTGCGATCGGCTCCACAGTGGCTCGGAAATCGCAAACATCCCGCCCGAGATGCGCTGGAAGCTGAGGAGCCCCGCGCGAGGATAAGACCGGCAGTGTGGCATGCTCAGGTAGCGATCACGTGACCGGGCTCATACGTACTCGAACTGAAGTGCAGCGATCTTGGAAGGGAAGCCGGTGACGATGCAGGCCATCTCCCACGGGCGCAACTGCTCGCGGTCTGTGCGTGTAGCGCCACCTGTGGAGAGGCCGTTGTGCTGCCTGAGTCGGCGCAGTGGGTTCGGCGTCGAGCCGACGTAAAGGCTTGCAGGCTTGACAGTAGACCGCAGGAGGTAGCAGCAGTAAAAGGCAGGGATTGGTTTGTCCATGACGGCGGCAACGGCTTTGAGCGAGGCCTTTGGACGCATGTCGGTGGCGGTGAGGTTCGCTCGGCGCTCGGGAGCAAAGCGTGGCGCGGGGGTTGAGGTGAGGTTCGACCGGAGGACGAGCCGGGTGAGGGCTGCCCGTGGTTGTTGCGTGGTTGGGCGAACGACGTCAAGCGGGCGGCGGAGCGGAGCGGCGGGCATGGGCGAACGAAACGACCTTTGCAGCACCTCACCACGCCGGCAGGCGGCGCAGCGCCGGGGCTGGCGGCGGCACAGGGCAATGCAGCATTGGCGCACTGCAACAGAGGCGGCCAGCGAGGACTGCGGGTTGTCGCATGAACATCAAAATCGAGTGATCGTCGCGAAAGCGGTCTAGCCCTGGTAGGCGCATCCGCTGTAGGCGTGCGGCGGCGGTCTTCCTTCCCTTAGCCAAGTTCCAACGCCCACGCTCACATTCCTTTCATTCGACCGTCGCCATATCCGTCCGAATACCTCGCACCCGTCAGCTGCCCGGCCACTCCGTCCCCATCCAGGCCGCGCCTGCAGCATCGGCATCCTCGCGCTGCCTGCAGCTTCGACCCGGCGCCCGGCGCAAGTCATTCATTCGGAAAGCTGCCCTGACAGATATCCTCCCACATGCTCGGCCCGTAATCCCAACCCACCCACGCCTCAGCGCCCTGGACACGCCGCTTCTTTTCTCGCTCCGAATCCTCTCTCGCCCGAACCATTCGACCACCGAGCCCGCGCCCGCCAGCACAATCGACATCCGACGCTCACGCCGAGCCGGCCACGGCTGCATCCCGACACCATGGCGGTTTCTTCCGCCACCGCTGCTGGGCCCGCCGCTGGCCAGATAACCTTCCGCGCAAGCCCAGCCCAGCCCGCCCAGGCGACGTCTGCACCGCGAGGTGGCAAGATGGCTGCTCAGCCCTCAAGCACCGCCAACAATACGTCGCACGGCTCCTCCAACACCCCGGCCAACGGCTCCAGCAGCTTCCCGCTCAGCGCGCGCAAGGCCCAGCCCTTGAGCATGAAAACCGTCGAGCGACGCGGCACCTCGACCGCCGCGCGTGAAGTCTCGCGTTCGAACAGGCTCTTTGGGATCGAGGAAGCGCCCACGTATACCCCCACTGCAGAAGAATTCAGAGACCCTTTCGAGTATATGCGCAAGATCGCGCCCGAGGGGCGGAAGTATGGCATAGTCAAGGTCATCCCGCCCGAGAGCTGGAATCCCGACTTCGCCATCGATACCGAGGTACGTTAGTGAAGGATCTCGGGATGGGCTGTAGCGACGACCGGGGGTTTAGATGCGCTTGACGTCTTTTCTTTGTGAGCGACCGGTCGGCTAACGCGACCTATAGAGGTTTCATTTCCGCACGCGTAAGCAGGCGCTCAACTCCGTTGAAGGAGGTGAGTACTGGAGTCCGTTACCCGGCCACACCCTCTTTGGTTCTAATTAGACCAGGCACGCGAGCAAATTTGAACTACCTCGATCAGCTTGCCAAGTTCCACAGGTCACGGGGCAACAATCTCAACCGCTTTCCAAGCGTCGACAAGCGGCCGTTGGACTTGTACAAGTTGAAAAAGGCCGTCGAAACCCGTGGCGGATTCGACCGTGTCTGCAGAGGCAAGAAATGGGCCGAAATCGGCAGAGACCTGGGTTACAGCGGCAAGATCATGTCTTCGCTGTCGACATCACTGAAGAACTCGTATCAGAAGTGGCTCCACCCCTACGAGGAGTACCTACGGATCGCCAAGCCCGGTGTCCATCAAATGCTTGAGTTTGAGAATGGCGGCCCTTTCACTCCGTCACCAGCGCCGTCGCCACTCAAGAAGTCTGCGCACCAGCAGACTCCTCCAGGCAGTTTCCGTTCCGATTCACCAGCAGCTCGTGCGTCTGCTGCCCTGAATGCTTCTATTCACGAGAGTTCAGTCCCACCGCTTCCACCCGCCCAAGAGCTCCCCCAGCCAGTCAAGGTCTCATCAGGTTTTACTGCTGTAAATTCAGGTGGCTTCACGCCTGTCAATGCGTCCCATCAACCCGCTCCTACGTCTACTGGATTCTCAGCCATCAACAGTTCGTCAGCTACCCAGCATTCCGCCCACTCGACCCCCCAACGGTTGGGCGAGAGTCCGCTGAATCTATCTGCAAACAATACGCCGGAGATTCGACCACATGGCTTTTCAACGCCCCTTTCAAATGGCCATCTCAGCCAGTTGAAGAGAGGCCCATCCGAGGATTCTGAGTTACATGCCAATGGGGAAACCGACGCTTCTGGAAGGCGGAGCAAACGCCTCAAGAAGGACTCGGCCCCGACTGTGGCAGGATCCCACATGACTCAACCACGTGTGTCGGCACCCCGCATAGGCGCCCCCAAGGACCGCTCGAAGGAGAAGCCTGGAGACTACTGCGAAACTTGTCGGAAGGCTTCCGACCCAACCGCGATCCTATTGTGCGATAGCTGCGACGCGGGATATCACCGCTACTGCTTGGAACCGCCGCTGAAGTCCACCCCTGACTATGACTGGCACTGTCCTAGATGCCTCGTCGGTGATGGCGAGTTCGGTTTCGACGAGGGTGGTGTTTACTCGTTAAAACAGTTTCAACAGAAGGATCAAGAGTTCAGAGCAGAGCATTTCCGAGACAAGCAGCAGTTCGACCCGGTGCTCAATGCAAAGAGGCCTCCTACAGAAGATGATGTTGAGAGGGAGTTCTGGAAATTGGTTGAGAACGTTACCGATAAAGTGCCAGAGGTTGAGTATGGTGCCGACGTCCACGTCACAACACACGGGAGTGGTTTTCCAACTCTGGAGAAGGAGCCGCGTAATCCTTACTCGACGGACGCGTGGAACCTGAACATCTTGCCGCTGCACCCAGAGTCCCTCTTCCGCCATATCAAATCCGACATTTCTGGCATGACGGTTCCTTGGCTATACGTTGGCATGTGTTTTTCTACTTTCTGCTGGCACAACGAGGATCACTACAGCTATTCGGCCAATTATCAGCACTTTGGCGCTACAAAGACATGGTACGGCGTACCAGGCGAGGATGCTGAGAAGTTTGAGAATGCGATGCGTGAAGCCGTTCCGGAGCTGTTCGAGACCCAGCCTGACTTGCTCTTCCAGCTCGTCACCCTTTTAACTCCTGATCACTTGAAAAAGGCAGGTGTAAGGGTCTACGCCATCGATCAGCGCGCTGGACAGTTCGTTATTACTTTCCCCCAAGCCTACCACGCCGGATTCAACCACGGATTCAATTTCAACGAGGCCGTCAATTTCGCACCTGCCGATTGGGAGCCCAAGGGGGAAGACGGCGTTCAGCGCCTACAGGACTTTAGGCGCCAGCCGTGCTTCTCTCACGATGAACTTCTTCTCACCGCCGCAGGTAGCAAAGACGTGACTATCAAGACGGCGAAATGGTTGGGCCCCGCTTTGCAGCGCATGTACGAGAAAGAATCGACTGTTCGAGAAGCGTTTTTGTCACGACACAAACAAGTCAGCATGAAGCCATGCAAGGTCGAAGGCGGATCGAAGGGTCATTGTGAGGTTGGATTCGAAATCGACGACCGGGATCTTCCAGAGGACGACTACCTTTGCAGCTACTGCAAGGGTTTCGCGTACCTGTCGAGGTATGTCTGCAAGAAGTCTAGAAAGGTTGTATGCTTGAAGCATGCTGGCGTGTTCGAATGCTGTGCCACGACTGAGGATCATCGCTTCTCCGGAGCAAACGGCGATCACACACTGGTCTACCGCATCGCGAACGAAGATCTTCGCGGTGTCATGGAAAAGGTACTCGAGAAGGGTACGCTTCCTGATCTCTGGACCGCAGAGCTTGACAAGTATCTCGCAGAAGAGCCGAAGCCGGAACTCAAGAAACTTCGCAGGCTGCTCAGTGAGGGTGAGAGGATTCCTTGGGCGCTGCCTGGTCTTCCTGAGCTCAAGCGGTACGTCGATCGTTGCAACGATTGGGTGGAACGGGCAACAGCTTTCACCACCCGCAAGCAACAGCATCGCCGCAAGAACGAACGACCCTCACGAAAATCCACTACCAAACAATTAATGGAGCAAGAAGAACGGGAACGCGAGATCCGTAAAGTCGAAACCCTAATGAAACTTCTTGCAGAAGCGGATGACATCTCTTTTGAATGCCAAGAAATCGGCATTCTACAAGAGCTCATGGACAATATCAAGCACTTCCAGAAGCGTGCGCGCACCATCCTTGCTGACAGAAACGTGCGTCCAACCCCGACGCAAGAGCTTGATGATCTGCTCGAACTTGGCCGGAACTTCAATCTGGACATTCCCGAGGTCGAAGAACTTGACAAGTCGTTACAACAACTCAAGTGGTATGACGAGGTTCGCCTCTACAGAGACAGCGTCCACTCCCTTCAGAGCATTACGGATTTCATCAAGCGCGGCCAGGAAATGGGCATCGTCGAGGGCGACGTGCATATGATCTGGTTGAAGGAAGAGAAGTCCAAGGGAGAGGTGTGGGAAAAGACCGCCAAAGAAGTCATGGCCTCGGAGATGGTCAATTACCAACAACTTGACGCGCTGTCGCAGCAGGCCAAGCACCTCCCGGTCTCCCTCGAGACTTTGGCCAAGGTTGAGGCCATTTTGAAGAAGCAACGCGATGCCCAGGAAGAGATCAAAGCCCTTTACGAACAAAGCAAGGACCCGGATTTCAGGAAACGGCCGTTCTACAAGGAGGTCCGTGAGGCTATGGAGGCCCTCAATGAGCTGAACAGCAAGCCTCCTGGCACTATTGACCTCGAGAGAGAGCAGAAAAGGCATGAAGACTGGATGCGCCGTGGCAAGAAGCTCTTCGGTAAGGCCAATGCGCCTTTGCACATTCTGCAGCAACACATGGACCTTGTGGATGCACGCAACGAAGCATGCTTTGACACTAGGGATCAACCGCGTATGCCGGTTGAACCTGCCTCGAGAGAACACACTCCGGTGTCAGGAGACGAGAACGGCGTTGGCTCAACGCGCGACGTCTTCTGCATTTGCCGCAAGCCCGAGGCCGGGATGATGATCGAATGCGAGCTCTGTCACGAGTGGTAAGTTTTAGAGATGGCCCGCACTCCGGTCAGTTCTAATTTCACGCTAGGTATCATGGCAAGTGCCTGAAGATTGCTCGTGGAAAGGTCAAGGAGGACGACAAGTACACCTGTCCCATCTGCGACTATCGCGTCAAGATCCCTCGCGATGCGACACGCCCAAGGCTGGAAGATCTCAACAACTGGTACGACGAGATCCAGAACCTTCCCTTCCAGCCCGAAGAGGAAAAATGCCTCAACAACATCATCGAAAAGGCCGAGAATTTCCGCAACTTCATCTCATCTCAAATCAACCCGCTGGTATCAAGTCCAGAAGAGCTTATATCTCAACGCTTTTATCTTCGTAAGCTGGAGGGTGCCGACATTCTATTGGCACATGAAACAAACTTTTTCCGCCAGGAGCTTCACAAGTGGGCACCAGTGGCTCCTGAGCCGCCGCCAAAGGTAGAAGTGTCTCTCTCCACGCGCAAGCCACGCCCTACCAAGCAGCAGAAGATGATGGCGCAGCTCGGCATTGAGAACCCGGACGACCTTCCACAGCATCTGCGTACGAAGCAGCATCACTTCAAGCACAAGGACAAAGACAAGCGCGACAGCATTAGCAAGGCTGGTGGATCTCAGCAAGAATCGCATACTCCTCCGGGCCTTCCTCATGGCTTCAGTGAGACTGCCAACGGCATTGCTGGGCCCAGTGGCAGTGGGCAGCAGCCGACCTTCTCCTACCCGAGCCACATGGCGAATCTCATGACATCGACGTACGGCAGCACAACTTCTCCACATCTCACGACGGCTTCGGGGACGATAGACCCCTCAATGTCGGCGTTCGCGCCTCACGCTCGTGGTGCGGCTTCCCCCCCTTTCCAGCCGGCGTCGCCGACGACGCCGTCCAACATAGATTCAGGCATGTTCAGCAACAATGCGCCTTTCGGAGCCGACCCTGGTGCTGCCAGCCCTGCGCGCAGCAACCTGTTCCAAACAAGCATCAACAGTAGCCAAGGCGCTGGTGACGGTGGCGAAGGCATGCGAGATCTCTTCGCCGACTTCACGACGAATGATGCAGACGGCGACGGCATGGGCCCGCCACCTACAAGCCATGCCGAAGACGCGTTGAACCTGACGGTCAAGGATGGCGACGAGAGGGAGGAGAAAGAAGACACGAGCGAGTTCCTTCACGACTAGGCGGTCATGCCAAACATTTTCTTTCTCGTCTTTGCGGCGCACACGGATTGGGACGGTCATGTCTGGAGATGAACAGACGGTTACGAGGCAGCATCCGCTTAGAAGAGATTCGAGGCGAACTGTATGGAAAAACGGGAGCTATGGATAGGCGAAGATGGGTTACAGGCATTTGTACAATTCCCCGAGTTTGCTGGCTTTTTGATTTTCTTCGGTGGTATCAACTCGATGTTAATCCTTTTTTTTTTCTTTCAGAAAAGCCTTCTGCTTTTACATCTTACTTCGAAGCAGGCTAGATTAGTGGAGCGGTCGCGAGTGTTTAGCCTTGTGCATGCGAAGTGGGGTTTCAAAACTCAACAAGACTCGCGAAATGGGCACAGGAGAAGTGTATTCTTAGCAGAGACACGGACAGTTAATGAAAGTAGAATGAAGTTATCAACTGCGTATTCTCCGTTGCACGGATGGACAATGTGCGGGTGGAGCCGAGGTTGCACGAATGGCGCGCTTGCGCGGCCGGACGGCGACTACGGCGGGCTGCAGCAGCCAATGTTTTGCTGCCGTCGAACTTCGCATCCGCGACAGCAACGAAAACTCCGTAGCACCGCGCCCTCAGCAACCATGATGAAAAGTAGAGGGCTTCGGCCCGCCAATTGCGCCAGGATAGCGCTTCAAAACCCCCTGCGCGCTCCAAGACAGGTATGCTCCACGATTCGGCCGTACACGCTGCTGCCAGTCTCCAGGCTTGCTGATCTGATCTCGGAGCAATCAGTTCTCTACACATGCCTCGTTCAAGGCACCCGTTCTTCTGCGCACCCGCAACCCTTCGCTGGGCCTTCGCAGCGCACTGAACGCCCCCGCTCTCCGCACGCCCTTCGTTGCGGGTTCCGCCGTGCCCGCCATCCGCTTCGCCTCGACTTCGCCCGCCGCAGCAACGCCGTCGGTCCTCGAGAACTCCAAAGCAACAGCCGCTGATGCTGTCTCCAGCGCCTCCAGCGCCTCGACCGAGGCCGTTCCCTCGAGCGTTGATGTCGTCACGGACGAGTTTCTTGCCAACCTCGCCAACATGCCGGAGCAGATCGGCTACCTGAAAGCTGTTGGCTTGGACTATGGTTGGGGGCCGACCTCCTGCATCGAATGGCTGCTCGAGCATGTTCATATCTGGATGGATCTTCCGTGGTGGTCTTCGATCATTGTGACGGCGGTGATTGTGCGCACGTCGCTTTTCCCGCTGTTCGCAAGGACGTCGGACGTGACAGCGCGCCAGCAGGCGCTCAAGGTCGTCACAGACCCGTTGAACGCGAAGATGAATGAGGCGCGCATTGCGGGCAACACGGATCAGATGATGATGGCGCGCGCGGAGCTCATGGGTGTCTACAAGCAAGCGGGCATCAACCCGTGGAAGGCCTTCTATGCGCCCGTTGCCCAGGGTGTTACCGGCTACTGCACGTGGAAACTACTCAGGGCTATGGCGGCACTGCCGGTGCCGGGTCTTGAGAGTGGTGGCTTTTTGTGGTTGAGTGACCTGACTGTGTCGGATCCGCTTTACATCCTGCCGCTCTGTTTCGGCGCACTTATTCACACTGTTGCCAAGGTTAGTACACCCCGCGGTTAAACGAGGAGATCAAGCACGGGTGCTTTTGCTGATGCCTTCACGCAGAGCGGTGGTGAATCCGGAACCCTGAAGCAATTCACCGGTCTGCAGAAAAAGTTCATGTTCTACATCATGCCTGGCCTCGCTGTCCTTTTCACCTTTGCCCAACCGGCCACAGTGCAACTCTCCTTCTTCGCCGCCTCCACCCTCGGTATGCTGCAGGCAAGGATTCTCCGCAACCAGACCGTCCGCGAATGGATTGGCCTCGCCCCGATCCTCGAGACCCCGATGGCCAAGACCAATAGATCCAGCATCATCGATGTGGAGGCTCGTGCTACAAAGCCCGGAGATTTCCAATGGCAGCCGCCCACAGTGCAGTCCAGCATCGCCGACGCTGGCCCGATCAAGCAGGGCCCTGTTTCCAGCAGCCCCTTGGGGAAAATCAAGAGGTCGTACGAGCAGACGAAGAAGGAACTCCGGGACTTCAAGGATGGCATCATGAAGAGGGCGGGTATGTACCAAGCGAACACGAAATCCAAGAGGGAGTCCAAGCAGTTCCTGGATCAGGCCTCGTCGTACGAGAAAAGGAGGCAGACGGAGCAGGAATTCGAAGCGGGGGGAAACAAGCGGAGGAGGAGGAGGAGGTAGAGAAAGACTACGGCTGTGTCGAATTAAAACATGTACTTCTTTGGTATGGGACTGGCGAGCAAAACGGCAGACTATTTTCCATGTGCACATATAGCTCTGCATCCGTGCTTGTAAGATAGGCGGGACTCTTTTCACTCCACATAGAAACGTTTGTACAAAAATCGGAGTGAGATCAGGCTCCATGTGATTGGCCAATGTTTGTGGACTATCTATCTCCGACTATCGCCGGCACTGCACAATTTCTGAGCTCACGAGCTGCCCCTCCATACCCCACGCTCTCTCTCCACACCAACTCCTCCACGACGTTTTCGACAATATTCCCACAATGCCTCTCGACAAGTTCGACGGCCTGGAGCTGCCCGCTGCGGCCGACATGCACGTCCACTTGCGCGACAACGCAATGATGGAGACCGTCACGCCCACCATTCGGCAAGGAGGCGTGAACACCGTCTACGTCATGGTACGGAAATCATCACTGCTTGCCCTACGAGGCCCTCTGTCTTTGATCGACGGCCCCCTGCCCTCATAAGAGCTGACTCCTTCTCCTCCTACCGCCCCGAGACAGCCCAACCTCGTGCCCCCGCTCACCACCGTCGACGCCGCGCTCGCCTACCGCGCCCGCCTGCAAGCCGTCGAGCCCAACGTCACCTTCCTCTCATCGCTCTATCTCCACCCGGACATCACGCCCGACACCATCATCACCGCCAAGAAGGCCGGCATCACAGGCGTGAAGTCGTACCCAGCAGGCGTGACGACCAACTCGGCCGCCGGCGTCGTCGACTACGCAGCCTTCTACCCCGTCTTCGCCGAGATGGAGCGGCAAGACATAGTACTCAACCTGCACGGCGAACTGCCTCCTTCAGCATCGGCAGCAGACGCAGAAGACATCACGGTGCTCAACGCCGAGGAGCGCTTCCTACCGACGCTGCACGAGCTGCACGCGCGCTTCCCCGCGCTGCGCATCATCCTGGAGCACTGCACGTCAGCCGCGGCCGTCGCCGCCGTCGTCCGCTGCGGCCCCTCGGTCGCCGCGACCATCACCGCACACCACCTCTACCTCACCGTCGACGACGTCGTCGGCAACGCTTTCCATTTCTGCAAGCCCGTCGCCAAGCTGCCCGCCGACCGCCTCGCGCTGCTGCGCGCCGCCGCCACACAAGACGGAGGCAAAGGCAAGTTCTTCTTCGGCACAGACAGCGCGCCGCATCCGGTTGCAGCCAAGGCGGGACCCGGCGCCGCTGCGGGGGTGTTTACGCAGCCGTATGCCGTGCAGTTGGTGCTGGATGCGTTTGAGGCGGCGGTGGCGAAGGGGTGGTTGGGCGAGGACGAGGTCACGGCGGAGGGGTTGGAGGGCTTTTTGAGCGGCTATGGGAGGGCGTTTTACAAGGTGGGCGACGAGCGTGGCGAGCGCATCGTGTTGAGGAGGAAGGGGGAGAAGGTCGTCGACGTTGTGAGGCATGAGGGGGGCGAGGTGGAGGTCGTGCCGTTCAGGAAGGGGCAGAATACGTGGAGTGTCGAGTGGAAATAGGTGGTGTATGGTGTGTCGCGTGTGCTGTGTTGCGAGCGTTCGTTAGCGTGGAAGGTGGCCGCGTTATGATATGCCGAAAATGGTATTTCTGGCTCTGATGTCTTCGTTGTCTCATGAGCTTAGGCTACTGTGCATGCTGGATGTTTTTCAACTATGCTGGTGGTAGGGATCGCGGGGAACGGTTATATTATTTTGGTTGAACCCTCAGTGGATTTATCCTCTAAGGGGCTTCACCACGGATAGAGATCGTATACACAGAGGTTTGCGTGAGCTCGTAAATAGACGAGTATTAGAAACGGGCATTCTGCCCTATCTCTAGTAGTCTTAGACTCTTCAAGGACGTTAAGCTACATAAACAAACAAAAAATACTAATGGGTATCTTTACTGTTACTACGCGACAGGGTCCGCGTCTGGTAAGATCCAGTCCCTCTCACACTGCCCCATCCTGTCTACAAACGTCGCTACTCTATCTGTCATCCAGCCCGACCTGTGTTTCATCATGTCATCTTCGTCAGTTGGACGGCTGCCTAGACGGACGACACTTGCAATCTTGCAGTCCCCGGGAGCTGTGAACAGCCATTGAACGCACGATTGTGCAGCTTCGCAGATGGATCTGCAGTTTTCGAGCGTCGTTTGGCCATTGGCGCCTTCGTCGGGAGACAGATTGTGCCATTCTGTCTTCTCGCCGATGTTGATCGTAGGTTGCACGAAGTGCGCAAAGACGTGTCGATGACGGATTGGCTCCGAGGATAGTGAGTCTGGGGAGGTCTCCTGTGAAGCTCTCGTTAGTTTCAGTCCAATCGTTTCTTCGTGGACAGAGCAGATCTCGAGGCAGACGGACCGCTTGCTTCTTTGCCAACCATTCCTGCTCGTAATACCACATGGACTGGATCCACTCGGGGGTCATGTGGTGATAGGAGACAATTGGGAAACACCAATGATTCTCGGTGTAATCCAGTGTATACGGCGTCTCGCCTTGTAGGATTGGGAAGGATCGCGTCGGGTAAATGCCCTGGTTCTGCATCGCTTTGGCCAGAACGAGATCCCCGGCCCATTCATTGCGCGTGAGCTCGTCGTAGTGAGGAACACGGCTTGTGTACTCGTCGACCACCATGTGAAGGGCCTTGCTTGAAATAATGAATCCGGACCCTCCGTGCGCGAACTCAGTGCCGCCGATCCATGATTGTGCTCCTAATCTGGTGGTCAGCTGGTGATGAGCAAGAATGTGGGGAAAAGAAATGAATGACCAACCGAGATAGAGCGGTTTTTCAGGGTTGAGGTGTGACAAATACAGCAAGAGATTGGACCATATCAGACCGGTGTCTGCCTCCATAAAAAAGTACCACTTTGCGTCCGGACGGGCTTGCAGGGCCTTTTTGACTAGCGGCAAAAACTTCCATTTATCTAGATTCCATGCCTGCTTGCGCAAACCGTCGTCAATGGCCTCTGGCATGGCTCCTCCGGCGTGCCACTTTTGGATTTCCTCGTAGAGACGAAATTCCTCGACCGTTGCCTTGACGCCATCATCAATCTCATCCAGAACATCATGCACGCGATGGCCCGCAACGTCTTCCTCGAGATCGGAGAACACGACCCAGTGCGGAATGCAGCGGAAGGTGGTTTCGAAGTGGATGGGAAGCTTCTTGTGCGACACGGTTCCACCAGTCTTCATAACGACGAGGACATCGTCTGCACCAGGAAGGCGGCGACACGCGGGCTCAGGGGCGGGAGGCAGAGATGAATTGCCAACATCTGGGTAAAGATGTCCGACTGCGGTCTCTTGAGCCCATGACTGGTGTAAATATAGCAGCGGGATGAAGATAAGGACTGCGATTGCGGCCAGAAGCTGCGATCTGCGGCAAGAGTTTGGGGAGATGAACGACATGAGTAATAAAATTAGGAATGAGTCTTTGCAGGTGGTGAGGCGATGCTCCTGTGATGCTTCATGAATGCCGGCAATGCTGAAAGCCCTGAGATCCGGTCGAGGCTGCGCTTAGTTGAAGTCTTCCATTGCAATCGCGGCGCGGGCCTTCTCGCTTATGATGTGATGATCAAGGCAACGGCCCCACACCTATCACGAAGGACCCTCCAATCATAGGCCCTGCCGTAGCGCTGCCAATCCTTCGCCATTGCTGTGCCTCAGCCTTCGAAAGATTGTCGAAGACTAACCAGAACAAGGCTAAGTGGTAATTTCCCGCAAGCTTCAGAACACCCCGACGATATGGCGTCATATCCGGTTGTGAGCAGGTCGTCAAGTAAAACCGCTTCGACGAATCCAGAGGTCGGACAACTCTCTACACCAGGAGCGAGGCAAAAGAGCCGGACTCTGTTGGTATTCTGAAGAGATGGTTTCGTTGGCATTCTCAAGGGTGATGGAGTTTGAGAAAGGTGTTCGCCGAATGTCATGCTGAAAGGTTATAGAGGCGGAATTGCAGAAAGTATCCATCTGTTCCAGGACTTTCAATTGAGGGTGGAGTGTGGGTCAGCTTGATAAAAGCAGGTGGTTAGTATGATTACTTTCCAGGCAATCCCGATTCTGTGTTCGCATATGATGAGAGATGCTTACTCACCAGTTTGAACCTCAGCTTCTTCCTGGATGTGTTGCTGTCAGCTTTCTTGGCTCAATCCGAGCTATCAAGCCCGACCGGGGTGCTTTTTGACAGGAGGGTTGTGCATGTCACGGAGGAGTGCGTATTATTCAACCGAATCATCCTCACGAGAGAGGTCAACCCCATCAGCGCTGTCCTCGTCCATATAACAACCATACTGGAATAGTGGAGGCATGAAATCTGTTTGTCTCAAAATATACGGGTAGATGTCCTTTGAATAGCCCATCCACAGCTCCCTCATGTTGTATAGCGAATGATGGGATACCGCCGTACTCTCGCGAGAAAATGCAAGCAGCGGCGGCACAAGGGGATCTCCGTCGGCACATTCGCTAAAGTTGAGATGGCACAGCTTTCGGAAGGAAATGCCGCGCATGGCCCTGTACATGTCCGGCCAACTGCCGCCATGCATGTCACATCGGTACAGAGTGAGCGAGGCGAGCATTGTCGCATGGCTCAACAAGAAGCCGAGAAGAGAATCAAAGGTGAAGTCTACCTGGAGGGTGACTTCTCGCAGGTTTTGCCAGCGCACACCGCTTAGCACCCTGCTGAGAATATCTTGTTCGATGCCGCTGTTCGATGCGAGGTGCCAGGTTGTCGGAAGAGAAAGATGGAGACGCTCCAGCTTTGTGGTTTTGCGAAGTAGCCTGGGCAAGACTAGGTCCCTGTACGGAGTCGGGAAGCCGTTGTCAAGCACCCCGATGCGCAGGTCCGTGAGATGGGTGAAGGCGTCCTCCATCAGGTGCAGCTGCCGTTGGATGAGGCTCTCGTCGGGCTGTCCATTGCAGGCGTTGAACTCATCGTTTTCCCGCCAGAAACGGTCGAGCTCGCCCACAGCCCACAGTTCTTCGGTGATGTCGAGATGCAGTGATGTCAAGCTGTTGGTCAAGGAATTGCGTAAACCAAGAGCTTGCAACAGGAGAAGTCTACTTGCGAAATACACGTCATCGCTGGCATGATTGCCACGGGACTCGAATTTCGACGGCTCGAATTGATAGTCTCGCCAAGTCTGGGTCCTCTTGAAATGGTGCCCAAACTCGGCCCCGACGTGCTTGAGATTTGAGAATTTCAACATGGCAGCTTGAAAGCCGAGACAAGATTGTTCGTATCTTGTCAGCGCGCGCTCGGCTTCCTTTTGCTTGTAACTGACGGGCCGTGGAGCATGGAGAAGGCACCATACCAGGCTGCATTCGTCACGGTTAGCCATGTACTCCTCGTACAGTAATTCCATGAAGTGCTCGTTCCTTCTGGACCGCCAATCTACTTTCCGGATCAGCGGCGCCCAGAATGCGTTCCCCGTCACACCAGAAGGCCCTGTTCTATTCTAAGCTCACCTTGAAGGACGATTTTGCCGCAAAACTCTTCGTATTCATAGTCGCGCCAACCTTCCCAATTCAGTAAGACCAAATTCCGTACATGGCCCGAAATGGCCTCGCTGTTGGCAATGTCAATGACTCGCTCCATGCTCGCGGCACTGAAGTCGGTGCGAATGGTTCGGAATAGGCGGCGTGCCCCGTGGCCGGCGAGCGATTTGCAACACAGACGAAGGCGCTTCAGGGATTCGCAATCGAGAAGATGCAGTATCATGTCTCGCGCCTCGGCCGTGAGGGCTTCGAGAGGATTTTCGCGGGGCATGCTTGGATGGAAAGAAATGGGTGGCTGAGAAGAAAGCGAGGGCTGAGGATGCAAACCGCTTGCTTCAGAAAAAGCTGGGCTGCTGCCTGGCCCCGAGGCAAAGGATGGTCTGTGTCTCATGTCTCCGCTCTGTGCCGCGCGGGAGGTTAGGCTCCGTAGATGCTACGGGTACCGGCAACGACTTCCTTCCTTCTCTTGCCTTCGTCTGCAGCCTCCCATTCGCCCGCGCATCCCAACCTGCATAAACAAACAAAACTGCGCCGCACAGCATGTTGACGTGTCAGCGACCGATGCCCTCCGTCCATCACTCATGGCGCTCGACTGCTCTCAACCCCTCCCCAAAACTTCCCAAAATCTGCCTAGCCAGACCGCCCATAACTTTACTACATAGCCGTCAAGATGGCCAGCACAGTCCCAACTATCCAGGCCACTATCAAAGACCATGGTGACGGCAATCGCACATCTGAACCGCGAAAGAATGCCCCACACTCTCCCGCTACCGGCACGAGTGACGCCGTGCCCAACTCCACGGCCAATGACAACGGAAGCAGCGAATCACGCTTGAAGAAGACCGTGTCCCCTCTCACCAGCGTCCCGGTTCAAAAACAGCAGCAGCAGCAGCAGCGGGCAAGCACCGAGGCGGCGCTACCGGCGACGCACAAGAAGACGAAGAAGAAGAAGAAAAAGAGCGAGGGAGATGGCAAAGGCAAAGGCAACAGCACCGACACCAAGCCCAGCCATCCCACTCAAAGCCCCTCCTCGACCCGCTGCGACTGTGGTAAGGAATTCGTAAACCCAGCCGCGCTGCGCAGACACCGAGCCACGGCGAAGGCACATGCCCAACCACCGGCTCCGTTCTGCGACAGACCGGCCATGGTGCTGATGAAGGCTCTGAGAGAGGCTCCGCCGACGTTGGTCGAGGGGGCCCGGCTGTCGAACGGCGTTGCTCTTTCCGTTGCCGTTGGCGAGAACGGCGGCGTGGCGAAAACGGGGGAGAGGCATGACGAGCAGACGGACGTACATCTATGCGAGTGCGGACGCGCCTTCGACTCCTGGGGGGAGGTATACAAGCACCTGCCCGGCTCGTCGGTGCACAAGGCCGGGAGCCAAGTCTCAGTGTACTCGGGGAAGGCTCTCCGTCCGCGGGCGGCGGGGAAGGAGGCTGAGCAGAGACCGAGCGAGGAGGCTTCAGGCCCGTCTTCGAGCCAGATGGCGAGGGGCGTCGAGCATCCTGTGGCCGATACGCGAGGTAAAGCGGATGGAGGTGGTCCGCCCAAGCGCCGCGTACAGTGCAGTTGCGGGAAGACGTTGAAGGACGCGAACGCGCTGCGCGATCACCAGCGGCAGTCTCCAAAGCACAAGGATCCACCGCCAAAGACTGCAGCGTCCAGCCAGGGCGCCCTACGCTCGATGCAAAAGCAGGCAACGGCCACCAATTCGACGCTCGCTTTTCGTCCTGCTCTCACAAACCACACAGCTGAGGCGAACGCTGTGCTCCCTTCCCCCACCCCTTCTGGCTTGAAAGAGAAGCGTCCCAAGCAGAAGAACCGCAGTCGACGTGACAGGCAAGGCCGCACTGGTGACGGTGGGTGTGACGGTCAAGATCCATTCATGGGATACAGCTACATTACTGGAATAAGCGGGATGCGAAATTATGGCTACGGCTACGCCTCTGGTTTCGATAACGACTTAAACTGGGGTCTTTGTGACAAGGACTGTGGCTGGTGCGGGCACTGCATGGATGGCGTTGACATCTGACGGAAGAAGGGGAGACTATGCGCATGAATTAAGGGAATGTGATATTCAGGGGGTGGGAAAACGGTCATCTACAGTGTGCTGATCCAAATGACGTGGGAGCCATGTAGTGAGGATATTGCACGTCACTAAAGTTACCGATGATTTAACTTAGAATCACACTGCACATCTGAGCATCATGGCTATTGCACCCGCTGTCGGGTTTCTTCTCCTTCCCCAGGCCCAAGCGTTCTGGCCACATTGACATTGGTAATCACTATCATGTTTTTCTCTCCAAGAAGACGATATTATTATTCAGGCCGAACACAAGCCTTCATTAAAAAACTCTACAAGTAAAATACGGATACCTTGATCTGCTATCGTTACCGTATGTGGTATGGACATGAAGCCTCTTATGCAGGGAGGGGGGATTTTTTTTTATTTTTGGCCTTCCCATGCCAACACTTGCAGAGGTCCTCTGATGCTGTCATAACGCAACATTCCCTCTAGCGCTAGTTTCTACAACAAAGCCTCATCGCCGTATTTCTTCGCGTACATGCCCAACGCCTTCATCGTAAAGGTAAACTTGTAATTGGGGTAAGAAATCATGCTACAGCAAGAGCAATGGTTAGCATATTCGGTCCAAACAGGAAGACGAAGTAAGAAGGATGGCACATGACACTTACCAGCTGTTGTTGAACACGCCCTCAATGGCCTCCTGTAGCCACTCGCCATTAGCCTGCTGCCGCTGCATGATGAGCCTGACAGCGCGCGTGATGACGTCCTTGTCGGGGAACTCGGCCTCCATGAGCGCGATGGCGACCCACGCCGTCTGCACGACCTGGCTGCGCTCGTGGTTGACCCAGACCATCTCCTCGGAGCTCCTGTAGCTCTCGCCCCAGCCGCCGTCGGGCATCTGGCGGTCGACGAAGAAGCGGCACGCGCGCCGGACGCGCTCCGAGTTGGCGTGCCTCTCGCCCACGCAGCCGAGCGACTCGAGCGCGAACATGGCCGCGTACGAGAAGCAGATGCCCCAGCTGCCGTACCAGCTGCCGTCGGGCCGCTGCGCGCGCCGGATGTACGCCAGCGCGCGCTCGACGAAGGCGTCGATCTCCTTGGTGCGGTAGGCGGGCCAGCGCGCGCGCGCCGCGCACAGCGCCGTGACGACCGCCGTCGTGCACTCCGGGTAGTCGTACTCGACCATGATGCGGTCGAAGACCTCGGCGGCGTTGAGGTACTCCATCAGCTCCGACCCGCGCGTCGGCTCGTAGGACGAGCAGCCGCCCGACGGGTTCTGCATCGTGAGAAGCAGGTCCACCGAGTCCTTGAGCCGCTCGTCCGACACTAGCTGAGGGTAGTCGGGGATGCTCTGTAGCTGCAACACGGCCTTCAAGCCCTCGGCGGTGCAGTCAGACACGGGGTAGCCCTGGTCCTTCGTGCTGAAAGCCCAAGCGCCCTTGCGCTTGTGTCTGTAGCATTTGTCTGCCTCATGGATATCCTCGCGGATCTGCTGCCTGTCAAGAAAACCTAGAGCCTTGGTGAGCACTGGTCTCCAGCGAGGGTCCTCACAAACTCCTGCCTCGTATGCTGCCTGGATGAGGAAAGACGTGTCCCAGATTTGCACACCATCAGTACCGTTCGCGAGCATACCCTCGTTCTTCACCCAGAAGAAAATGAGAAGATTCTCACGATGCCTTCGCACCGAGTAGCTGTCTGGTCCCTCCTGGATGTAGCAGCAGAGCAGGTTCATAGGAGCATTGACGGGAGCAAGGTCGTTGTAGCCAGTGTTGTGATCTTCGTACTCCACCAGCCTCCACACCCAATCTTCGGCGCGCTTGGCCAAGGCATTTGCCCTTAAATATGGGTTGTAAATGTTGACCAAGCCCCAATTGATTGTATTCAGAATCCAGCTCTTTGGGTGGTAATTGTCATGCACCGAGATGCTATTCCTGTGTGAAGCCCAGTTTATGCTTTCCCAAGGCTGGGTGAATAGCTCCTGACGCAGCGCAAGCACCAACTCATCGGGCTGATAAGACCACTTCTTGGACCAAATGTACCCCATAGGCAAGTACACCATTCGCATATGAATCCACCAACGCCAAGGTGCGATTGGGACCCAGTCGGGAAGTAACCACAGCTCGGGCGGCACGGGGTTGACAATATCCCAAGATGTGACACCTAGAACACTGAGCCAGAATTTGGACCAGTGTGGGCCATTAACGGCACCGCCCATCCTGTGCAAGCACGCTCTAGCCTTGACCACCCGGGGGTCCTCCGCGTCGGCACCAAGCAGCCGCAACACAGTGTAATTGCATGCCGTGCCGAACACGGAGCTCTGGCCCTCAATATGCAGTCCCCAGCCACCGTCCTCAGTATGTTGTCGCGAAAAGAGGTAGTTCTTGATCTCCGTCTTGTAGGCGTCCGGGATCGGGGTGTTGGTGACGTACCATGTTATCACCAGACCGGGCAACAAGAACATCGGGCCGCCATATTCGCATGCCCACTGGCCGGAGGGCAGCTGGAGCTGCGAGAAGAAGGCCAGGCCGTTGTTGACGGCCTGCACGGGCGTCTTTGCAGGAGAGAGCTCGGGGAGGTCCTGTGAGACAGCATCAATGGACTGACCCGCACGTTCAATGACACCAGCATCTCGTCACGGACGCAGGCGGTGCTGGGAGCTGACCTACAGTGTCCAGACCCAGGAAATACTTATCCGCAGTGGTCTGCGGCCAATTCGCAAGCTCGTCGTCCGACTCCAGGTAGTGCCACGTCTGGCGACCGTCCTGGTCCAGCAGTCTCCACCGCGTGTAATCTGTCTTCTCGCTGGGATCGACGGGCGAGCTCACGGTACCGTTTGTGGAGCCATTGGCAGCCGGGGCGCCACGCTGCCTCGCGTCTGCTTCGTGTTCCCGCTTGATCTGCGTGGTTCTGGCCATGTCGGTGGACTCGTGCGTGCACCCGCGGGGATGCTAATTTGGACGCAGAGGAGGAAGAGAGGGGTAATGCGCGGCAGCGGGCGGAAGCTCCGGAGACTTTGTTGACTCGTCAGAGGGTTGCGTCTGCTCTGGCGCGTGCGTTGTGCTTGTGTGCGCGGCGACTCCGCCTTTCTGCCTTCCCCAGGTCGAGTGACATGGGCGGCAGACGCAATCGAACGAGCCGCAGTCTTGGCAGGGGCCGGGGCTTAATCGATAATCGCTCCCCTCGTGCCTCTGGTTCCTAGCTTGAGTCGTGAGCAGCTCACCGCAGCAAATCACCGTGCACGTTGCGAGTCAGCAGAGCGTTCCGTTTTTGGCCGCTAGCCCTGCGTGCTCCGAAGCCAAGTGCTGACGCTGATGATGCTGATGATGCTGATGCAACGGTGCCGTGGCCGTGGCTGCGGCCAGCAAAAAGTGGATGATCGGTCCGTATCACGCTGTCACGCCGAGATCTTTGCACTCACGAGCCACGACACGAAAGCAGCAAGGCCAGCTGCATGCGCGGACAGCGGTGGAGGCAGCCCGCATGCTTGCCCTACCACGGGCGTAGGCGAGGGCGTGGAGGAGGCACGGAGGGGAAAGTGGATGTGTGGGCTGCAGCAAAAAAACAGCTACTTGGGACGGCGAAACCACGGCAAGGCCGAACCCCGAAGAGCATACGGACACGGACTAGTAGTTAGCACGCAGCAAACCGCAGCAGCGCGACGGAAGGTAGAAATGCACGGACGACTATCCAAAAACGTCTATGAGATCTGCGGCTGGCGGCACGTTTTCGCAGCCGTCTACTGCTCATTTTGGTGCTTTTTGCTAGCTCATGTGGCTGTCGCCGGCGCTTGCGCACACTGCCCGTACGCTAGGCGGTGCTAGCGGTGCTCTGTTTGGTGTTGGAAGCGCCAAACCACTCGCTGGCCTCGTATGTGTCTGCCCGCCTCGTGGGATCAGCTATCGCGGATACGATGCGATGGGCCCCTTTTGTTCCACATTTCCGCAGTAGCAGCACGATCGTCTGGCGCGAAAAGAAGGGTCCAAGGCGACAGCAAGTGCCGCCGGTTCTATCAGCCCTACCCAAGACACCGCCCACGACCCAAGGCCGCTAGTCGGCCAAGCCCGCTCCTAAACACCACGCTTCCATTGCAAATCATCCTGCCGTCCGCCAAGGAGCCCGATGCCGCCGCCGTCCGCGCCAGCGGCTGACCTAGAGGGGGATTAAAATAAAAATGACGACGATGGATTCCGTGGAATGGCAGGCTGCATACGTCATCTGCTGCCAAACCTCGTGACGAGCGCCTGCTATTTTTCGAGGCAGGCAGGCTGCGACGACGTCGAGAGGGAGGTCCGTGTGTGATTGGTGGCCTTGCCACCGCGGTCGTCCTGGTTCTTCGTAGATTGCCATGATGAACAGCCATGGCCGAATGGCCAATTGGCGGGGTCGGCGGCCCTGCCCGCGCAATTAATAGCAATGCGCACCTTGCGATAACAGAGAAGCCGAGTCGGCGCATGATCTTCATGAGCTGCCCCGCAATAGCGCTGGAGTATGAGATAGAACGCAAGCATGGAAATGACCGATCCAACTCGCGCTTCCTCCGCCGTACGTGATGAGATTTGGATCCATGCACCATGGCGAAGGAGGGTTGGAATCGCCGAGTGCTATTCGCCGCGGCCATGCCGGGCCCGCTCCGAGCTTCCGCCCCTCATTAGTAGTACGTCTGTCGCTGCATCCGAGGAGCCGCGCGCACCCTGCGTATCATCATCACTTCCTTCTCCCAGCCCCCCCTTGCTGCTCGCGCGGGCGGGCGAATGAGAAAAAAACTTGAAGCCATGGAGGGGCAGGGCTCTGGGGGTTCGCATGCAAGGATCGCCACCAGCGCCTCGCCATGCAAGTCGTGTTGCGCCGCAAGGAGGTCGACGGTCGACGGTCGACCACGCCGGCCCGGGGCGACGCGTTGGGGCAACGAATGGTAGAAAATTTATGCTGATGAGGGGCAGCTCCGTTGCTTTGAACCAACCACGTGTGCTTTCCACGGTCGAGTGCGCCCACTTGGCCTGCTTAGGGAAGGTGGGGATGCTCTCGCGTTCTGCTCTGTTCTTGTCGTTGGCAGCCAGGCATTCCCCTTCGCCGCCCCGGTGTCTGCCTGTGCTCTGCTAGACCAATGCACGCAAGAAGTCCGCGCGCGTGCACTTGTGCTGTGCGGCGTGGCTGAGCAGGGGGTCGATCCTCGCTCTTGGGCCCGAAGATGATTAGCAGAGGACCGCGCGAAACTCGTACGACCTGCCCGAAAACGCTCAGTCGAGGACCCGATGGCGTGTACGAGGATAGAGGTGCATCTGCCGGGGAGTGAAACGGTGCTGCGCGCTTTCGCCGCCCCGTCGGGGAACTAGGTCGACGCTTGACGAAAGTGGCGGCCGGGAGATCTGAGATGTCGACCTCCGTTGAACAACGTTGTATGCCTTGGTTTGGACGACCGGGATGCCGTGCGACCTGTCTTCCCGCGTTGGCAGCAAGGTACTATTGAGAAGGTTCCAGGGCACCCATGGAAGAAACGCGCCCTCGTGATTTGGGCATTGAGCCGGACGAGAAAGTAAATAGACGAAACGCTTGATAAGACACGCATTACATCATCGTTCTGGCACTTTCTCGCAAGCCAGCAAAGCCTTGGTGACGCAGTAACGATTGCTCGAGATTACTCTAACGACGAGTTGGTATATCTCCCCATGTACAATGGACGAAAGGTACGCTAATGGGTGACGGCGTAACAGTTCAAAAAAAAAAAAAAAACAAGGCCTGGGAAACGCAGCGTACAGCACCACCACACACAGGACGATGCTCTGCTCCAGTCAGAGTGCTTAGATGTCCCCAGGTATTCATTTTCCCAGGTCCGGACAAAATGAAAATTTGGACTTGAAGTGCCTACAAAGAACGATTCGCTGCAAACAGATGAGACGACAGGAAAAGACCGAGAAGTGTGCTAGGAAATTACGAGGAATCAGAGTTGGACAGATAAAACAAAAGTCGCCGCCGATAAGACTAGATGAAAAGTGAACGCCGTGCGTGTACCCAAGAGCCGCAATGAAGAGAGCCCAATGGTGACCAGTGTGACGAACGCCGATGCAAGGAAAACATGCTGCCAAGCGATTGGATATAATCAAGGAAAAGACGCTCTGAAGTTTTGACTGCAGCCCGTAAAAGAGTCTGCGGAAATGGTATAGGAAAAAGCAGAAAAGCCCTCATTGCTCTCATCTCGAATCTATAACTCTTGGCCCCGTGGTGTGGTAAAATGGGTATAATGCTTTTGGTAAGGTCGCTCAATCGCTGTCGTCGTCAGGGTTGGCGACGAACAGCCTCACGGCTCCGCTCATCGTCATCGTCCTGTCGTCGACGCTTCCTCTCCGCCTCAAATCATCCGACGTCTTGTGCGTCTGTGCCGCCTGCGGCTCGTGTTGCGGCATTTGCCCCAATCCTCCGAAACTGTTCTCGCGTTCCCCAGAACTGCCGCTACCGGCGGAGAGGCCGGTGTCCTGGCGTTTGGGGAAGTATTCACTCGTTCTTCTTGCGAAACCGCCCTGCATCGGCGTCTCTCCTGCCATCATGTCTGTCGGGCTGTTGCCCTGGCCGCTGGGTGGTGTGCTGCTCGTGCTATTCCGAGCGCCGGAAGGACCGACGTAAGAGTACACCCTACGCCCCGAACCAAGGGAACTGCGCCCGCTGCCGCTACGATTGTGGAGATTGTTGACGCCGTTGCTGTCGTTGTCGCTGTCGCCTTCGTCGACTTCGCTGGCGCTCAAACGCATGGGGACGCCGTTTCCGGAGAGGGTTGCAGGAGCGTAGAGAGATGCCTTGGGTGCACCGTGGTGCCTGATCTTGGAGCGGACGCCGGCAGCGACGCCGGACGACGAGGTCGAGGTCCTGCTGTTGGTGTGGCCACCGACGACTTCCATGGCAGCACGCATCTTGGCCGCACGCTGCTGGGCGAGGAGCCGTGGGTCTTCAAACTGGGAGCGATCGCACCAGACCGTCGCCTTCTGGCGACGCATCAAGGCGACGTAGCTGGAGGACGTTTGGCTGGCAGTCGAGCGGCCCGAGGACGAGCGGCGCAGGTCAGAGTTGCGGCGGGCGTTGCCAGCGCCGGCGCTGGTGCTGGTCGAGGAGGTGGAGGTGGTGGCATTGGAGAGAGTGCGGCGGGTCTGGTTGGTGGTGTTGTATTGGGTCATGGCGGGCTGGTACTGAGGAGGGTTGTAGGTGAAGTTGGAACCAGGCTGCTGCGGCATCTGCGGGAAAACGGAGCTTGAAGAGGTGCGAGTGCGGGTGTGTGCACTGCGCTGCTCATTGGGGACGATCTGAGTCAAGGGTTGCAGGCCGGTCGGAGGCACAGGCTTCCTGTGTGGCAAACGTACGGCCGGCGGTGCGTAAGAGTCCACCATGGCGGACATTGTAGATCAACGGCGCGCGAGCGGACAAAGAAGAGGCAGGGATGGGACAGCACAGCGAGATTGACGCGGTCGCGCGCGTCTCTTAGTATCACGGGCGCTGCACGGGTGGTGGAACGGGCTAGGCGAAACGGCGATGGGGACAGCGGACGGTCCGTTTCGAGGAGATTGTGAGGCTGAGGCTCAGAGGTCGCGGGCTCCGGGCGGCTGCTCGCGTTCGCTTCGTTGTTCACTAGTCGGGAGATTGGGTGTGGATCGGGCGCTCGGGGGCGGCGCGGCCGGAGAGGTGCGTGCTGGCGGTTCAGGGTGGCTGCGCCCTGAAGAGCAGAGCGGGCGGAGGCGCGGGTTGCTGTGTGGGCGGGCAGTTGGCAGTCGGCAGCGCGCAGCTGGCAGACGAGGCGGCAGGGCGACGCGGTTGTATATAGCTTTCGCTTATATCGCTGGCCCGGCTTGGACAGCAGTAGCGCCTGTCGTACCATCGACGAGTGGTATCGGAAGAACGGTCGCAGCAAAGAATGTCAGCCGCCCACGCCGCCTCACGAGCACGCTACGACATACAGGGAATCACCGCCCTAGCTCCTGCGCACGGCCCAGGCTGTGATGCCGCTGTAGGTTGAGCGCGTTCTTCCGCAGCAAGAAATGGAACCTTCACGGCCAGCGGGGGCTTCCTGGCTCGCCTACCTGCAGCCTGCATCGGATCAGCTGAGAAGGGAGCGCGATCTTCGCAGGCACGCCTGTATCATGGCGGCGGTACGAGCTTGCCCCCCCAGCCGTGAGCCCGCTCCCGCCGCGCCGCGCTGCGCTGCGCTGCGCTGCGCTGCCCGCCCGCCCACCGCCCGCCATCTGTTGCAAGCACCGCGCTCCCCACAGCTGAAACCACGCCGGTTCCACAAAAATGACGACGCGGCCGTGGGCGTCCCAGAGCTCCAGACTGCGCGCGCCGTTTGCTCGTCGACGGCCGCGGAGGCGGCGGCGATTTGTTGATACTTCGGGCGCCTTCATCGGCCGATCTGGAGCCCCACCGGCTTCCATGGATGGATCCACACCGTGGTTCTCGCAGGTGCCGGCGGGCCTCAACACCAGAAACGCGCCCATGCGCTCTCCGCAACATGCCTCGGGAGCTTGCCGACGCGTGCTGGCGTGCAGGGATGCTGTCCAAGGAGCAAGCGAGTTGCGAGCCTGCTCCTGCCCGCCTGCTCCTCGCTCCTCCAGGTTTTGGCCCATGGCACATGGCATTAACCGCCTCCCAGACAAACTCATGCGGTGGCCCTGCTCCGCGTGCGACCAGGGTGCAGCGCATTCGAGGTCTTTCCAGGCCGGAAGCGGTCCACTCGACGCGTACTCTTCGATCTGCTCCTTCGCAGCTGGAGGCCCCCCACCTGCGACTAGTAGAGCTGCCTCCCGCGCCCTTGCTTCTCGAAGATGCTTGGCCGTCTCGGACCTCACGCACTACTGTCCTCGTTATCTCTACTTTTTCTGCCGGCCCCGCGGCTGCATGGAAGATCTGCCCACCGGCCATCCATTAGACTTTGCCGCCTCATCTTGTGACAGCCCCCGCATACCGCAATTCTGCAGCGTGCCGCACACCGGGCGGTTGGAGGTGATTGTGAAGCTGCAAGCCTGCTCGCAGCGTCTTCTCCGCCCACACCCCGCCTGGGAGCACGACGCCACGGCAGCAATGGCCGGCGTCGGTCCCAGTTCCTCGAAAAATCCCGCTCTGCAGCCCGGGCTAGCCCAGCTGCGGATGCATTGGATGGATGGATCCACCCTGAAAAGAAGCCGGCTTCTAGCAAACCTCAACATCTGGGCTTTGCCTGATCCGAGCTATCGCGACTTCCCGCACCAAGCCGGCGTGCTGCAGACGCCGCTGCTAGCCCGCCAGGCCTCCCAGCTAACCCTCCTCCTCCTCCCACCACGGCGATCGCGACATGCATTGCTGCGCGCCTCATGCAAGATCGGACGCCCTCCACAGCCCTCGTCTGCTCAAACCCGTCCACGGCCGTCTGTCAGCACCGCACCACGACGCGTCCAACGCGACAAGCGCGCCCCTCCCAACCGCATTGCAGGAGCCCGCCGACGCCGGTGGCGGCGTGCCAAATTTGCAGCAGGACCCTTAAAATGCCCAAGCATCGCGACTTTTGCACGCCACCCGCGCGCAGAGGCCGCTCTGCACACTCGTCGCCGTAGGGCTTACCTTTCCGCTGCCACGATTGCCTCAGATCCCACGGCCGGTGGAACGTGAGGGCGCCAGCGCAGGAGAGAACAAGTGCCACCTCGGATAGATTGAGGCTACTGGACCCTGACGGTGAGCCTTGGCCCGCATCCGGTAGCATACGAGGCTGGGTGACATTTTCTCTGGGGCTCACCAAAGAAATGGCTTGGGTCAGTTGTGCGACGGTTTCTATTTTTGCACGCCGCCGTGGTCTCCCCGTTTCGTCCGGAGACTCCCCCAAACGCACTGCTTGGCACTCGTCAAGCGCTGCGATGCATTGACTAAGGATCGCTGCACTATAGCGGTCGGTCATTTTCCTCGCCACTCGTGCCCTCCTATCTCTGCTCGCACAGTCCCATTTCGTCATCCCTACGCACCTCCTTTAGCTTCAGGCACTCCCGCTCCGCGACCACCAACCGGATTACGTAGCTCGGCTAAGCTCGCTCGACGTAACCGGCATGCGTGCAACCCGCCAGCGTCATCTGCAGCTGCTCTCCTGCATCCAGCAACCAGAAATTGCCCGGTCCATGCCTTTCCCAGCCGCCGCCACCGCATTCTAGAATCTCGCCTATGCTCCCGTGCTACCTGAGCCTTCTCTGCCTCTTCGCTCCGAGCAGCTGGTACAACGCTCCCGCAGCTCGCGCGTGCTGCTCGCCCGCGCAAACGGGATGCCCGCTTTGGCAGCTGACAGTGGCATGCACGGCCATGCGTCGGGCACGGTGATACCCACCGCATTGTTCGGCCAGCTGAAAGAGAGTGGAAAGCGCCGGCCCCACACACAGCAGACCAGGCGAGCAATCCGTTCGGCGAAGTCCATGGCGGTCCTGCCTCCGCTGCCTCTTTGAGTCGTTCGGTGAGCGGGCCAGTGCCGGCAACGGAGAAAGCCAATGTTTCACCGCAGTTCTCACAGTCAGCCTTTTCGCTCCTCCCTGCCTGCAGGCCGGACGCCCGACGCAGATCACGGGAGCTAGTCAGTCAGTCGGGTCCATGTGGCTGGCTCAACAAGCGTGCGACGGTGCTCCACCAAGGCCGCTGTCCCCAGCTTGGCCCCGGATATGCTTGTCGTTTATTTCCATCGCCGCTGTCGGAGCCGGAAGAAACGTGCAGTGCTTCGGAACCCGAGACGTTCCTGCATCCTTCAAGATCGGATCGGAGGACATGACAACGAACCAGCAAGGAATGTGGCGTTGATCAATGAGGCAACCATTCGGTCATGTCCACTGTAGGTCTTCGTCGTATGTCCGCGTCCAACCGTTGCTTTACCCTATCTTACCATGTACTGTCTGTTGCAATGTTCAGCAGCCTGGGCTCATCTACTGCATTACCACAATCGTGGTGGTGACGAGCGGGGCTGAGAGTGCAGAGCACGTCGTGGATTCGACGCAGGGGCAACGAAAATACGAATAAGCCGACGAGTTCAACAGCCCTGCTTCGACTTGTCCCCGCGGAAACTGCAAAGCCACCCGCCATAATCGGACCGCCACGCCGTTTGCATCGTGGCTCAAGCAATGGGGCGACAGGTCCTAGTTTTGCTTACTTACCTACGCTTGACAGCATGGGCGTAGCACGAAATAGGCGAGATGCGGATAAACAGTAGTTACCACAGCCCTGGGTTGGGATCCTCCTTGACCTTTTTTTGCGGGTCACCCTGCTCCTCCGCACTTGCGCCGAAATCTAGGAGCAGGAGAAAGATGGTGGATTACTAGTTGAAACGTCGACTTGGTGTACGTCTCCGACAAGTCATGGTTCCTTAGGTAACAGAAGCTTCGTGCTAACAGCTTTCCGGACATGCGATTCCCGACTGGTGTGATGTTGTGTCTAGTAGCTACCGATGTACTGGAAAACCGGAGAAGGCTCCGTAACCAGAGGAGCAATTTAGGTACCTGAGGCAAGAGTCCTAGTTTTCCGCATGCAGAGCACAACTTGTACGCTCTGATCACGACATCTTGCTTGCCGTTGTCCCTGTTAACCCCTTTGAGTCTAGGCATGCCACGACGTCCCGCAGACGCCAAAGAGAAAAAGAAAGGAAAAGGCGGTGCACGAAAGCCAATCAAGAAATATCATCCTGCATGCTACGATCCTCCCCTTCATTGGTCGGCCCTGGGACTTCTTTTCTTTTTCCAACAGTATTTGGAAATGCTACAGAACTCTCCCGGCTGTGTCTGGGCCCTGACGCCACACCGCGCCGCGCCGCGCCGCAGCACAAGATCCCCAACCCCGCTCCCCTCCATCTTCCCGTCTTACATTTTTTTTTTCGCGCCCCCGAAATCTCAGATGCGTTGCACGGCGCGACCACGTTGCAACTTTCCGGTGGGGTGGGCCGAATCTACCCAAGCAGCCAATCCATAGTGTTGGGACAGGTTGCCGCTCTGACTAGCCCACGGAACAGTAGGTAGGCTCAAGCAAAACTCTGATTTTGGGTCCCGAAATCCAGTGGCCCATGCATACGGGGTCGTTATCGCGGTGTGGCTGTTCCTATACCTGGCCCTGCTGAACTTTCGCCCCGCTCCGCACCCGCCGTTGTCCCCGTGTCCGGATGCTCCCGGTCGAGGCGTTTTTTGCGCCTTTTATTTGCCCCCGATCGTCCCTCTAGGATCCGAGAAGGGGCACTTGGTATCAAGTGTCAAAGCAGACGGGATGGACTGGGCAGTATGTGCGTTGTTCCCAAGGTGCCGAAAGAATATTCTAGAACCCGCCTGGTGTAGCAAAATTCCAACACAGTGCACCCAGCACAATTTCTGAGGAGCTTTGTATCTGAGCTCTAGGTGACCCCCGAGTAAAAAAAAACTCCAAGGGGCCGATAAAAAAAAAGGGCAGACGTCCAGGATCCCAGGAACGGCTCGTGCTCTGCTACGTCGCACGACATACAAAACCCAAGATCCGGCGCGTCGGGGAAATTTTGGGTTTGAGTTTGGGCTGGAAAGCGGTGACGGGTGACCGGTGCTTAGGGCTGTGTGTAATAAATTCGTTCATGAGCACAGTGCCTACGTAGGCTCGGACCGGTCAGCCCGGCTACCCCGTGCTTTCAAGCTGGTCAGCTAGATAGGGTAGGTGGGATAGCTGTCGTGGGACGAGGTCATAGCTTCTTCGTGCTGTCTCTGACGTTTGCGTGGCGTTTGGATGGTATAGCCGTAGCGGTCGATCAATTCACATGTGTGTGATGAGAGCCACTTCTTGTGATTTTCATTCCGAGTTGTTCCGTGAAGGAAACGAAGAACACAGAACTGCTGTCGTTATGTGTCCTCTGCAACCCAAATTGGCTCGAGACACCACAGGCTTGGTTCTGGCAATGAGTTAATCCGATTGACCTATGGTTATAACAATGGCGACACTATAAGGCTAGATTAACATTACAACACCACGAGTAAGTCGGACCGGACGGCGAAGCGCTGATCAGAACGTCAGCGTACGACAATCGTTTCGACAACAAGACTGCCCCCACAAGAGTTCCGTCCCCATCAATGTTGCTGTACGAGGCGAGCTGGTCTCACCAAGAGTCAGGAGTCTGATCACACCTCAAACTTATCGAATCACTCTCATGATGCCAATACATGCAGCTGCTGCAACGCCCCACGATTGCTCCACAAAACCCCGCACGTCAGCATGTGAACACCCACGGCGGCACAACAGGTCGCAAGATTTCTACCTCCCGAAAAGCTCTTGCCTGGATAAGTTACACCGCGATTGCACGGAGGTAAATACTGCAGCAAAGACCAAATCGGGATGAAGAAGATGCTTGAAGCAGAAGTGGTATTTTCATTTCGCGTTAAATCTTATCTATCAAGGCGAGAGCTAAAAAGAAGAGCACCGCCCTCTCTCGGTTAGACCAAGAGAAATTTTGACTTTTCATATCCAGGTATGTCCATCCAATCGTTACGTCAATAGCAAAGAACGCTTCGCTTAAGGGAGGGCGTAACCACCGTCGACGATGATGTCAGCACCGGTGGTGTAGGAAGAGGCGTCGGAGGCGAGGTAGAGGTAAGCACCCTTGAGCTCGTAGGCCTCACCCTCACGGCCCATGGGGATCTTGCTCTTCCAGATGTCCTTGGTCTCCTGGGGAATGAAGTCGGAGATCTCGGTGGCCATGTAACCGGGGGAGATGGAGTTGGCGCGGGCGAAGTTAACCCACTCAACGGCGAGGGAGCGGCAGAGGTGGATGACGCCAGCCTTGGCGGCGTTGTAGCTGGGGATACGGTCAGTAAACTAATTCTGTCCGAGCTGGTGTCAGGGCACTTACGCAGCCTGGAGCTGGGGAATGTTCACGATGTGGCCAGACATCGAGGCGGTGGCGATGAAGCTACCGTAGCTGTAGTTCTCGAGCTTGTTGCCGTTCAAGTCGGTGCCCTCCTTCCACTGCCTCCTCCAGATCTCGCCGACAGCGCGAGCGCAGAAGAAGGTGCCGTCAAGGTCGGTGGAGACGACCTTGTGGTAATGGGCGACCTCGCCGTCAATGGCGGCGCCCTGGGTCCACGGGATACCGGAGTTGGCGACGAAGATGTCGAGGCGGCCGTTGAACTCCTTGACGATGTCGTAGACCTGCTTCTTGACGTTGGCCTCGTCGGTGACGTTGACCTGGTAGGCCTTGCCTAGAATGGCGTCAGCCACGGCATCCATCAAGGTGCTATAGTGGGGCGCGACTCACACTTTACGCCATACTTCTGCTCGATCTCGGCAGCGCGCTCGATGGCCTTCTTGTTGCTGTTGTACCAGATGGCAACGTTGGCACCGGCCTCGGCGAAGCCGTGGGCGACAGCCAGACCAATACCAGCGCCGGCGCCGGAGACAATGGCGGTCTTGCCCTTGAGGGAGAAAAGAGGGAGGACCTGGTCCTGCTTGGGGGCAGCAGTGTTGTTCTGGTGCACAGCGTTAGCTCCGGGCCCTTCCGACGGGCACGACGGGCGGGGGGCAACGTACGAGGGAGAAGACTCCGTTCTTGATGGCGCCGTCAGACATGGTGGGAGTAGTTTGGGGGTGGGAAAAATTAAGTGAGGTTGAGCGGTCGGGTATCAGAGTGCAATTGGATGAGATGGTAGATGGGAAGATGGAGAAAAGCAAGCAGAGGGCGCGGGACGGGCAGCTTTTAAAGGAGGGGTCGGTGATCGAGCTGGAGGGAAGCTCTGGGCGGATGGCGGGGCAGATGCGTTCATTCGCAGACCATCGGCCGCCCGCCGGTGGAGCCCGGGGACACCCACGGCTCCAACCACGGCCCCTGCTCCCTCCCCTCCGGCGGCGATGACGTGACCCCATCGCCAGACGACTGCGAAAGTCCGATTGCCAGCAGCTTTGCGAGCGCAATTGCCTCCGCCGGGCCGCTTGTCGCGCGCTGCGCTGCTCGCCCGGCGACGACAGAGCCCCGCTCTTGCTGGCTGGAACTGTGCCGCCACTGCCAGGCCCGCCCACGGCCGCCTGCTCGCGACTCTGCGCGCGGGGCTGACCAAGCCCGGCGCGTCCAATGACATAACCGCCCATTCGCCGCCAGCGTGGCCAGACGGGGGCCTCGCCTCGCCCGCCCGTCGATTGTGTTCGTCTTGCCCGATCCGGCGTGTCGTTTGGGCGACGCGCAGCCAGCGTCGCCGATTTACGGCGGCCCGGGGCCAGCATTATTGACTTTGCGACCCCTCCCGCCCTGTTGCTCAACTCGCCGCGAGCCGCCCATGCATGGCGATGAATCGGCTAGCTTCGCGCGTTCGACCACTGCCGGCCGCACATGCTCGCCTTCCGCCTGCACGCGCTCTCGCACCTGGCCCTCCCGGCACCGCGGGCCCGTTGAGAGCCAGGTGAGAGCTGTTGCCTTGGCCCGCCAAGAACGATCCGCTCCATCCCCTCAACACCTCCCTCCAGCTGCACACCACACAATGCATTGCACACGGCCTCCGCCGTCCCGTGGCTCCATCGCATGTGGAACACCGCTCGACATGCGCCCTTCGCCGTGCCACCTCGGCCCACGCTTTGCAAGGCCTCTGCCGCATGTGCTCCTCACTGTGTGCCCCAGGCCGCCACCATGTCTCGCTCCATCCTTGGTAGGCATTGAGGCTGTAGCCGTCTTATAGGGTACATTTCTCCCAGCCGCGTCGCCGGTGAATTGGATTTCCTATCCCTTGCGTTCCTTGTCCCCATTGTTGTGTGTTGGTTCATCTGCTCTGCGACTGCATTCCTCGCCCGTTGTTTTCAAGACATTGCATACCAAGCTAGATCTAATTACACGCCACATGTCGTCTCCCCGCCGCCTGCATTTTGCCTTTCCTTTTCCCGGTCATGTCCCTCGTCCTATGTGCTGCTCTGTCGCCGTCTTCGTTTGTTGGCCGTTGTTGCCGCTGCATCCAGGAACCCGCCGGACCCCATAACTCGACTTTGCCACGTGCTCGGCTTTGATATCAACACTCCAGGATCGAGCCCGCGGACCGTCGCCCCTATCTCAGGGCATGCAGGCCGGCCGCTGGGAAGGGGCTGTGTAGCGACATCACGACTGCGTACCTCCCTCGAGCCATCCAAGGACCACTGAGCTCACAATGGTGGGCCTTCTAACCCCCCGAGATGGAACACGCCCAGCTACGATACCTCCCGTCGTGTGGATAGCCGTCGGTGTAGCCGGTGGGATCATTTTGGTTGCCCTGATCTGCATGATCTTTCTCCTTGTTCGTGCTACTCGTGCCCACAAGCGGCTGCTGGCAGACTTGGAGCAACGGGGCATCAGGCTTGGTCAGCAGCATGTCCAGATCGAGGGCAATGGCGTCACCAAACCGCGTCAGGTGCTACGAAGAAACGCCTTTCTGCCTTACAACAACACCACTGGATGGGGAGTTCTACCATCTAAAGAATCCTTTGGACAGTCTTCCCTCAGCAAAGCCCCACGGACGAACCAGACCCCGGCAATCATTGAGCCCGTGTCGGAAAATAATCACAGTAGCCACAAAAAGGTGTGGCCATTCCACAAGCGTCGACATGGGCCCAATCACATCAAGATGGAGCGCATCAAGGCCTCGAGGTTGTCCGCAATCATTGAGAGTCCCAAGCCAATGCTCGATATTTCCCCACCGAAGATGCAAGAGCAGGGAAAAAGGACGTCTGACGGGCCGCCCAAGCTTACACTCGGTCCCATGCCCGACTCTCCCATCGAGAGACTGTGTTCCGCGTCATTCGGGTCAAGCAAGCCAAACTCTGCCCCGGACCTGACTAGCGCGTTACGGCCGGCGCCGCTCTTTAGCAGCAGTCCAGTACCTACGTCTTCCGGCAGTGCAATTCGGTCTCCCAAGCGGAGAGGTAGATCGAATTCAGTGCCCTCGATCTACAGCACGCATGAAGCTACCAGAGAAATCCATCCAAGCAATGGGTCACAGAAGCTGGGACGCAACTTCAGCTTGATATACAGACAGTCGGGCTTGGCTCCCGAGAATCCAGTTCCTCCGCTTCCATTGAGGTTTGGGCATGCAAGGTCTGTCAGCAACATGGACTACAGTCCATCCAGACGGTCGGCATCGAGCTTTGAGTCTGCTACTAGCTCCATCCTTGTGACTGCCAGTCCAGACACTCAGCGAAGTCCACATGCCAGGATGAGACAAAGCCCGGGCCATGAACTGCACAAGTCCCTGGTATTGAAAGGACCACGGCCATTACCTCAGCTGCGAGCACGCAGCAGCACTGGAAGTTCGAGCCCACGACACTTCCGCGATGAATCAATCCGGAGCAACGTCGCGCAATTTGCCGTAGACATCGCATCAAGCGGCCATCATTCATGTAACGGCAGTCCCGAACCAAAGGCGGACGGGAGGCTTAAGATAGATAGTAACAGTATGGGCCGTCTATCTCAGCGCAGTCGATCGAACAACAGCTTAATGGGCGGTGCACCTAGTACTCCACGTCGCAATTCGCGGACGTTGGTTTCCTCAGAGGGGTCACCCATAGAGCATTGCCGCTTCGCCACCCACCAAGATCTGGGAGCACATGAAGGAACTTTGGCACAGCAGCTTTCACGAACTTCCACAAACGCCTCGTCATCTTGTAGCAGCAACGGGAACCCGTTCCGATGGGATCCAGCACCCATGCAATCAGGGAGGTCGAGAACGAGTCCGGAAAAGAAGAGATCCCACCGCCGCCAGAACTGCATCCGTCTGTCACTCACCACTGGGCAAGTTGTTCCGCCTGTGAAGCCTGAGGACCCTTCAGTCATGCATGGGATCGAAGAGGAGCCTGGATCGATGCACAAAGCAAAAGCTTCCAAGGATGGTGAAATGATCAGCTTGGATACGAGGCCATTGCCACGACCGCCAAGTATCAGCGTCTTCTCACCGGAAATCCGTCTCTCGCCAACAACAATTCGGGCATCGCTAACGCAAAGGTCTCCCACGCTGTCTTTGACCAAGTTCAATCAAGAAAACTCCGACGGTTCTCCACGCTGGCGTGGCTCGGGAATTAGCGGCAGCTCTGCTTTCAGCATCCAAACGTTCCCCAGTCCTGCCATCACTGACTGCTCGCAACCCACTTTGGCAGATTCTGAGAATGATGTGATTTCTGGCGCTGGTGCCACGGACGAGTACAAAGGACCCAGAAAGCGGGACTACAAGTCAAACTCCCCTCTTCTCAACCATCCCGTCCTAAATATGCCTTCAGCACAGGTTGAAAACGAGTGCAGACCCGTCACTCCACCCAGCCAAGAGCGCAAAGCTTCTCAAATGGACTCACCTCCTTGCTCCCCGAAGACGCTTATGCTGAACTCCCTCGAGACCACCCCGGTAGACCTTTGCAAGAAGCCAAAGCTGAAGACGTCCACACCACCTGTACCCGAGCTACCCATGCGCAATCCTCGCCGCAGCAAAGAGATATCGTCTCCCACGCGCGCCGGACTGACGGGCCCACGCACCGAGCCCGGGCGCGACCTGCGCAAGACGGTCGCAGCGCTCCGTCGCATGAACTCGGACGCGGACGACGACTCACGTACCAGCCGTCGATACAGGCAACTCGGGCGCGAGGCGACGAGCGACAACCTGACGGGCGAGTTGGAGACCAACAACAACAAGGCGGGAAGCGGTGGAGGCAGTAGCAGCATCATCAGTAGCAGTGATAACAACAACGGGCGGAGGAAGTACGCCAACACCAAGGTCTTTTCTTCCCCTAGTAAGCACTTCGTCCCCGCGAGCACCTACTCGCTCGTTCTCGCGCCCTCGCCCCACCCCAGCGTCGCACCGTCCACCATGACGACCATGTCATCCACCACGGCCGACTCGATAGCGGCCGCCAGCTGCTCAGCCTTCTCAGCCACCACCGGCCGCACCAGCACGACGACAGCGGCGACGGCGACGACGACGACGACGACGACGACGACGGCTGCCACGCCCCCGACATCCGCAGCCGCCATCCAAAAACCACCCGCATTCGGCCTCGGCCTGAACTTTGGCTGCGGCGGCGTTAGCGGCGGCGGCGGCGGCGGAGGCGGCGGACTCGGCTGCAGCAGCACGAGCAACAACAGCCTCGCCTTCTCGACGGGCAGCAACGGCGTCCACAGCTTCCTCGGCTACGGCGGCTACGGCGGCGTCGGCGGCGACGACAGCTGCACCAGCCTGACCGACCTCATCCTCGCCGAGGACGAAAACATCTTCGGCCGGCGCGAGCTCGAGATGGCGAATCATCCGCTGGACGGCCTCGACCTTGCTCCTCCTCCTCCTGTTGCTGCTGCTGGTGCTGCTTCCTCCGTGCGTAGGGGTGGTAGTAGTAAGGTTTGGGAGGATGGTGGTGGAGGAGGAAGAGGAGGAAAGGGGAGGGAGGGGGAGGAGGAGGATGGTGATGATGATGAGAAAGGTTTTTGGGAGAGCCCGAGCGCGAGACAGCAGAGGGAGATGATTGAGAGGAGGGAGATGAGCAGTTGCAGCAGTTTGAGCGTGTATGCTACGCCGTGTGGGGGAGAGGAGGAGGAGCAGCAGGTGGAGGGGATGATGACGACGTGCGGTGCTGGCGTGGAGGATTATGTGTCTGCTGCTAGTTGTGGTGGTGGTGGTGGGAGGGCGAGCAGCGAGTTCTTCGATTCTGATGCTGAGAATAGGACGCCGACGGGGAAGAGCGGCGGTGGTGTTACCGTAGTAAAGGAGGAGAGTAAGAAGAGGAGGTGGACAGGAAGGGGCGGTGGTGGTAATAGCGGAGCACGCGACAGGCAAAGAGAGGTGTTGGCGCCCAAGGTGTTGATTTCGGTCCAGCCGCCCAGCGAGCAGAGTACGCCGCGGAGCTTGTATGACTCGGATGGGTTCTTGAGGTAAGTACGCACGTCGCGTTATGGGGGGTTTGGGGTGTGCGTGCGGAATAGTTGTGGATGCATGTTACGAAGTGGTTGATTGTATTGTCAACCGTACGGCTCTGACGCCATTCCATCTCTTTTTTTTCTCCCTCTTCTTTTTAAGCTCCCGTTTCTTTTTACCTTTTCTTTTCAAGCTTTCCTTCGATCTGCTTCTCCATCTATCGATGGGACCATCAGACAGGTGCTTTTCTGCCTGGACTCTCAGGCCATTCTCACATTATTCCTCCCTTATTCCCTTCTCGTTCTCGATCGACGCATTATCTTTTCCCTCTCTGCCACAACACGCCTTATACCAATATTCTCGCAATCAGCAAGTTCTTACAGGATGCAAAATCTCATCAAGCCTGTTGTTTGTTCCCTGTTGTTATTGTCCTATCACCCTCTTCTTACTACAAGTTGTACAAGCACATTGTGACTGCGTAGCCATCACTCAAATGGCCAGTGGTAGCTAGCAGTAGCTATCAGCAGGCGTTAAACTCATCGTAATAGTAATTGACGGAAGAACCTTTCGGAACAATTGAAAGACTGTGCAACAGAAATTGCGGGTATCTCAATTGATGAAGTGAATTTTTTTTTCCAACGTCACGAATGACCTCATTTACAGTGGTCTCTCCTTCGTTGACCGCGCAGCCAACCACGTCGCCGTCAAATAGACTCACACTGTCTGCATCCCTTGGAATGCTTCATTACCGCACGATCGAGCATACGCGTAGCTTCTTGCCCTCCCTTCGCTCATCCTTTTTTTTTTCCCTTCCCATTCCTCTACTCCGTCCTCCTCCACTTAGTCTCCTCGCCGCTGGCAGCGGCGCCACCCTCGCCGCCATCCTCTCGTCCAGCTTCTTCCTCTCCACCGGCGCTGCCCCCATCCTCTTCGCGCGCGCGCACCGTCCCAGCACCAGCGCCCAGCGCACCTCCGCCAAAGCCAATGAAGTTGCCCTCGGCGTCGACGTGCTCGTGAACGTTGTCGCTGGTGATCCAACCGCCGGCGCCGGGCAGGCCGCCAATCTGAATGTCGTCGTCGCCGCCGCCTCCCTCGGCTTCGGAATCCGAGTCGGCGGGGTCGGGGTTCAGGTCGGCGCAGGCGGACACGGCGGCGAAGAGGGCGGCGGTGGTGACGGATGAGGACGGGACGAGCGTGGCTTCGAGGGTTTGGAGGTCTTCGTCTGGGGTGAAGTCGGAGGCGTTGAGGGATAGTTGCATGTAGAGGCCTTGGGTTTCGGGGCCGCCGGGGAGGGTGAGGCGCTGGATCGCGTGGAGGGTTATGTCCGGGTAGGAGAGGGAGACGCCGGTGGAGGTGGTGGGGGAGAAGATGAGGAGGTTTCTGTTTGGTTTGGTGAGAGAATGTGAGTAGCTGTGTTTGGGGGTTGATGTGGCAGAGAGTGACGTACTGCGAGGTCACCCAGACGTCGAGGCTGGGGATGATGACCTGGGTGTTGGTGGACTCGCCATTGGCAGTGGGGCCATTGGTGCTAGCGGCAGAGGCGGCGCGCAGGTCCAGGAAAAGGGATTGGCCTTCGAGGTCGGCGTGCGAGACAACGAGCTGCGAGTTGGCGCTGTGCAGATGCAAGACAGGCTTCGCACCGAAGAAGGTGCCGGGAGTTTGCGACTGGTGCTCTTCCAGCGAGGTGAAGTCGGTGGCGACCGGCGCGGTGGTGAGCTTCTCGAAGGCCATGTTTGCGTGACAGTGGTTGGTGACGGAGTGGAGGAGGCAAGGAAGCGCAGAGCGAGCAGGAAGGCTCAGGCAGGCGTCAACACAAAACTTTATCGATAAGCAACGCCGCGATTCTAATTGCCGCGGTGCCGCGCTTCGATCGATCCGGCTGCCAGGCACCGACGCGAGGGACCCGTCTTGTCTGCAGAAGTCACCAACCATGGTTACACCGCGTGGTCCCTACACGATCGCCAGCAGTAGGTATGTACCTGTGTCTAGATCCTATGTCTAGATCAACAGCGTGCGAATCGCCGGTCGGCATTTGAACTGCTACCCCGCGCTCCGTCGGCGGACCGAGCTTGCTGCCGCTATTGGTAATCAAGCGCCCCTCAATGACGAATTGCTGCTTAGGTCCGCCACCATTCCTTCTGGGCCTGCTGTTATCATCACCACCTCGTCCCGTTCTTAAGCCGCTGGCGCACTGGCTCTACTCCTAGACCCCTGAGATCCGCGCTGGCCGAAGCTCAGTGCATGCAATTGACCTCCTATCTCGAACAAATCAGCCTCCTCGCGACCATGTCCGGCAGCGGCAGCAAAAAACTGGCCATCCCCGACCTCCCCGAGCCCGCCCACGCAGACCTCGACTCGATGCTCGCCCGCAAGTTTGGCAAGGAAGTGGCCAACTACTTCGCCGGTTAGCTTCCCAAACATGTCCGCCCCGCAAATACATATGGGTTCCCGCCATCAAGGTGCGCTGACGGACTGTGCTAGGGTCGCCGCTCAACCGCGTGTCCTTCCTGCGGCCCGATACGACTTTCCTCTCGCAAGCCCTCAAGCACGACACGTCGCGCTTCATATTATTCAAGGACCTCAACCCGCTGGTCAAGTCGGCTGAAAAGCTTGCGTACGTCTCGTACAAGGATGTCGAGCCTGTGGTCGGCGATCCGTACCATGCTACCGAGGATGACATCGTGAAGCAGTTCAACTCTTCGGCCTACCGCGCACAACTCATTTTCCTCGGGCTGGACGAGAGCAAAAAGAAGGATGGCTTTGCGTACAAGGAGCACTACGCCGGACAGCCTTACTGGGCTCTGGACGTCACGCCTCGCGCCAGCGTGACCGAGGCGGCCGAGGCTCTGATCAAAAAGGTGGAGGGCGAGAGCCTGTACTTTGCACAAGGTCGGATGCAGCTGTCCCTCGTCGCGGCCGAAGGTATGTGGTAACTTTCTACTCCAGTGCCCACGATCTACCACTCACGCTTCCCGTCGCCGACAGCCGCCATGTACGCCGAGGGCCGGCACCTGCTCGACTGGAACTTGCGCAACCCGTACTGCGGAGGCTGCGGGCACAAGACGCTGTCGACCAACGGCGGGTTCAAGCGGACGTGCCCGCCCAAGGACCTGGCGGACCGGGTGGCGGACGCGCCGGACGCGCCGGACCGGCCGCCCTGCGCGACGCGGCACGGCGTGTCGAACCTGAGCTTCCCGCGCACCGACCCCACGGTCATCATGGCCGTGGTGTCGCACGACGGGCAGCGCATCATGCTGGGCCGGCAGCGCCGCTGGCCGCCGCACTGGTACAGCACGCTCGCCGGCTTCCTCGAGCCGGCCGAGTCGGTCGAGGAGGCGGTGCGCCGCGAGGTGTGGGAGGAGAGCGGCATCCACCTCGGCCGCGTCGTCATCCACTCGACCCAGCCGTGGCCTTACCCGGCCAACCTGATGATTGGCGCCATCGGCCAGGCCATACCCGACGGCGAGGCGATCCACCTGGGCCATGATGCCGAGCTGGAGGATGCGAAGTGGTTCAGCTTCGACGAGGTGCGAGAGGCCTTGAGGATTGGGACCAGCGGGTTGGGCGAGGACCCTGGCCCGGAGTACAAGCCCGGTGGCTTGAGACTGCCGCCGTCAACGGCCATTGCCAATCAGCTCATGCGTGCGGTGGTGCTTGGCGGGTTCGTCAGCGCGGAGGCGAAGATTTAGATGCGGTGTTGATTGGTCCAGAAGAGGTGGAAGCTGACAGGTTGGGAAAAAGGCATATTCACTGGACATTTCGGTTCTGTTTCTCCAGGAAGCACCTTTCTCAGAATCTAGTTCGTCCGCGCTCTGTGGACCAAAGCAGATATCTCAAGAGAGAAGCTTATGAGGGCATCTCGAAGGTCTTTCGGCATAGAAGAATTGCACTGCGGCGAGCGCGCTGAAGACGAACCGTAGAGAATCTAGATTGTATTTCTTGACAGCGAGGACTTGAGCTGTTCTTCCTAGGCTACAAAGCCACCAAGAGGCTTACAGGGAAAAGCACCGGAAGATGCCACGGTCAACCGAAGGTCCTGAAAGGATTCGGGAGGAAGAAGCATCCTTGGTGGTGTGGCTAGTGGGTTATGGGTTGTGGCTTGCGGCTTGCGGCGTGCGGCGTGTGGCTCAAGCTGGGCAGGATCGGGAACGGAGCGCGGGAAATCAAAGACATGGGCGAGCGTTTGTCCGGCGTCGCAGCCCACAGCGCCGAGCGTCATGCCACGTGGGTGAACGTGGTGGCTTGCGTGTCAGATGGGTGGCGCATTCATCAGCTGGGAAGATTTAGGGTGAAACATACGATACAATCTCCGACGAACGCCTACTGCGCAGTAGCGCTGGCCGCCCGCGTTCTAGCCGCCTTCTCGAACGGGGACAGTGCGCTGGAGCTAACAACACCTAAGTACGAGGCCGGGACCGTTTGCAACCGCTGCAACATTTCCTTAACCCAAAGCGCTCACATGAGGCTGGAAACGATGCTCCGCCGCACTAGCCTCGCCCCCGTCCACGTGAACGGCTCGCCCGATCGTACGAGCTTCCGCGGTCCAGACTGATCTTCGCCGAAACACATCTGGTGGCCCGACGCAGACCTTGGCCGCTCTTTCCCTCCCCCGCTGCAGTTATAAGAGTAGACCATCATCTGAAACACACCAACACCCGCTCACCACTGCTCCGTTTCGCTCTTTCGTCTTCCGGCTTCCGTCTCACTCCACCCGCCATCACAGCACTCCTTGATCACAACCGCAAGGACGCAAACAACCCTTGACCCAAAGAAAGAGCGAGGGACCACCATCTACAAAGAAAACACGAAAACGCAACACACACCACAGCCAATATGCCACACTCAACAGCACCACCACCACCACCAACATCCCCCTCCAATGATTCATCCCCCAAGCCCCCCCGCCTCCCCATCGAACTCTGGATGCACATCCTCTCCTCCGTCTCGGACACGGAATCCTTACCGGGCCTCTGGTTCGCCGCGCGCGCGACGTCGCGCCTGCTGCGCGCCGCCGCCGAGGCCGCGTTCCCCGCCGCCCACCTGCGCCGCTGGCTGCACGTCTGCTCCTTCCGCATCCCCCGCGCCACCCTCGCCTTCCACCGCCTCCGCGTCGCCGACGACGGCGACAAGAGCCGCCGCGCCGTCGCCGTGCTGCGCGCACAGCCGTGGAGGGGCTTCGAGGATAAGCCGCCCGCGAGTCCTGCGGCGTTTGGTGGCGCCGGAGGTGAGGGCGCCGGGGTGGGGAGCGAGTGGGCGGAGGTGCTGAGGGAGGGGGCGGAAAGGGGGTTTGGGGATTATATGATTTGTTTGAGGGGGGTGGTGCAGGATACGGAGGTGTTGGGGTGGAGGGTTGTGAGTGGGGAGGGGGACGGCGTGTTTGAGGTTGAGGTCGAGTGGAAGGGGATGCTGGATAGGCTGTTTGGGGAGGAGTTGAGGGCGAGGAGGAGAGGGGAGGTGCTGGTGAGTGGTTTTCCTCTGTTTCTGTTTTCCTTTTTTTTTTTGGGTTTGACGTCCTGACAACGATATGCTGACTGTACTCAAGGCGAAGCGCTTCAAGAAGGATCGTGAAGACAAGTGGGCTGTCTATGGCCCCGAGGTCATCAACGATCAGCTGCACTTCAGGACCTTTGAGGCAGTTTTGCTGGGGAACGAAAACCATCGGGCGTATCAGAACGGGTATCGCGATGCTCGGCGTCAACGTATCGAGCGGTGGATTCGGCGAGTCGAGAGTGACCCGGAGAGGGCGTACGCCCTGCGCAAGAAAGAGATCGACGTGGAGTGGGTGCCCAACTTTCGGATGAACGCAGTGAGGGAGCGGCTAGAGAGGAAAATGGTCGAGTGGGGCGAGGAGCAGTACCCACAACCTCAAGTCATCAGGAAGAGGCTTCTGGAAAGCGACGTGCCGATGAAGCGTGAGCTGTGCACGCTGGACGTTGAGCTCGCAACCGAGGAAGACGGGTGGGCACATGGCGACGAAGTCGAGCCAGAGAGTTATGCAGAGGTTGGTCTACTCTGGAAAGGCCGGACGCCAGAAGAGGTGGAAAAGCTCATGCGTATTCGCGCATATGCCGCTGAGCTGAACCCCTTGCCACCCAGCAAGCGTCGAGCATGCCAAAACGGATCCGGAGCCCTCGAAGAATGATGCTTGGATCCGCCGGATTCATGGTCCACACTTCTGCTCATTAAACAGCCGAGCACCCAGCACCGATCCGAGCTGAACTTCTTCCAGCTCTCTATGGTGAGCATCCTGTCACCTGCTGACTGGACTCGGCCAAGGACACCACACTCTTTCTACGTGGGTACTTTGATCCGATATTTGGACGAATCTGTCTTCGATCGATACCCCATCAATTTGCGGGCATCAGATCCGATTACCCACGCAGATATGACTCCCGAGATAGGGAAACGGAGCAGTACAGCATTGATTCCACAATTCTTATCATCAAGGCAGAACATGCTACAACGATTGGAGATCTGGCAGATGGTTGGTTGGAGAGTGCGGTTGAGGCTGCAGAGGAGTCGCGATCTCTATGAACGTTCCTCCCGATTGGGAGAATAATAATAGAGGGTTGCCGCTAGATATCGAAGACATGGAGAGGCCAACGAAGCTGGCTTACGGGGAAAGTAATGACCAGTCACATGCGTCGTTGCTTCAAGAGCCCTCGTTACAGGCGGATTACCTCTAAGAATGCCATACTTTTCCTGTTCTACATGTACGGAACATGCTAGATGGCCTATATTCTCTTCTAGGGTATTTAGAATAAGATGTAATGCGATGATTTTTAGAAATGTCCTCGACTCATGCATGTTCAGGCCATTTCCAAGTAGTAGGCAATTAATTAAGTGACATCATGAGCCGCCGAGAGCATCATCACCACTACGACGCAATGTCACCCAGTCCATCCACGCTGTTATGCCTCGTGAGTAGGTATCTCTGGATCCTCACCTCTCAAAGATGCTAAGTCGGAGACGGGGTTCGGTGCCTCTCCCTGTTGATCTCTTGGATTCATCCAACACCACCCACATCGGCCAACAACGGGATCCGCAAAAAGAAGCCCATCAGACAACACTGATAAGGACGATCTCGCCAAGAATTATGTCGGCACGACCCTGTTCCTTCAAATGCTCCAATCCGAATTGCTGATTTCAATCCCCGGAGCGTAATCACCTCAATTATCACGCGGAGCAGAGCTACACTTTCCGGATGAAGTTCCCAAGAAAGCACCTCATGCAGAACTTCGTTTACGCATTATCAATCTTTCCAATCAAAAGCTTTAGGCTGACTTTAACATGTATTTTGAATGCATAAAACACATGTATGTTCAACCGTATGAAAATCTGGGATACTTTTGCCTTCAAGATGATTCGTAACACATGAAGGGAATCAGAACTTTTCGAGATGCGTCTTTCATTAGTCTACTTCGCCTGAGTTCAAATCATTAAATAGTAGGTAGCATCGAAGGGCGCAATATCTTTTCAACTTATGTATCGCTATATAAATCTTTTTAGCAGTCAGTATAGTATCGCCGGCGTCTACATTCCGGCATAGCCGGTTTGTGGGCGTCGGCGATTCGTACTCATACTACATCCATGCATCTGCGTTCGACTCCCGTACACACTCGCAATTCGCAAAAAATTCTGGAGGGCTCAACGGACAGAGCCTGCTGACCGGGATTTCTGCATGCTCCTCCGGGGAGCATGTAGTTTTGCTTTTTTGCTCCGATGCTTCTTTGAATGTTTTCTTTTTGCGTTCCCTTTTGCTTTGATCTTTTAGATTCGAAACCGTTGGGTGTTTCCTGGCTGCCTGAAGCAAATTCTGTTGACGTGTGCGTGGGTGGTAACCATTGGTAGCGAGTTGCGGTACCGCGGCGCGACAGCGCATACCACCACATATTTAGATTATTCTTCACTGACTTGTCTGTGCTCTGTATATTCTCATAGCATTTAGAGATCCTCTAGCATACAGAACACCCTATTGTAAATCACCACTTATTTGTCCGTTGTGGTTAGTGTTTGCGTCTAAGCTGTCCTGGTTTAACCTGCTCGTCGGAGGATCTTCTCTCTCTTGTTAGCCTCCTTTGACTCTGTTCTCTGATTATGACACGTTACCAGTATCTACTACTGCTATGTTTGATGTTTTTCCTGGATAAGAACAGTACTTTACCAGCTGTCCCACCCACGACGCATCTTCCTCCTTTAGCCCTCGAACTTTTGGAGGCGTTAAGGAGTATATTGGCAATATTACACGGATATAGATGTCGCGGAGTTTTTTGCCTTGGTTTTGCAGCTCACCTCTTGGACTTATCGATATCTTCGATGTTAAGCCCGCGTGCATTTACCTACTATTTCGAATGAAAAGTAAGACCATGCCTCTTTGACTTATAGAAGAACGTTGAAGGCCAGCATACGCATCTGTCTGAGAATGAGATCCCCGAAATCTGTAATCCTTGTAGAATAAAGAGGAGCCCTTCTGCAAGTGCAGCTCTGCCAATCAGTGGCGTATACGACTGTTAATCCGGCTCCCCTTCGGATCTACAGTACTTGTGCTGAGCTAGCCAGACATGCCGCCAATGACTCTCATCTCGAAGTGTGAAAAAGAGGTCAAAGTCATACCTTGATTTTCTCACTAGATGGGAGAATGAGCTATAAATCGTCTTTCGCGGAGCATGGAAGGGCTGATTATTGGCAAAAGTTCGCTGTAGCAGTACTTGAATCTTTCGCAGTGACTGCTCTGACCCTGGACATCCATATATATTCACCTTTTTGCTCTGTTTCTAACAAAATTGTCCTGAAGCAGCCGCTCGACGTAGGCAGTCCTACCATTTGCCGCATAGAAACGCGTATCGCGATCATGCCCAGAAGGGAGGCATTGTACGGGTATCACCCATGCACCGTAGCGCCTACGAAATCTCCACCGCGCCTTCGGGCACGCCCCTGGTGCTCTTCAGCCTCCTGGCGAAGAACTGCATGATGGGCATCATCTCGTCCCTATTGCTAGGCATGGCGTCCCCGACACGCCTCCACTCCTTGACCTCGGCGAACTCGAAGCTATCCTTCAGCCGCCTCACAGCGCCGTCCGACACGCCCGAGCCGCGAGCCGCCTTGCACAGCAGCACAGGCGTCTTGAACTTCCTCCCTCCCTCCCCCAACGACGCGGCCGCCGGCATCGCCCCGCCGACGCTCACGACGCCGCCCAACTCTTCCTGCTCCGCGCCCGGCGTCTTGCCCAGCTGCGCCGCGACCTGCAGGGCCGCCATGCCGCCCTGCGCGAAGCCGAAGAGCACGACGTCGCGCGGCGCGTAGCCGCACTTTTGCCCGAGCACGCCGCGGACGACGTCGTCGAGCAGCAGGCGGGTAGCGGATTTCTCAAAGCCGGCGTCCGGGTCCATGTCGCCGGTGCGCTCGTCGAACAGCACGTCGTCGCCCCAGTGGAAGCCGCCGAGGTCGAACGGCAGCGGCGCGGGCGCGCGCACCGCGACGCAGCACGTCTCGGGCAGCGCCATTTGCGCGCCGAGTCGCGCGAAGGGCGCGTGGGTGTCGCCGAGGCCGTGGAGGAGGACGAGGACGTTGGTGGGCGGGTGCGACGGGGGTGCTGGTGGGGGGGACCGACGCGCGATGAGGGGCGCGCGTGGCGGTTAGCGCGGGGTGCTTGCTGTTGGGTTCTGTGGGGAGGACACGGAGGAGGGGTTTGCCGGGCCGGGTGTGACGGAGGTGTGGCGGTGTGCGGATCGGGGTTGGGGTGGGGGAGTAGGGCTCACGAGGGGTTACGGTGACGGTGATGGTGGAGGGGAAGTCCTGCGCGGTGGGCAGGCGCTTCGTGGCGGGTGGCATTGTTGCTGCGTCAGGGGCTTGACCGGTCGGTTGGCTGATGTGAAGCTGTGGATGGCGGTGGCTGGCGGCGTCTGTTCAGCCGTGTTCAGGTGTCGCGAGTGGGGTTATCTTCGGCAAGGTCGGGAGCTTGGGCGCGCAGCCGATGACGGTGGGTGGCCGCGTCGGCGGGCGAGAACAAGCTGGGTGGTGCGTAATCGCGGTGGAAGGTGCCGAGAGAGCCGTTTCAGACTGAGCAGTTGCTCTGTTGGCGAGCTCGAGGTGGCGCGCGCGCGATAACAAGCCTCGCCAAGGCCGCCAAGGGTGATCACACAGGCTTAGATGCCGGCTTGGTGAAGCTTGAGGGTGCTCCGTGCGCCCGGATCGTCGGCACGCTGCTGCTGTGCTGCCAGTGCTGCCATGGCATTCACTCGTGCCGTCTGCGGCAGTGGACAGCGCACACAACCTGGCTGTCAGCGGCGACAACCGACGTGGCCGTGGGCCATTGCAGCAGACTGCGAAGGGAGGCCTCTGATGGGTCCAGCAGGCTTGCCCTTCAGCTGAGTCGGGACCCTGGCATTCCTGGCGTCTCGCCGGGAGGCGGCGCCCGTATTCTCGCTCTAACGCCCGCTAGTGCGACAGCGCCCCCGCCGACGACCCATTGGATCTCCAGGCACCTTGATCATGACGCCGTCGTGCGAGCCCCTCGTTCGCCAGCCTGAGCTGCAGTGGGCCTGCCCTAGCCACTTCATTCGTTCACGGCCACACCCAGCCCCGCGCTAGGTTACGTGGAGCTCTAGTCCTATGACGGAGCTGTCATGCCGCTTGCGAGCAGCGGGATGGAGGGAGGGGTGACGGGTGCCTATATAACCCCGCTCTGCAGCCCCTCTCTTCGTGCTTCATCAACCATCACTTCAATCCTCACGCCGAATCTCATCTGGAACCAACATCCACTTCTCATCTTTCCCCTCACCAAAACACACACACACACATCAGCCAACATGCCTTTCGGTTGGGGTACGTCCACCTTCCCGCACCTATCCAGCATCCATGGCCTCATCAGTACTGACCTCATCCAGGTGAGTCTCACGACGCCTACCAGCAGGTCTACGAGGGCGGAGAGAAGAACGAGTCCAGCCTCAGCCACGAGGTGATTGCTGGCGGTGCTGCCTTCGCCGGCTTCAAGGCCTTCGAGGACCACCAGCGTAAGCAGGGTAAGTCATGTCCGGTCCCAATGCAGCATGCAACGTCGCTGACCTTGACCAGGCAAGCCTGTCGAGCACGCCTTCGCCAAGGAGCTCCTCGCAGGCTTCGCTGCCGCCGAGGTCGACAAGCTCGCCGAGACCAAGGGCGAGGACTTTGTCGACCGCGAAAAGGCCAAGCACGCTGCCAAGAGGAACGCTGAGAAGATGTACGACGACCACTACGGCGACAAGGACCAGTACGACCCCAGCTACGACAGCCCTGATAGGCTCAACAGGCAGTTCGGTGGCTGGTAAATACCTGGTCATGGGAATGGCGGCATGATATAACGAACACCCCATAAGGGCACATGTACCTAGCTTGCACCACTGCCACCAAGCGGTGGGAGCTGCCTTGAACAAGAAACTAAAGTTGTCAAAATTGGGTCTCCTGAAAAGCGAGCTGTGTTGGACCCGCATGCGAACCGCGGGCTTCGCCAAGCTGCTCCATGAGTCTGGGCTGAACGTCGACACCCACAGCGCTTGTCGACCTGCCAACCAGGTGCCATCACTTACATGAACCTAGCCGTGTATTAGTGTCATTGCTTCCCCGGAAATGAGAGACGCAGGCACGGTGAGCAAAAAGGGAAAGACATGTTACGCCTGATCAGCCCCTATCTCGATCCTGCCATTAAGGCTGACGGATGCCCGACAGCAGTGCAAAGGGCTGGCACGGGGAGGAGAGAATCAGCTGCAGTCGGTTCTGCATCAAGGCTAATGCCCCTTGCTTACCGGAGACGGTTGCCAGTGGTTGGTACGGGTCGTTGGAGCTGCATGACGTTGCAGCCAAGGCGTGTTGCTGCCGAGGATTTGCTTGACGTGGAGCCTGAAGATCGCCCGGCGGTCAAGTGTGGCGCCTTAGTCAGTGGAACGAGAGTACTCATACGTCGATACTGCGTAATGGCAGGCAGCGCGAGTCCCACAACGATGCCTGCGCCACTGAGCAGCGTGCCGTCGGTATTAGTGCCGTGCGCCGTGGACACAATGGGCTGCATCGTCGTGTTTCATGGTGTTTCTCGCGCGGCCGCGTGAGCGTGTCGGCGGAAACAGAAGATCGATCGTCGCTTGGCCCCTGCGCCTTCCCGGGGGTGTTTTCGCGACCGTCGTCTCCCAACGAGCTAATGCGACAAGCGCATAGCTCCTCACCCGCCTCCGTTTCTTCCATCTGCGCGACCCCATGTCTTGCCGCACTTTCTATACTCTTCCATTCGCGCCCTCGTTCGCTTCTGACACTCGCCGGGCATGAAGTTTGCCAAGTACGTTTTGCGACGCGTAACACTGCGACGCCGCTGACCTTATCTTAGGGAGCTCGAGCAGGAGCTCGTTCCCGAGTGGAGAGCCAAGTATCTGAACTACAAGGTCGCCTCCATGCCACTGCGCTCCGTTCGCGAGCTCCGCTGACCGCAATGTCCTCTGCAGCTCGGGAAGAAGAAAGTCAAGGCCATATCTCGCGCTCTCCGCAACTGCCACCAGAGCCCCCGAACCCCAGGCCTTCGTCGCATCTCCACCTTTACTCCCTCTCCGAACAACGCTGCCCCGTCGTACTCCTTCTTAAACCGCCTAGGACGGACCTCTACTGTTGATTCTGCAGCCCCGAACCTACCACACGATGCCCCGCGGAACATCGAGACAAGCACGGCCGGAGGAGTGCCGGGTGTTCACCGCTCATCACCTCAAGAGATACGCGGTCGAGGGACTCCGCGTGAGTCGCTTATCAAAAAGTCACCTGATGGCGCAGACGCGCCCGCCTTGACACGGTACGGAAGCATCATAGGATCACCGCCGAGGAGGTCAAGCGGTATACCGACACTCAATTTGCCCGACCCCGCTGTCGACCCGGACCGTGCTACCGTGTCTTCGCGATGGCATCATGGAGAGCCGCCGTCGCCGCCCAAGGCGAGTCCTGCGCCCGGCCCCAGTGCGTTTGAAATTGGCAAGACGCGATCACCCGTCAAGCCAAAATTGCCTGCCAAGTATGCTAGTATCTTCAGGCCGAAGCGCGTCAACTCCATGCCAGGAATCGCTGCCACCGATATGCCCAGTGATGCAAGACCGAGCGTTAGAAGGTTGCTATCTCTGGGCCCGGACGGAGGAGTACCCCAGTCGACTCCGGGCAAAGACTCGGACGTGCCTCTCGAAGCTTACCGCGAGCTCGATGTCCGTCAATCCGAGTTCTTCAACTTCTTGGACGGGGAGCTGGAGAAGATTGAGGAATTTTACAAGGACAAGGAGGACGAGGCTACCAAGAGGCTGGAGGTTCTGCGAGAGCAACTTCACATCATGCGTGACCGACGTTTGGACGAGATCATCTCAAAACTTCAAAAATCCAAGGTCAAAACATTGTCAAACGGTCTCTTCGACCCCGAGGGATCAGACGACAAAGCCAGTGGAAACGGTATGATGTCGCAAACTTGGATGAAGCCTTTCGACGACGCGATTGTGGCGGCCAAGAAGCTTCCTGAGGTGGTCAAAGGCAAACCGAAGCCTATGAGCAAGAATGCCAAAGCCATGCAGGATCTCGGAACCCCCTGTGGACCAGTTCCACAGGATCACCGTGACTATGTTCGCCGCCCTGAATCGCCTGGAGTACCCTACCGGACAGCGAAGCGTAAATTGAAGACTGCATTGCAAGAGTACTACCGTGGCTTGGAGCTTCTCAAGGCATATGCTCTGCTCAACCGGACAGCGTTTCGCAAGATCAACAAGAAGTACGACAAGACCGTCATGGCGCGGCCGACTATGCGCTACATGAATGAGAAGGTCAACAACGCGTGGTTCGTGAAAAGCGACATCATTGACGGTCATCTGCATGTGGTGGAGGATCTCTACGCGAGATACTTCTACCGTGGCAACCACAAAATTGCAGTGGGCAAGCTGCGCATCAAGTCGGCGAAGGCTGGCGACTTTACCGGTTCCACTTTCCGTAATGGCCTGATGCTCGCCACTGGAACGGTCTTCGGTTGCGAAGGTATTGCCTATGCGTCGAAATATGTCTTGGATGACGACTCGCCGATCCACGTAGCAACTACGTTCCTGTTGCAGATATACGCAGGCTACTTCTTGATGCTCCTTCTTTTCCTTTTCTTCTGTCTTGACTGCAAGATCTGGACAGACCAGAAGATCAATTATGGTTTCGTTTTTGAGTTTGATACCCGGACACAGCTCGATTGGCGACAGCTATGCGAGGTAAGCCCTGGGTATAAATCTCGAATCAATCGCTGTTGAGTTAACGACGCCGCTCAGATACCGTGTCTCTGCGTTCTCCTCGAAGGTCTAATCATGTGGCTTAACTTCAGCCACTATGGTGGCGACTCTATGTACATCTACTGGCCTATCGTTTTGATTGGCCTTACAGTACTCGTCATTTTCCTTCCCGTTCCGGTTCTATACCACCGCAGCAGACGGTGGTTTGCTTATTCCAACGTAAGTTGAACACAGCTAAGATCTTGTTTGCCATTGATCTCTAACAGCAGCAGTGGCGACTTTTCTTTGCCGGCCTTTATCCGGTTGAATTTCGAGACTTCTTCTTGGGCGATATGTTCTGTTCCCAAACATACGCTATGGGTGTAGGTTTACAGCTCTTTTATCCCGCGCATATGCTTATCAGATCGGTAGAACATTGAGCTCTTTTTCTGTTTGTACGCCAATGGGTGGGACAACCCAACCTCTTGCAACTCCTCGCATTCTCGACTGTTGGGGTTCTTTTCCACGTTGCCCGGTATCTGGCGCGCCCTTCAGTGTCTGCGACGTTATTACGATACCCGCAATTTCTTTCCACACCTCGTCAATTGCGGCAAGTACACCTGGACTATCATGTACTACATGAGCCTCAGTCTCTACCGGATCCACAAGAGTTGGCATCTGCGGGCTCTCTTCATCTTCTGTGCAACGGTCAATGCGGTTTATTGCACCATCTGGGACCTGGTCATGGATTGGAGTCTGATGAATCCGTACGCAAAGAAACCGTTCCTTCGCGACAATCTGGGGTACAAGAATGTATACTGGTACTATATCGCCATCGTTTTGGATCCCATACTCCGGTTCAATTGGATCTTTTATGCCATATACGGCAACGATTACCAGCACTCGGCGATCCTCTCGTTCATGGTGTCCCTATCGGAGATATTCCGCCGCGGAATGTGGACCCTGTTCCGTGTTGAGAACGAACATTGCACCAACGTTGTCAAATACCGAGCTTCGCGAGACGTGCCTCTGCCATACAGTGTTCCGGCCTCAACTAGAGAAAGCCTGGAGCAAGGCGACGAGGTGGTTACCCAACGGCCGAGCACTCCCAAAGCCCACGCTCCTGCAGTGTCTGGCACAACGACGGGAGCCGATCTGGAAGGCCAAGGTCCCGGCCGGGGCTCCGTCCGTCACCGACCGTCTGGCCCACCACCAACGCCTACAACTCGCGCTCTCACTCGCGTGGGTACTCTGCTTCATGCGGCGCATGCCCAAGATTTTGAGCGTCGCAAGAAACCCGAGGTGGGGCTAAGTGGTGGCAATGATGAGGATGACGAGGACGATGACTACGAGGAGGGTAGTGATGAGGACTCGAAGAGGCGCGGGGAACTTATGGAGGAGGATGTGGAGGACATAGCGAGAGCAGAGGGATTGATTTCAAGAGTGAGCATGGAAAGCCCGCAGCCGACTGACAGAAATTCTTGAGGCTTTCATTGGCAGCAATAATAATGCAATATACCCATAGTATTTCTTTTTTGCATTCCGGTTTTTCTTGTTGGGGTCGCGTGTGCATGGTTCATAAGTTATCAGGGATAGTGTAATCGGAGAACCTTGGGTGAGCATTCTATTGGGACTTGCAAGTAACAATAATGAGTCATGCATTATTTTCTAGCTATAAAGGCGGAACTAACCTTGTCTCCCTTGTTATGGAAGGACACATTATGGGTGGGATTGCAGTAGGCTGCCATAAGAGGAATAGCGTTAGGGCTTCCCAAATGGGAAAAGGATCGTCGTACTTGCCTCGCGCGACGCCCCGGCCGCGAAGTTCGCGGTTGCTGGTCTTCACGTCCACAGCTCTGTCACCACTGCATCTTCCTCCTCCCCCGCCGTGCGCCCCCACATCTCCACACCAACTCTCGTTTTCGCCGCTTCTCTTCGCTTGTCGCTCGCGGCTCTATGCTCTAACGATACCACCAATTTACGACGACAAGCCGCCACTTAATTCCGCCGCATTTGCAGCTCCGCGCGCTGCGCAACCTTCCCAACTTCGCCGATCCCGATCGCTTCCACCCATGCGTTGTCACAACCAAGAGGCATAACAAACCATCGGGGTCACTGCGCGCCCGGCGTTCTGGGAGAGAGGAGGGGATATTGTGTGGCGTGTTTCAGCAGCTGAGGCGCTGCGCAAGCTGCAACCATGGCGGACAGAACCATGGAGGCCTCTCTGAACAAGTTGGCGGACACGACGTCAGGTAAGGCTTTGCCAATGTCTACTCGGAATGCACACTGTTGGGCGCGGACAATAGGCCGTGTGCTGACACACTCGATCTTCCAGACTTGAAGGTCAAGACCGGCGTCGCGACAGAGATCCGGGATGGCATCGAGCTCTACTGCTCTGGCTCGACGTATGGCGTCTTCCTGGAGAAGTTTATCCCGGTCTTCCTCAAGCTCCTAGAGGGGCCACCCGTCTTCGTGAGCACATCGCCGGAGCAGGTAAGTCCGATTGCCAGCCTTGCGCCTGGCCGCTCGCTGACACAAGGTTGCTAGCGCCTACGCAACTGCATATTAGAGATCTTGCACAGGTTACCAATGAGCCCTACCGAAGCGCTAGAACCCTACGCCCCTCAAATCGTTGATCGACTCATGGTATTGGCGAAGATCGAAAACGAGGACAATGCGGCGTTGTGTATGAAGACGATCATGGACTTCGAGAGACACCAGACCAAGGCGCTGCAGGACCGGGTACAGCCATTCTTGGACCTCATTGCTGAGATGTTTGAGAATATGGATGCTGCTGTCCGGGACACGTTCGATAGCCCTTCTGGAAATCCTGCGTCGCAAGCGATCCCGTCTACGCCCAGTAATTCGCAATTCTCGCAATCACCGCGCCCGGGCTCCCCTGGCTCCGGCGGGTCGTCAGGTGGTCCAGACTTGGGAGGGGAACAGCAGCAGACGAGACATCTGCTGAAGGGCATGCAGTCATTCAAGGTGCTGGCGGAATGCCCCATCATTGTGGTGTCGCTCTTCCAGGCGTACAGGAATTGCGTCCACAAGAATGTGAAGCGGTTCGTGCCACTGATCAAGAACGTCCTGCTTCTTCAGGCACCGCCGCAAGAAAGGGCGCACACTGAGGCGAAGGCGAGAGGAGACATTTTCACGGGCGTGAGCAAGGAGATCAAGAATCGGGCTGCGTTTGGAGAGTTCATCACTGCCCAGGTCAAGACGATGAGCTTTTTGGCATATCTACTACGTGTGTATGCACAGCAGCTTACGGATTTTCTTCCTACGTTACCGGACATCGTGGTCCGCTTATTACAGGACTGTCCGAGGGAGAAGTCTGGTGCCAGGAAAGAACTTCTTGTCGCCATCCGCCACATCATCAACTTCAACTTCCGGAAAATCTTCCTGAAAAAGATCGATGAGCTGCTTGACGAGAGGACCTTGATCGGCGATGGTCTGACAGTGTACGAGACGATGCGGCCATTGGCGTATAGCATGCTCGCAGATCTCATCCACCATCTGAGGGAATCGTTATCACAGGAGCAGATCAGGCGGACGATCGAGGTCTACACTAAGAACCTGCACGACAGCTTTCCCGGCACCAGTTTCCAAACTATGAGCGCGAAGCTGTTGTTGAACATGGCCGAGTGCATTGCTAAGTTGGAGCCTAAGCACGAAGCCCGTTACTACTTGGTGATGATTCTCAACGCCATCGGTGACAAGTTTGCCGCGATGAACCGCCAGTTCGACAACGCAGTAAAGATTTCTAATCAGTTCTCTAGTCCGACCATAGAAGCCACCCCGGAAAACTACCTGGCTGAGAAGGACAGTCCGCCGGATTGGGACGAGATCGACATTTTCAACGCAACTCCGATAAAGACGTCGAATCCTCGCGAGCGGGCTTCCGATCCAATTGCGGACAACAAGTTCTTGTTTAAGAACCTGTTGCATGGGTTGAAGAACCTTTTCTATCAGCTTAGGGTCTGCAACCCGCCCAAGATAAAGGATGAGATCGATCCGAGCGTGTCGACACCAGCAAATTGGAATGAGGTGTCATTTGGCTACAACGCCGAGGAGGTCGAAGTCCTCATCAAATTGTTCCGTGAAGGCGCCCAAGTTTTCCGTTATTACGGTGTGGAAAAAACCCCTGGCGAGAAGGAGAGCCTATCACCCGGCGAACTCCTTGCTAACCAGCACATGATGTCGAGCGGGAAGGAGGAGAAGGAGCTCCTGGAAGCTTTCGCCACCGTTTTCCATCACATCGACCCGGCCACGTTCCACGAAGTGTTTGAATCAGAGATACCCCACCTTTACGAGATGATGTTCGAACATAATGCTCTACTACACGTCCCTCAGTTCCTTCTGGCCAGCGAGGCCACTTCTCCGAGTTTCGCTGGCATGCTCCTTCAGTTCTTGATGGGCAAGATTGACGAAGTTGGTACAGCCGACGTCAAGAAGTCGTCGATCCTACTCCGCCTCTTTAAGCTCTCCTTCATGGCCGTCACCCTTTTCTCGCAACAGAATGAACAGGTTCTGCTCCCGCACGTTACCAAAATTGTCACCAGGTCAATAGAGCTGTCGACCACGGCAGAAGAACCGATGAATTACTTCCTTCTCCTCCGATCGCTGTTCAGGAGTATCGGCGGTGGTCGGTTCGAGCATCTTTACAAAGAGATACTTCCCCTTTTGGAGATGCTCTTAGAAGTGCTCAACAACCTGCTCATCGCTGCGCGGAAGCCTTCCGAGCGGGACCTGTTCGTGGAGTTGTCCCTGACCGTGCCTGCTCGTCTAAGTAACCTGCTCCCACATTTGAGCTACCTCATGCGGCCCTTGGTGGTCGCTCTGAGAGCAGGCTCGGATTTGGTAGGCCAAGGTCTCCGTACACTGGAGCTTTGCGTTGATAACCTGACTGCGGACTACCTGGACCCCATCATGGCGCCCGTCATCGACGAGCTTATGCAGGGTCTTTGGGAACATCTCAAGCCAACTCCATACAGCCACTTCCATGCACACACCACTATGCGGATTCTAGGTAAGCTTGGTGGACGGAACAGGAAATTCATCAATGGACCTCCGCCACTCGAATACAAGCCCTACGCCGACGACGAACCAAGCATCGACATCCGTCTCATCGGGTCTCTGAAGGACCGCGCCTTTCCAACGTCTGTTGGCATCGAAAATGCTATTGGAAAGCTATGGGAGACCCCCAAAACTCCGGCTGCGAAAAAGTCAGATTATTTCCATAAGCAGCAGGCTTTCAAGTTCATCACCTCGCAAGTCAAACTGCTTTTGGGTGCGGACAGCCTGCCCGAAGATTTTGCCCAACTTGTCCGCCTGCAGGCTGATGACCTGAGCAATGGTACTCACGACCGTGGTTCTGATATTCTAGAGGCGTCCGAGAGGGACAAGTCGAACACGAAGAAGGATGCGCAACAAGATACTTTACGGAAACTGCTCAAGGCGGTGATGTACTGCAACTCAATTCCTGAGCTTAAAGGGGAGGCTACGACATTCATGGCTCACGTATGTCGACACTTCGCCCTTCTGGAAGTTGGAACTGCTCTCGCGACTATCAAGCATCGCAAGAAGCCCTTCGACGTCAATGCTGGTGAAGGGCCGGTAGTAATCGAGAGTCGAGTGATTCTGGAGGCAATCTCAGATTCGCTGGCAGCAGATCACGTCGAAGTGAAGGAGGCGGCTGAAGAAGCGCTCAAGACGCTGCACCAGGCGACAGTCACCATTTTCGGCGACCCGAACAAGGCGGAGAAACTCACGCTTTTCAAGCACTTGGCTGACATCTTCTGTCACAATTGCCACCAAGAGGACTGGTTCGTGAAGCATGGCGGCACTCTCGGCATCGACATTCTTACGACAAAGCTCGGTCTCACCGACGCGTGGATCAATGAGGGTGGACGACTCAACCATTTCTCCCGAGCCTTGGTGTACGTCATGCAAGACATGCCTCTCGACCTGACGAGCTCGACGCGCCTCAATGCCCAAACTACGCTCGAGAAACTGCTGCGCCGGTGCAGCGGCTTGTGGTCGAAGGATGATCTCAAATCACCCGCTAACTCGGACAACAAGCTCCTCAGCTTGTGTGGCTTCCTCGTGACTATGCTCTCGCATTCCAACAAACATGTGCGGAAAGCGGCCCAGGACAACCTGAAGATCATCGCAGAGTCGACTCACGCCGAAGTCCATGAGCTCGTCCTTCCCGTCAGCAAGCGGCTTCTGGATCCAATTTTCAACAAGCCACTACGCGCATTGCCCTTCAGCATTCAGATTGGTTACATCGACGCGGTGACCTTCTGCTTGAAGTTGGGCCATGGCGTTTTGACGTTCAATGAGCTGTTGACGCGCCTTCTCACGGAGGCTCTTGCGCTCGCCGATGCCGAAGACGAAGGTCTCACGGCAAAGCCGTACGAGCAGAGGAATGCAGAGGCTATTGTCAACCTGCGTGTCGCTTGCATCCGATTGCTTTCCACGGCGCAGACCTTCCCTGAATTCTCATCCAATCCGCCAAACCAGACCTTCCTCCGCGTTATCGCCGTCTTCTTCAAGGCGTTGTACTCCAAGTCCCCACAGGTTGTCGATGCCGCGAACGCAGGCCTTCAAGGGGTTCTTCATACCACCAACAAGCTACCGAAAGACGTTTTGCAGAGCGGTCTGCGACCCATTCTGGTCAACCTTCAGGATCCCAAGAAGCTCACGGTCGAGGGTCTCGACGGACTTGCTAGACTTCTCAAATTGCTCACCAATTATTTCAAGGTCGAGATCGGCTCTCGTCTCTTAGACCACATGAAGGTGATCGCGGATCAACGCGTCCTCCAAGCCGTGTCTTTTGGTTTGATTGAGCAACATAAGGCGATGAAGACGGTTACCGCAATCCTCAACGTCTTCCACTTGCTTCCGGCAGCCGCCGTCAACTTCCTGGGCCAACTTGTTCAGAAGGTCATGGAGCTCGAGGGCTCCCTGCGCAGGACGCACTACAGCCCGTTCCGCAAGCCGCTGATCAAGTATGTGAACCATTATCCGAAGGAGGCTTGGACCGATTTTGCACCTCGCATTAGAGATCATGCTAGCGGTCGCTTCTTCGCTCAGATCATGGCAGACCCCGCAAGTGGCCCTCTGCGAGAGGTCCTCGTCAACGACACTGAGGGGTTCATCAACGCCTTCGTGATTGACGACGACCAAAAGAAGTGGCCTGCAGCCATCAACGCAATTCACGTGGTGGAATCGGTGTGCAAGTATCCCGAGACCAGCACTTGGCTCGTCAACCAGCCAAACCTGCGCAAGGCGCTCATCGAGGCTGGAAAATCACTGGAGACTCGCCTTAGGCAGAACACGATCGAGGCTAGCCTGCGTCTTGCAGTTGATCAGGCTGGTGAGAGGCTCATTGGTGTCTTTACCAACTATCTCACCCATGAGCCCGACAACCTCGACTTCTTTGTTGAGATTATTGACGCGGTCACGGCCGAGGAGCTCAAAGCTTCGCCGTCGCTGTTCCACTTCATCTACACGACAATGATCTCAAACGAGTCGGTTGACTACTGGCGGTCTCTGATCATCCGCTGCATCGATCTCTACACCGGTCGCAACACCTCGCAGAAGACAAAGACGTTCGTCTTCCACAACGTCGTCAACCCAGTCTTCGCTATGGATGTGATGCGGAACTGGGACAGCCTGTTTGGTGCAGCGAAGGGAACCCAGCTGATGGACCGGAGCATGACGGAAACAATCCACAACCGCCTTTGGCGCGTGTACTCGATGGAGCAGGTGGAAGAGACGGGCCAGCTTGGCGTGGACCACTCGAGGATGGAGCTGTTGCAGATGACTACGCTGCTTGTCAAGTATCATCACGGCCTTATCCAGGACACTCGCAAGGACGTCATCAAGTTCGGATGGAACTACATTCGTCTCGAGGATATCATCAACAAGCACGCTGCCTACGTGCTAATCGCGTATTTCATCGCCCATTACGAAACACCGCCGAAGATTGCTGTCCAGATCTACTCTCAGCTACTCAGAGCCCATCAAAACGAAGGCCGCCCGCTGGTCATGCAAGCTCTTGAGGTTCTTGCACCTGTCTTGAAGAAGCGCATCGGTGGCGGAGAGAACAAACAACCGCCAATGTGGGCTAGGATCCCGAAAAAGATTCTGACCGAGGAGAGCTCGAACCTGCAGCAACTGATCAGCATCTTCAATTTCCTTGTGCGCTACCCAGACCTATTCTACGAGGCAAGGGAGCCGCTGTCGACAATCATTATTCCCTCGCTTCCGAAGATCGCCCAACCTCCCAGTTTGGGTAACGACCACAAGAAGATTGCTCTGAATCTCATCAATCTGCTGCGTCGATGGGAAAGGAGAAGCTCAACTGAGTCGGGCTTTAATTTCGACCAGCTCAGCATCGGGACTAGATCGCCAAAGAGACGCCACGATGGCTCAATGGTTGCCCCCGATCCATCGTCAAAGCAATTCGTTGCGCCGCCGGCCTTGCGTCAAGCTCTGATCAAGTACCTGGCTACGTTCATAATGTTGATCCCAGAGCGCTATCCCGTCCCTTCTACCAAGATCCGTGAGAGTACGGCGGCACACAATGCTCCACCTGCACAGTCTACGGATGCTTGTGAGATGGCCGTGGAGCTATTGCAAGACCTGTTGTCTGCTTACTGGAACGATTTGGACATTGACAGCATCCTTGCGAGGGTGGAGAACGTCATCATGACAGAACCAAAGCAGGAAGAAAAGCCTGAAGTTGCGACTACAAGGCTGATCAATGCGCTTCAAGTGCTCAAGGTCTTTGTCAACGTCAGGTCGGGCGACTGGATTTTGGCGCACCTGCCACAGCTCCAGAAAGTGCTCGAGAAGCCTATCCGTAACGAGAGCGCGGAGATCCAGGACTGCCTTCACGCACTTAGCGATGAAGACAGCCGGGTCAAGCTTAAGCCACTCATGAAGCGTATTCTTGAAGTCTTGCCTGAGCCTAGCACTGACGAAGATGGCGCTACAACCGAAGAGACGCCCTCTACTGAATTTGTGGCTTTCTGCAACCAAGTGGCCACGGAGACTCTAGGGAACAACAACAACATTGCCGCTGTCAGCCTGCTTTGGACTCTCTGCCAGCATCGGCCAGAGGACGTTGATCCGCAGCATATTGTCCAGGTTGTGAAGGTTCTGAACACTATGAGCAGGGAGCACTTGACGGCGGCCAGTCAAAACCAGGGTCCGATGCACGGAATGCGCTCTGATGGCCAGAACCCAGCCCCGATGGGGTCGTATGAGCACGAAATCCAAGTGGGCCTCATCCTCAAGGCCATCGACTTTTTGGCCGCCCGCATGAGCCAGCTTGGAGACCAGAGACGCCCTTTTCTGACCTTCCTGGCATCACTCGTTGAGCGTTCGCCGAGCACGGCTATCTGCCAGAAGATTGTAGATCTCACCGACGGCTGGATTTTTGACAGCAGTGAGCCTGTACCGACGTTGAAGGAGAAGACAGCCGTTCTGTCAAAGATGCAGGCGTTCGAGTCGCGAACGGACAAGACACTCCTGACCAAGTTCCTTACCCTGGTGATCCGCATCTACGAGGACCCCAAGATCACCAGATCGGAGCTTACTGTGCGCATGGAGCATGCATTCCTGATTGGCACGAGGGCGGAGGACGTAGAAATGCGTAACCGCTTCATGACCATTTTCGACCGCAGTCTTAGCAGAACGGCTAGCGCTCGTCTGAACTATGTCATTGCGGGTCAGAATTGGGACATCCTCGGTCGTTCTTTCTGGCTCAATCAAGTCGTTCACCTTATGTTTGGTTCGGTAGAGATGAACAACATGGCACAGCTCCACCCCGAGGACTTCAAGGTCATGTCGGCTTCGACTCTCTTCGGTACCTACTCGAAAGATCCACGCCTTGGCGATGTCATGGTGGATGATCAGCTGGAGATATACATCTCAAACCATCGCCAGTTTGTCAATTCTTTCGGCGACGTCAAGATTCGGGACCTCTTCGACCCACTCACTCATCTTCAACACGTCGACTCCAATCTTACACACGATATCTGGGTCCATTTCTTCCCTCTCTGCTGGTCGGCGCTGGCCAAGGATGACCAGGTCGATCTTGAGAAGGGTCTCGTTGCTCTCCTCACAAAGGATTACCACATGCAATCCATTGACGAGCGGCCGAACTGTGTGCAGACGGTCCTCGAGGGTGTGGTCAAGGCAAGGCCCAGAGTCAAGTTCCCGCCGCATGTCATGAAATACCTTGCGCAGACCTACAATGCCTGGTACACGGCACTGTGCTACCTCGAAGACTACGCTATTGACCCTATCATTGATACTGCACAGGTTCGGGAGAGTAACTTGGACGCTCTGCTGGAAATTTACGCGCAGCTCGAGGAACACGACCTGTTCTACGGCACTTGGAGGAGACGCTGCCAGTATGTCGAGACGAACGCCGCTCTGTCCTACGAGCAGAACGGCATGTGGGACAATGCCCAGAAGTTGTACGAGACTGCTCAAATCAAGGCTCGTACCGGTGCTTTGCCGTTTTCACAGGGCGAGTACATGCTTTGGGAAGACCACTGGGTTGTTTGCGCGCAGAAACTGCAGCAATGGGAGATCCTGAGCGACTTTGCAAAGCATGAGAACTTCTCGGATCTCTATCTTGAATCCATGTGGCGGATTTTCGATGCATGGCAGAACAACGAGCAACGCGAGCAGCTCGAATCAAGCATCAAGGCCGTGTCGGATGCGCCCACGCCTCGACGAATCTTCTTCCAGGCATTCTTGTCCCTTCTCAAGCTGCACAGTACCCAAGAAACCAACCAAGACTTCAACAAAGTCGTTGACGACGCGATTCAGCTATCCATCCGGAAGTGGCACCAGCTGCCCAAGAGAACGACGAACGCGCACATTCCGCTGCTTCAGAACTTCCAGCAGTTGGTCGAGCTTCACGATGCGAGCGTCATCTGCTCCAGCTTGGCTGCTACGAATCAGCAGAACTTGGACCACAAGTCGCAGGAGCTCAAGCTTCTGCTCAGCACGTGGCGCGACCGTCTGCCCAATTTCTGGGACGACATCAACGCCTGGCAGGACCTCGTCACTTGGCGGCAGCACATATTCCACCTCATCAATGGCAAGTATCTGCAGCTGTTGCCCCAGCAGCAAGGTAACGCCAGCGGCAACTCATACGCTTACCGTGGCTACCACGAGACGGCTTGGATCATCAACAGGTTCGCACACGTGGCTCGCAAGCACAGTCTTCCCGACGTCTGCATCAACCAGCTCAGCCGGATCTACACGCTACCCAACATTGAAATCCAGGAAGCCTTCCTCAAGCTCCGTGAGCAGGCCAAATGTCACTACCAGAATAAGCAGGAGCTCAACAGTGGTCTGGATGTCATCAACAATACCAACCTCAACTACTTCGGCGCGCAGCAGAAGGCGGAATTCTACACACTCAAGGGCATGTTCCTCGCCAAGCTTGGCCAGACGAACGAAGCCAATGATGCATTCGGCAGCGCACTGTACTTCGACATCAAGTTGCCCAAGGCATGGAAGGAGTGGGGTCGTTACAACGACAACCTGTTCAAGCAGACCCCGCAAATCCTGGACAAGGCTTCGGCGGCTATCAGTTGCTATCTCGAGGCTGCAAGCCAGTACAAAAACCACAAGTCACGCGAGTTGCTCGGCCGCATCCTGTGGCTGCTCAGCTTGGACGGCCCAGAGCGTTCGTTGGCGAAGACGTTTGAAAATTTCAAGGGCGATACGCCTTCCTGGTACTGGATCACGTACATCCCGCAGCTGTTTGTCGGTCTTTCGCGGCCCGAGGCCCCGATCTGCAGACAGGTGCTTGGGAAGTTGGCAAAGACTTACCCGCAAGCGCTGTTCTTCCAGCTACGCACTAGCAGGGAGGACTTCCATCAGATTCGCAAGCAACAGGAGGCGAAGGAAGCGAGAGAGAAGGCAATATTGGACAAGAAGAAGCAGGCACAGCAGGCAGCTGGTGGTGCGCAGAGCCAGAACCAAGGCTCGGGCCAGAGCTCGGAGAATAAGCAGGGCTCTCCATCGAGGCCGGACACGTCCGGCGGCAATGAGCAGAAGCCAGGTGCTTCTAGTGGCAACGATAACAACGGCCAGGCTGCGAATGGGCAGAAGACGGAGAATGGACAGGACACGGAACAACCACCGCAGCTGAAGAAGCCGTGGGATTATGTGGAGGAGGTCATGGCTGCGCTTAAGACGGCCTTCCCCCTTCTTGCACTATCCATGGAAACGATGAGCGACGGCATTGCCAAGCACTTCAAGTGTCCTCCCGACGAGGACGCGTACCGACTCATCGTCGCTTTACTGAATGATGGTCTCAGCTACATTGGACGTCAGCCCGCTCTGTACCAGGAAACCAAGCTCCCTAGCTCGACCGAAGCCAACATCACGCGTTTCGCCGAGTCTGTTCTGCCGCCGCACATCCGCAGATCTTTCGAGGCCGACTTCGTGGCGAAGAAGCCTACGATGTACGAGTACATCCAGAAACTGCGCAAGTGGAGAAACCGCTTCGAGGAGAGGTTGGATCGCCGCAGGCTGACACACCACCTCGAGTCGTACACTACTCACCTGAGCGATTTCAAGTATCAGAAGTTCGATGAGATTGAAGTACCCGGGCAGTACCTGCTGCACCGCGACAAGAATCAGGATTTCGTCCGCATCGAGAGGTTCTTGCCCGACATTGACCTGGTCAGGACCGTGGGCTTATGCCATCGCCGTCTCAAGATTCGTGGCCACGACGGCAGCACGCATCCTTTCGCGATTCAGCACCCAGCTGCACGGAACTGCAGGCGTGAGGAGCGCATCTTGCAGCTGTTCCGCATCTTCAACACCACGCTGTCCAAACGCAAGGAGAGCAGGCGCCGTAATCTGCAGTTCACGCTTCCGTTGATGGTGCCGCTCTCGCCCGGGGTGAGAATGGTGCAAGATGACTCGTCGTACATCAGTTTGCAGGGCATTTACGAGGACTACTGCCGCCGCAACGGCATCAACAAGGATGATCCGATACTGTTCGCGATCGAGAAGCTCCGCAGCCTCGGGCCGCAACTGTTGTCGGCGCAGCCACCACAGGGACATCCTAACGCAGATGTCGTCCGCCAGCGCAACATCGAGCAAAGCACGGCCATCCGACTCGAGGTCTTCGCGGCCATCCAAGAAAAGTACGTGCCGCCAACGGCTGTGCTCGAGTACTTCAATGCCATCTACCCGTCGTTTGCCGACTTGTGGCTGTTCCGCCGGCAGTTTTCGTACCAGCTGGCGGCGCTGACGTTCATCACGTACATCATGCATATGAACACGCGCTACCCGCACAAGATGAACATTTCGCGGCGCACGGGCAACATCTGGGGCTCGGAGTTGGTGCCGTCGATGGCGGGCGGCAAGCCCTTGTTCCACAACCCGGAGCCGGTGCCGTTCCGGCTGACGCCGAACCTGCAGACGATGATGGGGCCGCTCGCGACCGAGGGCGTCTTCGCGCCGGCGCTGATGGCCATCGCGCGCTGCGTGGTGGAGCCCGACGGCGAGCTGGAGATGCAGCTGAGCATCTTCGTGCGCGACGAGATGGTGCACTGGCACACGCAGCAGCACCGGCAGCACGTGCAGGACGGGCAGCTGCGCGAAAGCGTCGAGCACAACTCGGGCCAGATCGTCAAGAGGGCCAAGAGCCTGGCCGAGGTGCCCAGCAGCAACAACTTGCCGGCGAACCAGACGGTCGTGGATCTCGTCAGCGTTGCGGTCAATCCTAGCAAGCTGTGCATGACGGATCCGCTTTGGATGCCGTATTTGTAGACGGGCCACGGGGCAGTTAGTCCTTTCGTGCAACGGAAGTGGATGTGGATTGGGTTCTAGGGGCGGGAATGGGAAGGCGTTTTTTCGGGGGGTTAAGTGGGTTGGGCCATTGGGGGGCGTTGAGGGTGGGCGTAGGGTTGGTCAGCGGAGCGGACAGAGGCATCGGGTGTGCATGCGGATGGGAAACATGTTGTTCTTTTATTCTGAGTATTGCCATCAAAAGCGTGGTTAGCGAGGCGTATATGCGGGGAAGGCTTGAAAGAACTGAAATGAGTTACTAGAACAGCGATCAAATTAATGGTGTTGATAGAAAACCAACAGACCAAGAACCCCTTGATATCTTCTTTGGGGAATCGCGGTACCGCAAGTTCTTTCGGCCAAAGAAAGCCTTGCATAGTACTATCAATGGTCTCGGACCGGCGGGCTGGCGGGCGATAAGTTGTTGCCACCTGAGACGCTCCCTGCCTGACTCAAACAACTTCTGCTCACGAGATGGTTCCGGGCTGGACTCAGCCTCTGCGGAAAGTCAGGCTACCGTGGCAACCTACAAGCCAGACCTCACAGAGTTTTAAGAGCTCACACCTTATCTTCGCAGGCTTTGCCCAACTCACGCGAGGTGGCGGGCGGTAAGGGCGGCATGGCAATGACTGTTCCTGCATGACTCGCACTATAAGACGAAATTCTGCCCCGCCGCCATCGTCGTCACCAGCCAACAACACCCCCCGACTGCCCGCAACCCACCGCACCGCACCGCAACAATGGAGGCCCAGATCAAAGAGTGGCAGCAGAGGGCGGAGAAGCTTTCTCCGCTCAACCTCAAGGCCATTGAGCCTCACCTCTTCGAGCTCGACAACCACCTTACCCTTCGCTCGCACATTGTCGGCTACAGCCTGACCGACGCCGACACCACCGTGTGGAAGACGATCCGTGACAACCGCGTCGCCCATGCCTACGTCAAGCAGAGCCTCATGGTGAACCTGTCGCGTTGGTTCAAGTACATCGAGGAGGCCTACCCGGAGCAGACCACCCTCGCATACCGTCCGGCCGCGAAGAAGCCCGCTGCTGCTGACAAGAAGGAGGACGATGCTGGCAACTACGACATCGGCCTGCAGGACGTCGAGCACGGCGTCATCACCCGTTTCCCTCCGGAGCCCTCGTACGTCGGCCGTCTTCCCCTTCTCGAGCATCTGCTAACAAGCCGCCGTGCAGCGGATACCTGCACATCGGTCACGCCAAGGCCGCGCTGCTGAACGACTACTTCGCCCACAAGAAGTACAAGGGCACCCTCCTCCTCCGTTTCGACGACACCAACCCCCTCAAGGAGAAGCAGGAGTTCCAGGACTCGATCATTGAGGATCTTGCTCTGATGGGCATCAAGCCCGACAAGACCAGCCACACCAGCGACTACTTCCAGGAGCTGTACGAGTACTGCGTGCAGCTGATCAAGGAGGGCAACGGCTACGCCGATGACACGGAGCAGGAGCAGATGCGCAAGGAGCGCATGGACGGTCTGCCTAGCAAGAGGAGGGACAGCTCTGTCGAGGACAATTTGGCGCGCTTCGAGGAGATGAAGAAGGGCACCGAGGAGGGCACCCGGTGGTGCATTCGCGCGAAGATGTCGGTCGACAACCCGAACAAGGCCATGCGCGACCCCGTCGTCTACCGGTGCAGCCCCCAGGAGCACCACCGCACTGGCGACACCTGGAAGATTTACCCCACCTACGACTTCTGCTGCCCCATCGTCGATGCCCTCGAGGGCGTCACCCACGCTCTCCGTACCACCGAGTACAAGGACCGCGATGCTCAGTACCAGTGGTTCATCAAGACGCTCAGGCTTCGCAACGTCTACAACTGGGATTTCGCCCGCATGAACTTCGTCAGGACGCTGCTCTCCAAGCGCAAGCTGACCAAGTTCGTCGACAGCGGAGTTGTCTGGGGCTGGGACGACCCGCGCATGCCCACCGTCCGTGGTATCCGCAGGCGTGGTATGACGATTCCCGCGCTGCAGGAGTTCATCCTCAAGCAGGGCCCCAGCAAGAACATTGTCAACCTGGACTGGACCACCTTCTGGGCCACCAACAAGAAGTACATTGACCCCATTGCTGGTCGCTACACTGCCGTCGAGACGTCCAACAAGGTGCCCGTCACCATCGTTGGTTTTGCTCACCCCGGGCCTTACAGCGAGGAGGTAAGCGGTCGAACGTGGTAGTTGCGCAGACGACAACAGAGCTAACATCGGGCAGAAACCCCTCCACGCCAAGAACAAGGACGTCGGGACGAAGAAGATCTTCTACAGCGGCGAGGTCATCATCGACCAGGAGGACGCGCAGTCGTTCGCGCAGGACGAGGAGATCACACTGATGGGCTGGGGCAACGCCATCGTGCGCAAGGTGTCGCACTCGCTGAACCCGGTCAACCTGTTCAAGGACAAGACGCCCATTACGGGCATCGAGATGGAGCTGCACCTGCAGGGCGACGTGAAGAAGACGGCCAAGAAGATCACGTGGCTCAGCACGGCGCAGGACCTGGTGCCCGTCGAGCTGGTCGACTTCGACTACCTGATCACAAAGGACAAGCTGGGCGAGGACGACAAGTTCGAGGACTTCATCACGCCCAAGACCGAGTTCCGCACCGAGGCGCTGGCCGACGCCAACGTCGCCAAGCTCAAGGTCGACGACATCATTCAGTTCGACCGCAAGGGCTTCTTCAGGGTGGACCGCGCCTTCCAGCACGGTCAGCCTGCCGTGTTCTTCCAGATCCCGACTGGTAAGACCAAATAGGGGCAGAGTTGCGGTTTTTTTTGACGGGACGAGTTGGTTTCTGACAGATTTTATGCGGACTGAACAAAAAACAAATGGACATGATATGATTTTGATGCGCGCTTCTTTTCGTTTTATTTTTGGCTTGATTTGTAAGACTTGAAGTGTCGTGACTACGTCATTGTTCGTCACGCTTGGTCCCATAGTTTGGGTGAAGGTAAAGCGGATAAAAAAAAAGGCAGGGAGGGGTAAAAGTAGATGACGCTTCACAGTAGGGTATCCGATCATTCTTCATCAATCCGCCCTTGCTGGAAAAGTTAGAAAAAGAAAATATTTGCCCCCGATCCACAGGATGCACAACGAAATACTTGCTTTCTTCTCTTCTTTCTTCCTTTTTTTTTTCTCTCCTTCTTTCATCTTCCCTCGATTAGTTTCTTAGCTTTTTGAAAAGTCTCGCTCTCTCTCTCTCTCTTTCTCCCTCTCTCTCTCTTCAAATCCACCATTCCCTCCAAAGCCTCGCGGCTTCTTTCTCCCCCTCCTCCTTCTTCTCCTCCTCCCCGTCCCGGTCCCCGTTGTCAATTCCCCGCTTCTTCTCGGCCGTCGAGCCCCTGCTCCTCCGGAGCGCCGCCTGGCGGCGGACGGCGTCGAGGGAAGAAGGCGGCAGCAGGACGCGAGCTTTGCGGGCGGTGATGGTGCCCATTTCCCACTCCTCGTCCTCGCGGTAGTGGTGGTAGCGGTGGTGGTTGTAGACGTCGCTCTTTTCGGCGTCTGAGAAGAAGGTCGAGGAGAGTGAGGAGGAGGAGGAGATTGTCGATTGGCGGGAGGGTGGTGGGGAGGATGCGGGGGAGGGGGATGCGGCGGTGGTTGAGGTTGAGGTTGAGGTTGAGGCCGAGGTCGAGGTCGAGGTTTGTTGCTCTTCTTGGTGACGCTGGCGGAAGGAGAAGAAGGGGGAGAGGATGGAGAAGGTAGCGAATGGCATTTTTTTTGGTTGGTGGTCGGCTGGATTAATCGGAGGGTTTGAGGGGGTTATGGTTTCGCCACGGAGGTCGATGAGTTTTGTGGTGAGGCGAATGAGTCGAAGACTGAAGCGGGGTCGTGTATCTTGTATCGCCTTCTACTTATGTAGTGCGACCTGCGGCTGAAAGATTGGTCGTGTGCAGCGTTGGGTGGGAAAAGCAACCAGGGGCGGGCGGGCGACAGGCATTCTTATGGCGCGCGGCGATCCAACGAGCAAGACTCGGCGGAAAGGCGGGCGCGGTGCAGGATGCAACTCTGGTTTACAAGCTGGTGCAGACGGTAGGATGTCCGTTGTCAGTGGTGGTTCATGGGCGACACATCGGGAATAGCGGTTGCCCGATTGGAGCACGACTTCGGGTCATGCGGCGCGCTGCTCGCTCGGTGGTGGTCACGCGCGCCTTCCAACCCGCGACAACAGCATGTACTTCTCTGGCGACTCTGGCGGTGAGTGTGGGGCCCCGTTTGGCGGGGTTGGTGGTTGTGTGAGGCTGGTGGTGATGGCTAAGAGCTTGGCGCCTTTCGCTGAGAGCTTAACCTTGGGCCTGCAGAAGGGTTCAGCCGCTTGCGCAGACCCCTTGCCGTGGTTGGTTGTCGACTAGCCCTGATTTGAAAACGGAGCGTGGAGATGGAGCCGCCATTGACACGCGTGTCGCTGGTGCAAGAAGAGAATGCGGAAGCCATGCGCTTCTGTCGTGCAAACGACGATGCAAATGTGTTATGTGCTCGAGAAGAGGTGTTCGCGACTCAAAGGCCGAAACCGAGGGCGAGGCGATGTGTCAGCATCTTAGCGCCGCCAACTCGGGCAGCCTCGACGACTGTTGGTCGCCCAGATAACAAAATACCGTCTATGGGCGGCCTGTAACTGCGAGGTTGCTACAGTACACAGTGCAACATTTTCTGATAGCGGTAGCAAATTGGTCACCCCTTTCCCAGTTTTCCCGACGCTCAGCGTAACGAAAGGCATCAATAGGAGAGATTCGCAAAACCATCGCATACCCTTCACTCCTCTGTTGTTGGTCAAAACCACTTCCTTGGGCCGTCGATTGTGATTGGGTACTTCCACCATCCGCTTTTCCAGATCTTCATCGCAGTACTCCACACCCACCAATCTTGTGTGAATTCCCACTCCCTTCGATGCGTAACATCTTTGCGTCGGTACTCGTCTTTCTTGAAAAGAGGTGCGAGCTCTTGACTGCCGTGGGCCGAGTCGAGCGTGCAGGCGTGGGTCCACGCCTTGTAACTGTCCGGGCTCGGAGCTTTCCCGTCCTTGTAAGCTTGAAAGACTTCGTCGGCAGATGCCTGGATTGCAACTAGGCAACGCTCCTTGTTGTCCTTGTTCTCTTTGGCGAGCAATCGCTTGTCGCCGAATGCTTGCCAGCTCTCGCCGGCAGGGTTAGTGACCGAGAGTCCAATGGCACAGTCTTCGTCATGCATGTACTAGATGTTGTAAGGAAAGGAAGTCGTATAGCTGAGGGATTAACACACTTACCTTTGCGAGGAAGTCCTTCACTCCCTTGTAGCCATGAAGCATTCGGCGGGGGGTGCGGAGGTGTCCCGCCGAGAAGGAGTCCTCCAGGAAGTGGTCCGCAAAAGCGTTCAGCGCATATGCGTCCATAAGGTTACCTTTGGCAGCCTCTTCAAGAGCCTTTGCGTGGCCTGCATTGTAGGTAGTGCGGGCATCTTCTCCAAAGTGATCCCAGTTGATCAGAGCCAGTCCAATGTAGCTAGGTTGATCATCGCTTGGTCTGGATGACGTGATCTTCTGGAAAGTGCACGTTTCATCTGGCAGCTTGCTGTAAGCTACAGACGGATCCTCGTGATTCGCCAAAGCCTTGTTGACAGCATCGACTTCCTTCTGGAGCACACTAAGGATCCTTTCGGCCTCGCCTGGTTGCCGCGTGGTGTCGGTAGAAAGTTTCCGGTAAGCGTCTACAAAACGCCGCATCTGCTCGTCAGCACCAATCCCGTCGCTAATAGGCTTGGTCGTGCCATAGAAGTCCCCAGCGAGACCGTTGATCTCTCCATATGTCAGATTCAGTCCGTTTGGCAGCGCGATCGGACGCGTCTTGGCCACGATTCTTCGGCCGTCCTCGAGCGACAAGCATATCGCATCTCCAAGCCAACTGTGCTCGGCATATTCGACGCCTGAATAGTAATGGTCAACTTGAATTCTGTCCCATAGCTTTGCAATCGCTCTTGCCAAGTCGGTCGGTACGTTTGAATGATTCCCCTGGCAACGCAATCAAGCCCGCCTTGTGGTTGAAGGTACATTCCATCGTCACAGTCTCGTCCTCATCGACAGAACTGCTGGAATTGGCCGGTAGATCAGTGTGCTGAGATGTTACGAATAGTGGACTATCGAACTTGCTGCTCTTATACCCGCGAGTATGCCGCCGCTCACAATCTCTAAGTGTTGGATTCTCGTAATGAGGAAACGAATGACAATGGTCCCGACCGCAGCGGGATCTGGCATGCCGCCCAGCGCGGCCACGCCGTTGCGCTCGGAGTGGTGGACCCGCGTACAGATGGAATTTCGGGAATCTGCATGAGTACGCTATTCGTAGGCACGATGTCACAACCGGACCAGACTTCCACAACTAGTATTCCGGAACGAGGTGGCTCAGCTGAGCTGAAAGCGCATGCGCGAGGTGTGTCTGCAGCGCCAAGCCTACACGTCGAAGCCAAAATGGCGAAACCTACGTCAACAACGGTGCCTAACTTAGGTATGTTTTCGTCTTATTACAGCCCTCGGTACTGCATTGCTTATTGCTAGTTCTCGAGACGGCCACCGACAGTAGTGTTGCAAACGATATATTAACGCGAAAATTGGAGCAGCTGGTTGTGCTACGTCAGCTATCCTGGCCATCGTTGTCAATTAACGGCCCTGCATTTCTGCATCGTGCCGTCCCGGCGTCCCGTTCCCTGCATTTATGCATCATACCGTCCCGTTCCCTGCCAGCTACGTCGTATGTCGTAGCACTCCTTCTCGCTGTGCACTGCCTGCCGCTGATCTTTCATGCCATGACAGCCGTATGCGATAGATGAATAGCCTTCTAATGGGTAGCTTTGTGCCGCGTACGCCATGTCCGACCCCGTAGTGATTGACAAGACGCTGCATTAGCTCTGCAGCATGGAGATTCGCTGGAGCAAGTCCGGCGCACTATGTTTCTGTGTCCCTATCCCGGCGTAACCGTCTCATGACCAGACAGATTTCTCTTGGCTTTTCTTTGAAATGGAAAAGGGAAGGTAGCTGTAGAATCTGATTGTCCCCCTGACAGCGCACAAGGTCTAGATGGTAATCAATGCGATCACAGGGCATTGGAAAGAGAGCTTCATCGATCGAATGATTGAGTGAATGAGTGAATGAGTGGATTCATTTTTGTTTTCATCTCTTTGGTGTTGAACTCAATATCGCCTTAGAACGAGTGACTAAGCTGGTAAACTTATCCAATAACAAACAGCGGAGGAGGTTAAACTCGTTCTCCATCAATAACAGTAATAGATAAGAAACCGTTGTCTGAGCAATAAGAGAATGCTGGTCCACAGCCCATTGCATTCCCTATTCAGGAGGTGATCAATGTCCCACAACAGTCCATTTTCCCTTATTTCCAACACCATCGGTAGCCTCCACAACATTGGCATCGGCTCCACCACCTAGTTAATAGTTAGTAGGGTCTTTGAATAGTGGTGGGTATTCATACCGGTAACTGTGATGGTGCCGTTTGCCGGGAAGTTCATTTGTGTCGAGACTTCAAATGTTCGAGGGGGCGGGTCGTTCTTTCTGTACGTCACAACGACTTGTTCGGACTTTCCAGATACTGGATTCGGAGTTGTAGAGTTTGCGTCAAGTTTCTCAGTATCGGCGAAGCCAAGGTTGACAGAAATGACTGCCGGGTCGGTGTTAACCCTGACATAGTTGGAATGGAATTGCACTGAAGCCATAGTTGAGGGAAGTTTGACTCGGAAAGATGTGAGATATGTCAAGGACTCGAGAGAAGTGATTCTACAGACTATAAAGAGATGTAGGTGTTAGATTTATATAGGCGAGGATATATTAATATCCTACTTGCTACAATCACACTCTTTCTAACGCCACTATCGTTATAGTCCACCACGTCACCCGCTGTCCACATGAGTGTTCCCGCATCTCCCGGCTCAGGGGCTGGAACTGCCCACCCTGCACTTCTCCAACCACACGACCCTGTACACATGATAATCGTCGACCTTGTCGCTCACTGCAGCTATGGGTTTATAGCCGGATCCACTTCGACCGCCTGGCCTCCACGGTATGTACAACAGGATATATAGAACGCAAAATATCGCATAAAGGCGGGTCGAGGTGAGGTAAGTCGACGGAGTACTGCTTGGAAAAGTAAGAGTTTCGCCGTTTGGGCGTCAACGTGTAGGCGTGACGCTGCGATCGAACTCATCTCGCGCAACTTAGCTTCTTGCGTTACAGCCAACCTGGTTATTGCCGCCGATGGTCTCGTATTAATCCCTCGTGCCGTCCCGCTTCCTAACAGCCAGTGCTTTCCGCTAGTTTGTCATGTAACGGCGGGCGCATGTGCTACATCTCGGATGAACTGGAATCCTAATGTGGTTGGCGTAGAAGAGCATTATTCATCCCCATTGGTCTGCTGAGGCCCACAGGGATCATCATCATCATCCTTTATTTAGATCTAACACCATTATCCCAATACGGAAGACAATGCAGTGATGGTAGAGCCAAGTACTTCCCGTCGCTGCAACCGCTCTCTGTGCCACGTCGATGTTCTCGTAGTCGGCCGCCGTCCCATCCGGCGCCATGAGACGCGGCGAAGCGCTCCGGTAGGCTGCGGAGGGGCCACGGAGCCGGCGTTCGGCCTGGGCTGCTCTTCTATGGTAAGCATGGGCTTCTAAAAAGTAGTTACCTAGTTTTATTTTTATAACCCGTAAAACTATTTACCTCAAAACCGTAATGAACGAGAAAAAGAAATACTGTGTTATATAATAATATATTTAATCCAAGAAACAAATCTTATTATTAGTACTCCAATTATTTCCATTTAATCTGATTAAAAAACTATTACAGTAATAGATAACGCCATCGTAATGGCCGGAAACGGCCACTAGACACGTCGCTATTAGTAATAGGGCCACCATTAGCCGGGGGTACCCTTGTGTGCCCGCTTCGCTCGGACCCAAATTCATCTACTACCTACACCTTCCTCCTGCACCTTACAGTTTGCGACCCTCAGAGCTCCCTCGTCGGACTCATGCATCCCATCTGGATCCTCCCGCGAGCGTCTTTGGCTGAAACGGTCTGAATCCATGGCTACCCTTCTCGTCCCGAGCGGTCAGCCTACCCATCCCGCGGTACCTTCTTCCCCCCAGCACTGTCACCTGTCGCGCTCTCGCTTACTGACAGCCACCACTTAGTGCGATCTGTGCTATGCCCGGAAGGTACCCACTTTTTCCCCATCCAACATCCATCGCCTTTCCCCGTCTTACTCTCAGTCCAGATCAAATGCGACAGAAATGATCCTTGTGGCAATTGCGTCGACTCCAAAGCAAGCTGTCTGAGGACCCGCCCCAAGCGCGTCGGAAGGCCGCGCCACTCTGCACCCGCCGGAGCGTATGCCCATCACTCCCGCTGAACACCGATCCCTGTATTGATTCGCTTCAGGGATGGCAAGACAGATTCCATCATCACCCGCTTGTCTCGCCTGGAGACCTCCGTTACCCGTTTGGCCGCTTCCCTGTCAAAGGAAAAGGACGCCGGGGAAGACGCCGACGCTGCTTCCCCCGCTGATCCAAATGACGGCGCCGCTGTGAAAGACGCTGCAGCTTCACGAAGTCATGCCGGCTCCAGTCCAGGTCAAGAGTCGACAGCCCGTTCCGCCAAAAGGGTGAGGCTGGAGAGCCCCGCTGCTTCGCCCCCTCCAGAAACCGGTCCCAGACCAGAAGCGGGTGGAGAAGCCGAGTCCGTTACCCGTCCTGCCTCCAAAGCCACCGAGCATGATTTCGTCGTGGCCACAGAGCTCGAAGCTCAAAGTTTCATCCAGGGTGAGCTTGCAGACGCCTCGACATCCATCGGTGTTGACCGACGCTCCGTCCTGGAGGCTGCTCTGGACTTCATCGGCGAGATGGAGCACCCTCCAGTCAAGCGCCGCGTCATGGACACTGGTCAATGTGCCGTGGAAATATCCGACTGTCTGGTTTCACCAGCCCCTGAGTTCTTCCACATGATCCTTTCAGGTACCGAGCATTCAACCTGCAGCCCTTCGAGTGCGAGCTTGCAACTCTAACTGCTCACCCAGAGTCCCAACGCATGTATCCAGCCGCGTATGACTTGGAGTTCTCGACGTATATCTCACGAGATACCTTGGAGCGTATGGCTCTAGCCTTGTACAACAGAAGCGCGGATGAACAGACACTGCTTCAATATGCCGTCTGTGTGAACGCCTGCGCCGGAACCTTCCTGTCGCACCTCCCGGAATACGGAGAAAGCACCGACATGCAGCGCGCTCTTGAAAAATCCAAGGATGACTATCTGAGAAGAGCTTTGAATGCCATGAACTACATTGGTATCCTAGCGACCCCGTCGCTTGCTCTGCTGCAAGCGCTTTTGATGGGCGTAAGTGACGTTCCTGAGGGCAGGGAGAAGGATGTGAGGTTGACGAGCAACAGACTACCTTGTTTCAAAAACTGGGTGATACGTCCAAGTGTTGGATGTTGGCCTCGAACGCATGTCGGGTTTGTATTGCTCTCGGACTGCATCACAGCCAGCCTCGCGCCCCGCCAAACGACCAGCTTTCATCAGAGGATAAAGAACTCCGGGCGTGTTTCTTGTGGAGCTACATCTTTGACAAGGGCCTGGCAATGAGTCTTGGCCGACCTGTTTGCATGCCCATCTGGGATGTTCCCGAGGACATCATTGCACCCATTGACCCACAACACCCATTCTCCGCATTTGTACAGGTACTGTTCAGGTTTGCAAAGGTTCAGGCCACCATTGTATGTGATTTGCATTTTCAACCGGCCCAAGGCTACTCGCCGCAACGAAAAGAAGCCGCCATCAGCTCGCTGAAGCGGCATATGGACTGCATTCAGAACCAAGTAGTCGAAGTACGTGGCATTACTGCTGAAGCCATGATTGCAGGCTCACCGTGTACAGATTCGAGCCTCCCCCCCGCACTCCTCGGATGCCTTTTTGATGAGCGAATGGATCTCGCTTGACTTCGTCTATCATTCGATCATGACGGTGATTCTTCGCTTCGACACTGGCGTCACAATAGACCCCATCAAACGCGAAGAGTGTCTTGACCACGCTCGGAGAGCTTTCGTTGCCCTTCGAAACCTCAAAACCCACATTACAACGTGCATGAACGGCAAGACCTTTGCCTCCTTCTTACCCTGGTAAGTTCTCGGCAAAGGAGCATCATCTTCTCGCCATGCTGACAGACATCAGGACCGTCCTGTACTATCCTCTTCGCCCGTATTTTGTCCTGTTCTGCAATGTTGTCGCTACCTCTCATGCAGGTGACTTTGCACTGATGAAAGAGTTCACCGACATCCTTATGGAGCTTCCGAACCTTAACTCATCTGCACAGCGTCTCCAGAAGCTTTGTGCCACACTCGTCGGTCTATGTACCCCACTTGTTCAACACACACAAGAGCAACAAAACTCAGCCCGAACCAACACCCGCTCCAACAAGAAAACCGGTGGCAATGTAATTTCCGACCTCGAGAAGTCGCAGCAGATGCTGCACAACGGCATGATCGGTGACGGTGGAATATCGGTAGATGGGATAGGCACTGATTCCGGGACATCGATCGGCTCGTGGTTCCAACACAGTATGCTGAATGGTGACGCAGCAGCCGGAGGAGTCGGATCCCCGGGTCCACATGATATCAACGCTTCCGGGCGCATGAGCTCAAGTGAGGAGATGCTGAACGCCTTGTTCGACGTTCAACCGAGTCTAGATTGGCTGGGGAGTGACGTATTTGGGCAGGGGACGAACTGGACGGACTTTGATGGCGGGTTCAGCATGAATTGAACATATCACGCTGGGCATCTGGATATCAACAAAAAAGTAAAAGCATCATAGGTGGGCATATCTGGCGTATGGAGGAAACTTTAGCGAGGGAATCGTCGATTGAGAAACAATGATATTAGCAAGGACATTTCTTTCCTTAGCCTACTCTAAAACTAAACAACACTTACGCCGCTACAAGCTATGATCCTTCCAAACGAGTTTGTAAACTAAGATCCAGCTGCCTCATCTTTAGCTAATACACCTGTAAGTAAACTTTCTGATGAAGCGTTGGAAGGATGGCTTCTGTTTAGTGGGCAGTGGCACGGCTCATGTCCGTCAATATTTGTGCGGTAAATAAGTCACGCCCCGGGATTAGCAATATGGCAAGTAGATCTGCTGATGTGCTTTAGTCAAAGTTTATTAGGGCGGCAACCCAATACCTACAAGCCACGGGAGGAACAGTCCACTTACCATCCCGTGTCACATCCACCCACTGCGGTGGCGTACAGTCTTCGGCCTCCTCTAAACTCCGGATGCCGACCTCAAAAAGCATCAGGATACTTTCCAAGCTCCGGACAAATAGGAATCATCCGCCTTTCTTCAGGTCATGCCTCAAACCTCTCCCCACACTCCCGCCGCTATCCGCCAGCACAACGGCCATTCGGCACCGCGCGGCAACGGCATTAGCATTGAGAAGAATGAGACAAAATGTCGGATGATCGGCGGCTTCCATTAATCGTTGGCATAGTGACGTAACTGACCCCGGCAGAACCGGGTGGTGCGGCATCCGGAGATCCGAGGCCAGCACATCGAGTGAACGCCGCAATAAGCATGACAAACATAAAAATAAGAACGACGGGTCGGCCATTATAGCCTACCTCATGTTCAAGCCGAGGATTTTCGAAGAGTAGAGTATCGCAGAAAACAAGAACGCTTCGGCGATATATTACATCAGCACCTCGTTGTATACGCTGTTTCCTGCATCCCTCCCCAATGCCAGACATCCTCGAAGGCTGTTTCCGCGTGCTCATTCGCTGTTTTATCTACACGCCCTACGGAAAGCACAAGCTAGAGCCTTCTGCCTCGAAGAAGAAACAAAAGCGGAGTAGAGAGCGACAACGGAACGAGAAGGAGAAAGAGCCGGCAAAAGAGAAGCCGTTGGGAGACAGGGTCCAGTCAACCACGGATCAAAGTCCCACGACGACAACCTCAGGCGAAAGTCCCATCACCTCGCCCAAAATATAAAGAGGGAGATTGGCCCAGCCCCACGTTCAAAAAAAAAAAATCAAACATTTTCGACAATCCCGCCTGAACACCCGCAACTCCACCTCGGACAATCCAGAGAACACATCTTCTCAACCAACAAACCAAAAAAGAAAGATGTTTACAGCAAAACCAACCCCCTCGACCGCCTCGGCGACGACCGCCCCACCGCCACCGTCGACGAGTGCTGGCGATCCCGACACCACCACCACCACCACCATCACAACAGCCGCCAACACAACAACACCAACAACCGCAAACACCACCACCACCACCAAAGCAAACAACCCAAACAATCCAAAGACTCAGCCTCAGCCTCAGCCTCAGAAAAATGCAAAGCCGAACAAGACCCCCAGCTCCCTCCTCTCGCGCATCCTCCTCTTCGCCAAGCTCGGCCCGCCCCTGCCGCAGCGCCGCCGCCACCGCCCCACCGCCGACGACGCCGAGCGCCACCTCGCCGCCAAGCACCGCATGAGCCTCGACGACTACCGCGAGTGGCGGTCGTCTACTACTACTTCTTCTTCTTCTTCTTCTTCGTCGAGGAGGGGGACGGGGACGGGGACGGGGACGGGGAGCGGTGGTAGGGGAGGAGGGGGTGTGGAAGGGGAGGGGGATAGGGAAGTCTTGGCTCGTTCTGCTTCTTCTGATTCTGCTTCTGGGGGAAGGCGTGAAGGGGAGGCGGAAGGGGAGATCGGTTGCGATGAGGGTGATGGGAGGTGGAGGTGGACCGGGAAGGAGGACGAGGACGAGGACGAGGACGAGGACAGGCGAGATCAACGGCAGCGGCAGCGGCAGCGGCAGCGGCGCTCGTCTCCGTCCGTCTCGCCCCTCTCCCCTCCGTCTTCCTCTCCGGTGGTTGTGACGGCGACGACGACTCCTGCCGCTGCTCCTGCCACCACTCGAACCACCCGAACCGACTCCGTACTGCACCCCCTTGTGCAGCAGCCGAACAAGCAACAAATCCAACAACAGCAAATCCAACAACAGCAGCAGAAACAGCACCACCACAACCCCCACAACCCCCACAACCACCATCCAGCTCCAGCTCCAGCTGCACCTCCTCTCGGCCATCCAAACAACAGCAAGGACAGCAGCAGCAGAAGCAACAGAGACGATGATGACGACAACGACGACGACGGTGGTGACGACTGGAACGAAGACCAAGCCGAGGCGACACCCAGGCCCAGCACATGCGTGCTGCTGACGAGAAACACAGCCGCCGCAGCGGCCGCCCCGACAGGCGATGCGGATCGACAGCAGCATGTAAACGGAAAAAGGAAAGCGCTGGAGAAGAAGAGGCAGGGGCGGGGCCGGACGCGGCTGGTCAAGGCCATGTTCCAGCGGCGAAGGAGCAGCGACGGTGAGAAGAACGGAGGGGTGATGAGAGGGAGGGGGAGGGAGCGGGAGCGGGTGTTTAGTGATTGATTCAAAGAAAGGATGGAATGGATTGAGGGCGTTGGGCGATTTTTTTTCTGGCACCTTTGGCGTTTTTGGGAGGATCATGGCGTGAGCTTTTCTTTTTATGTATACAGTAATTACAATGTTGTGATGATACCTGTTCTCCGATAATGCTATGTTTGACCTTTTTTTTTCTGTTCCATGACAGAAGCAAATAGGCGCCTCGGGATTCCGTTTTGGGAGAGCAATACGAAGGAACCCACCGGAGTTGCTTGGCTTCCGTCTCTGCCATCATCCCGATCTCCTGGCCGCGTCTACTCATCAATCCCTCCTTGCCTTCCCTCTCTCGCTCCCCTCCTCCCCCTTCTCCTTGATCTCATGGACTTTCATGTCGAATCCGACCCAGAACCTCTTCCCCCTCCACTTCACAGTGACGCCGCCGTACACGGCCCACGCCCAGACGGGCCACGCCAGGCCCTCCCTGCCCAACCACGCGAGAAACCACTCTTCAAATGGCCTCCTCGTACCATTAGGCGTCTTCGGCGGTCTCGCAAACGGCGGCGTGCACTCATCAACCTCGATGCTGTTCGCCGAGTGTAGCTTGCGGTACAGCGTCCAATCGACAAAGCACCAGAGGGCGACGTTGACGAACCAAAAGACCCAAAAGGCCGTCCATGTCTGGGGCATGCAAAGCGTGTCGTGGAAGAAGGGCAAGGTCGTGACAGCGAAGGCGGCGTACAGGGCGCACAGGAAGGACTCGGTGCCAGGCTCGACCAGGGTGGCGAGGGTGACGGTGAACTTGCGCACGCGCAGCCAGCGCACGCGGCGGGCAATGTACTCGGGCACGCTCATGCCGGCCATGGGCTGGATGGCTAGGTCGCCGAAGCACATGGCGTGCTTGCCCCAGGATTCGCCTTGGGTCTTCTCCGCGGGGACTTGCTGCCGCCACAGGCGGTCGCCGATGAGGTGATCCTCGCAGATGTTCTCGGAAAAGAAGTCGATGCCTTCGGCCTGCTGCGGCAGCGGGCCGGTCAGGGCGTTCAGGTGCGAGCGGCGGAACATATTGGATTTGCCGACGATGCACGGCGCGAGGAGCACCGTGTTGATGGCCGTGTAGAATTTGGCATGGCTCGACGACATGAACAGCTCCTCCAGCCTACCACCTCCCAGTTGCCAGATGCGTGCGTTGCGAGTCGAGGTGCTGCCGCTGCTGCGGAGCTCGTAGGTCGCGGTGCTGCTCGACGCGACGTGGGCGCGACCGTGGCCATTGGCGTCGCCGTTGAGCAGCCCTTGCGACTCCTCGCCGTGCGGCGCCGTGTCGGTATCGACGACCAGCGGTAGCAGATGCACGAACTTGTTCTTCCGGCGGCCGCCGTAGCCGCACAGCGTGTCGACCATGCGACCGCACACGCCGCGGCCGACCCACACGTTGCAGTCAAGGATCCACACAATATCGCCCTTGGCCTCGCGGTAGGCCCTGCTCATGTTCCTGATCTTCGGGTTGGGGCCCATGGGTGGACGGTCGCCATGGTCGTGTTCGGTGCTGCCATTGAGCAGAGGATCGTCGGTCTCGACAAGAATTTTCGCGTCGAAGGCGGGGAAGTCGTCGACCAAGCGCTGCAGCGTCGGGTAGGCCGGATCATCGCGTGACGAAACGCAAAAGAAGATGGTGAGCTTCTGCAGCGGGTAGGTCTGGCGGAAGGTCGCGGCAAGGCAGTCGTAGAGGCTGGGCTCGAGGCCTTTGACCGGGCGGATGACGGTGACGTGTGGGATGTCGTCGGGCGGTAGCTGTGTGAGGCAGAAGGCCGGCGGACGCGGAGACGAGTACCATCGCCGTCTTTGGGAACGGGGTCAGCAAAGACGGCGGAATGCGGGCAGGAGAGCTTACAGCTGGATGTAGCCGACGGCGGAAACCACGACAACGATCACATACCACACCAGAGCAACGGTTGCCAGCGCGTCGACAAGCGCGAACGATGGCCGCTCGCCGTCATCTGGGGAGATTTGGGAAGCCGCAGCCTCCTTTGCCACTGCGATGCTCACCATGCGCGGCTGCTGAGCCTTGGGGAAATCTGCCGGTAGGCCAAAGGTGTCGAACCAAAGTCGGAGGTGGAATCGGAGGGTTGCGAGCGCGCCTAGCCGGTGATGTCACCTGCCGAGCGCCGGAAATAACTCGCTTCTCTCCACACCGACTGTGGACCTCAGCTTTCGAATTGGGGAGGAGCGACACGGATGCTGCTCACTGCACAAAGAACCCGGAAGGCGCAAAACGATGTGAGCAGGGGCTTCCCAGGCGGCGCAGCGGATTTGTATCAATCGGATTGCTGCGGACCGCAGGCATATGGATTAACATACTTTTTCTATCTCGTTCTTATTACAGGACGCTGGTAGCGCCAAAGGAGAGGGAAGGGAAACGGGAAAAGAGCAGTCATGAAACACCGCTGCAGAAGCGCTGGAGAGAGTTTTGAGCAGCAAAGAAATCAACGTAGAAAATGGTATCTAACACAGAACAAGCAATTCACCTCGGCCACAACGGTTGGCTGTCATTCGACGGGCCGTACTCGCTCGGCACCTGCTCGAAATCCGCCTTGGTCATCTCAATGCTATCCTGCGACAACCGCCTCTGCTCCCTCTCCAGCTGCCTTCGCACCCACCACACGTACGCCCAGAGTGCCGCCGCCGTCAGTGCCAGTCCGCCGATGACGCCGCCCAGCACCGCCCCGATCAACCCTCTCGCCGCGAATCCGCGGTGCCCGCTCCCTGAATCTGCAGGTCGCGGCACCGTGCGCGGACACCACGTCGCCGGCTGGTTGAAAGGGACGATGGGGATCGCCTGTGCCAGGTGGAACGAGTACTCCTCGTAGTCCAGCATCAGGTACACCTGCGTGAGCCACGCCGAGCCCAGCAGGAACGGTCCGTCGTCGTTCTCGTCATCGTTGTCCTGGTCCTCGGCCACGTCCGCCACGGGCGAGATGCCCGACACGTTGAACATCATCTCGGGCGGCATCGTCACTCGGAAGCCATCCGATAGCACGACCGTCATGGTACCGTTGAACGGCCTGGAAAGTCGCAACGAGCCGTCGGCGTAATCCGACGACACCGCCCCAAGCTGCTGCTTGTAGTTGCGGACGACCTGTTTCGGCAGCTTGAACGGGAACTGGTCTGTGGTAATGCTGGCTTCGAAGCCGTTCTCGAGCTCCTCGGACAGGTTGGCGAAGCGCGCCCGGTCGAGCAATGACACGTTCTGCGTCATGGACCCGGTTGGGTCGTCGAGCACGATGTCGGTGACGTGCACCTTGAGTGGATTCGTACGGCCTTGCGTCATGGTGTAGTTGTGCACCTCTCCCTTGAAGCGCCGCGGGTCGTAGCCGCCGAAGGTGTTGCTGCCGATGGCCAGTCCGCCTGCCCGCTCGAAGCTGTTGCCGATATACAGCGCGTACGTTCGTCCCGCGATCATGCCCACCTCGAAGAGGCGCTGCAGCATGGTTGATCGCGAGCCCATCCCAAGGATCCCAGGGTTTTTGTCGCCATCCGTCGCCATGGTAAAGCGCATGTCCGGGAGGAGCGTCTGCCATGCCGGGTCGGTGCGGAAGTAGTGAGTGTACATTTGCATCACATCACGGCCGCCAAAGCTGTCGTTGAAAGCTGTCTCGGTGAGGTCTGCGGATTGGTAGTCATCGTCTTGCTTCCAGCTGCTTTGAGTCAGCATTTGAGCATGAGACGGCAGGTTGATGGGATGTCCTTGGCGTTCACGCAAATTGATGTTTCTGTCTTGCTTCGTGCCTGAAGCTGCAGAGAGTAGGAAATACAAATGCCTACCTAGGCGACTCGGTGACATCGACAATTCCGCCAGTGTTGTCTATGCAATCCGCCAGCTTGCTGTGCTCACAGAATTGCTCTGCAGCGACCGAAGTCTCATTCTGGGTGATCGAAGGCCATAATGACAGGTTCTGTGCGGGTGTGCCCATGCCCAGGAACGATCCATACTGCTGTACTCCAGTGCCATGCACCGCGCGCATGTGGATGTCGACATAGACTGGTGGGATTGAACAGTTGAGACCAAGGGACAAGCCGCTAAAGTAGAGCACAAGTAGCAACCGCATCATGAACCACAAACGTGTTGCGCCGGTGGATGAGGTTGTTGGTCAGACTGTCAGAGGAAGGATCAAGTGGTCATGGTCAGAAATGGAGCGACTGAAGAAAAGACCGCTTTGGAGGACAGCCCCGCCCTGCCGAGAGGGCGCCTCCCGCCGTATAAAGCAATTTTAGCTCGTGCCCGCATGCCCTGGGGCTGACGGCTTTTTGCCTCCGGTCGCAGAACACTGGTCGGCACTTAGTCCTGCATTCATCATCAGGACTGCAGCACTCTGGGCGCCGCCACCTCGATGCTGATAGGCGGCATTCGCTGGACATGTGCCTGCTGGACCCGCAACCAAAGTCAAGCGTGAGATGAGACATGCTGCCCTCCGCTTTCCGAGGCACTACTGGTCGTACAATGCTAGCGCGAGGTCATGTCAGCGGCTGCTGACGGCGTAGGAGATGCAGGTTGAGCGGTGCTCCAATCAGAGATGTGCGACCTGCGGCCAGGCGCATGATAGGCGTTCGTGTCTGGGCGGCTGAATGATTGGCTGCTGCCGGGCCGCCGAAGGGGCTGGTGGGTTTCTTGCGGAGTGGAGGAGGTGGGTTGGAATGCAGCGTTGTAGGTTGCCCGATAAAAATAGACTCAGCGCGTAATACAATCACGTGCTGCGCTACACACCCTTTCATGCTTGTGCGGGGGAAAGGTAGCTATGTATAGTCATTTCTACAGCCATACTTATAGCCTGTATGCGTTCCGAGGCCCCGCTCCGTGTTCTTGCGTCTTCGCCCTCTTCGCCTTCTGGCTGAAGGCAGAACTCTGGTGGCATGAGGCACAACCGTGTCGCCATCTAACGTCGAAGCAAAAATAGCTGCCACTCGATGAACCAGGCCCCCCATTAGCCCCCACGTACCCATTTCGTGTCTTGCGAGACACGGCAAGTCTTCTGCAATGAAGTATTTACTGCGCTGATAGCATTGTCCGCGAAAAATCTGAACAAGACGCGTATGCCTGTTGTTTCCACGCCTGCTCTATCGCGTCGTGCCATGACGCGTATGGCTGCAGGCCTGGGCTGTGATGAACACCCGGAGTAAGCTTACAAGGCTTAGCATGCTCTCATGCGGCACCGCAAGATAAGACCTGGACCTTCTATGATGGACAAATCGTTGGCGACGGAGGACTGAAAGGCAAATCTTTCTCCCGTCCCCGCACAGTGAGTGCTGCATGAAGCAACCGTGGTTGTGTAATAATACATGCATGTGTGCGATGCAAGGAAAACTAGATGTGAGCTGAACGGTCGTCATCTGCGTATCGGAAGATAAAGGCGATCATGTGTCGAGGAGAGTCCAGCGCTTCTCCGCGGCGCTGGGCCCAACACGCTTTGCGACGAGTGAGAGGGTGTTCGTAATCGCGTCTTTCGGAACCTTTGGGAATCTGCTTGTGTCAGTCAATACCTACGTACGGTTAGATTCCAGACCTACCTCTTCTTGAGAGCCTCGATTAAGGCGATCTTCGTCAGGTCGCTTCCCTTGATCGCATCCTTGAATTCCGCCATGAGCTCTACGGGAATGGTCCTCTTGGGTGGTTTCGGAACCCCAGCAGAGCCATTCGCTGTCTTTGCAGGAAGTTTGACGTTGACATCCGCACCATTCTCAGGACGGGCGTGAAGCGGCAACCTAGGAGGTTGCATCGTGCCAAACGCATGCTTGGTTTCTGAACTTGATGCTGGCTGCGGTTGGGTCTCCCAATAAGCTGTCGAGAAAGGATCAATGGACTTCGGCCTTGGTTCTTTTCCTTCGTCAGTTCAGCTTGTCGAAAAAGTTTGGGAATGACCTACCGAGCAGAACGCCCATTCTAAACTCCGATAACGTCATCTTAGAGTCACAAGAACCATCCGCCTTTCTCAACACTCCCTTGCTGTCTTCCCAGCAAAGACCAGTAGAGACCGGCTCTAGGTCTCCTGTTATAAGACGGCGTTTACTGTGCGCCGCTTCATCATCATCTTCAAGGAAATCTTCGAGGTCTTCTGCTCCATCGCTGTCAAGGTCCTCCTCATCTTCCGCGTCCAAATCCTCTCCCTCCTCGGGCTCTTCCCATTCACATTCCGAGTCATAGTCGTAATTAGCCTCGGGTAGACTTCTCAAGAAAGGCTTGATTGCAAGTCTCCGAGACTCCCGATCGGACTGAATCTTTGTGAACGTGCCGCAATAGGGTGGCCGAACATCCTCAGTGAAGTGAATGTACTTCATAGGGACAGCCTTAAGGGTTTCAAGAAGGCCTCGCATCTTCTTTTCTGAAGTCTCTTCGGTCAGATCAACAGGTTGGTCTGACGAGCCTTGTAGTTGAGCAACGATATCCCTCACGAGTGGGTACCTGACACCTCTCTTCCCTCGTTCTGCAGCTGGAATGCCTAGCAGTGTGCTGAAGTCGCGCTTCTCGAGCAGATTCAGGACCTGCTGCTTGGTGTGCTCCGAGCCAGAAGCCGCCATCCCGTTCAGCCTCGCAATGGCCGCTTCTCTGTCTGCATCGCTTCGGTCTGCCCAGAATAGCGTCTGCGGAGCCAAAATCTCATGTGTCTTCTTCTCGTACGGGAGAAACGTCTGCTCATAATCGGACTGGACTTTCTTCTGAGGCGAGGGAGGCTTGGAGGGGCTGGCAGCGGGTTCACCCGGCTCGGCTGAAACGGATTTTCGCCTGTGCGGAAGCTCAGCAGTGGTGTTTCCGGGGCCTCTCATGGTAAACCATTGGTTGAGCTTGGGTTGAGCCTGAGAGAGAACGAGGTACGTTAGCAGAGCTCATAAAGCTTGGTTTACGCCCGTACCTTTGCTTTCTTCTCCTGCTCCTCAGCTTTCCTCTGTTTCTCCATTTCCTTCTCACGCTTCCTGGCCTCAGCTTCCTCCTTCTTCTTCCTCGATTCCTCATCTTTGAGTTTCTTGGCCTCCTCTTTGAGCTTTTTAGCCTCCTCTTTCTGGCGCGTCTCCTCCTCCTTCTGCAACCTCTTTTCTTCGCGTGCCTTCGCCTTTTCTTCCTTTTCCTGCGTTGTCAGCCGTCTTCGCTTCGTCGACGTCGCTCCGGTAGTCGATGAATTGGCTGTTGCAGTAGGTGCCAGGTTGCTCGGAGCGGGAGACAAGTGGGTTTGGGCAGTGTCGCCTTGAGGTAGCGGACTCTGATCAGGCGAGGCGATTGACTTCGGTGTGGACAGATTGGAGCTTTGGGGGGAGCTGGGTGCGTCCTTGACAGGAGTTGCTCGTATGTCGGGCATGTCAAGATCGTCTGGAGCAGGCCGCTTCCGCGACGGGGACGCAGGTTGTAGTAGAGTGTCAGCCATTGCGCCGAATCCGGTTGGATGGCGCGCTATGGGTGCGCGAAAAGGCCAGAAAGGAACGGAACGGAAAAGGAGCGAGGTGTTTTTCGAGGCGAGAGGCTGCTATGGCGCGGAAGCGGCTCGGAGGAAGTTGTGGAAGGCAAGCACGTCAATGCCAACGCGACCCAGGCGCGTCTCTGCCTGCCGGTCCGTGCGCAACGCGCCAACAAGAAAGAGCAGGTGCCCTTGCTCGCAGATCTCCGCCCCGCCATTCATCTCTCCCCGTCACCGCCGGCCGGCTTTCCCTGTCGACGATGGATCTCGACGAACACATGCTGTTTGATGCAACTTCACCTCAAGAACCACGTGAGGAACCACTTACAGATCCAGGCCAATCCACACTTGGGGTAATGTCTGATGAAACTGTGGGCATCTCTCTCTCCCACCACTTAGCTCCCGGCGACAACGAGTTCATGGAATTTGATACCCAATGGCTCGGGGAAGACCTGTTCGTGGATACGGAAGACCTCCCCATGCACGGGGTTCTTGTGCCGGATGATGCGCCCGCCGTTTGTGACAAAAACCGCGTGATATCCGACATCGAATCCGTCTTCGAGTCTATGCTTGACGCACTTCTTACCGGTGGAGACTCGCTGGCCCTGTTCTTGAAATCCCGCACTCCAGCACAACCAGCCGGCCTTGCACGCGGCAGACTCATACGCTTTCCAGGGAGGACGGCCGGAGAGGCATGGAGATTCAGTTTGTATCTTGAGCAAAACAACATCAATCTATACTGACCTGAACTAGCTGTCTTGATACGCATCCTGGAGATCATTCATGAAGCTCTGGTGACAGACTGTGTTGTCTCCAAACGGTAATCTCTGCATTGTACTTGTTACTGTTTTGCTTCACACCTGGCTCATCTCACATTTACATGGCTTACGTTGTCGCAGAGAGATCTACTACCGACACCCAGCCCTTTTCGCAAATCAGGCGGTAGTCGATAGATACGTGGACGACATCGCTTTGACCTTTGGGGCCTCGAGATCGTTACTCAATGTGGTACGCATCCTTTAGCACGCAAGGCTTCGCCCGTGGTAACAATCACACAGTCTGCAGCTGCAAAGGGACTTGTCACTGGTGATTTGACGATTCTGAAGGCCGATGGGGTCTCTGTCTACAAGTTCAATGACCCTTCCGGTCACCTCGTACCCAGCATCGAAGATGGAGACGTAATGCAGACAAATGCAGAACGGGTATTAGTCGTCGAGAAAGAGGTAGACGGGATGCCCTTGTCACTTGTGTATTGCTCACAGTATTATTCAAGGCTACCTTCCGCTCGATTGCGGCATCAAAGATTTGGGGAAAATTGAAACATTCGAGTATCATGGTCACGGTATGACGGCGTATTTGGCTGTGCATTGTCGTCCACGCCAACGAGTGCAGATAACTATCAGCTGTGCTTACCAGATATACAGGGCAAAGGCTACCCAGACTTGTCCACTCGCATTTTCCTACACAAGATCAGCGCCGTGTCAACCCTCGGCAACTCGATGATACCGATTCTCGCTTTAGTCGATATGGATCCCGATGGATTGAGCATCATGTGCACATACAAGTATGGCTCAATCACTCTGTCTCACGAGGGCGACTCTGTCAAAGTACCCAGTATGCAATGGCTTGGCATCAAAAGTGTCGATATCATGGCCCTAGCGGAGTCTGAGCTCGGGGTTTCACAAACAGCCAACGTTCACCATACCGAAGGACTACTCTCATTATCGTACCGAGACCGTAGGAAGGCTTCGCAAATGCTTCGCAAAGACTCCCACTCGGAGGACAACACTTACAATGAACTGAAACGAAATCTTCAGATCATGTTGATGCTCAATATGAAAGCTGAGCTGGAAATACTGGAATGCAGAGACGGCGGTCTCGGTGCTTGGCTTTTGGACCAATTAAGCGGTCGAGACGGAGCGGAATTGCTCTGAAATACCAACACTCGCAACTATACGACACCTGTGATCCCGACTGCTACCCGGAACCGTGGGGTATTTGAGATGCTCGGGTTCAGAAATGATTATTGCTGGGTAGGCGCGTTCGGGGCTTGAACATGGACTCTGACTTCAGCATCCGATTCCCGATTTACTAAGAATAACGACCTACGACGTGACCTTTTGCGATGGTCCATTTCCTCATTGGTTGCTTCGCCGCTTCAACCAAGCGTTCATGCAGGAGTTAATGCAACAATCGGCCTCCTGCAGCAAACCATTTGACCGTCACACAAACAAGACGGACATTTAGAGCAGCACTCCCTCGCTGATTTACCCCACTGGGTATTCCTTCGCGGATTTGTACCACGTTCATCGCGTTGATCCCGGGAATCTGTTTCTTGTGCTCCCTCTTCTGCAATCGCTCCCTTTATCTTCAGTCTTTTAACTGGATATTGAGTTACCGTACGGTAGAAATTTTACTCATGCCCCTTCCTGACTGCTGCTATTCATGAAAGATTTGGAAGGGGCGGAAAATGATTGTTCATTCGGTTAAACAGCCTCACATGCCTTCTCCGTGCTCATTCACTTTAAATACTGGTCATGGCAACGGAAGAAAGGCGACAGCATTCCTTACAACGTAGGCTACGTGCCTATCTATTTTGTTTGCAGCTCAAATATCTTGACACCTCCGACACCTTTTCATTTTCCCCAATATCTCAATCGAACTTCACGATGTCATTGAGGGACAATCTGGCGTGGTCAAGGCATAGTGAGGGCGAGCAGCTCACCTCTCATTACCGTACAATGCATGTAACTGTTTGGGTTCAGCCTGGCCGACGAAGTGCGTCGCCCTATTCCCGTCGGATTCGACCGATTGTGCCCGAACTAGTCAACTGCTTCATTGAACGCAATCCGACTATGCGTCAACTTTCTCGCGAGGATCCGCCTTCGCCGCCTCCACAGCCGCCGCCAAGTCCTGTGGGAATGGACTGAGTGTATGCAATGTAAAATCAATAGCAACTCGGATACTCAGCTGACTTGTCGTATGTACAGAAAAGCGAGCATGTTTTACTCTGCTTCGCCCGGCAAATCTTCAGTCCAAGCCACCTCTGTAGAGTCTATACTCTGCTGATCTGTGAGCTTTCCAGGAACTATTATCGCCACTCTTACGGTCCTGAACAAGCTTCAATTCTGACCCTTCTCTTTCCCTTTTAATCATTCATTGTTTTCTCCAAACACCATTTGTTCTCTCAAGGATACCATACTTGAATGGGGTTTCGCTCCTCTTGTAGCTGCCTTCTCATTTTCCTCTTCTCTGTGTAACGGAGTCGTTAGCTCAGCAAGGGTTACTGTGTAGCACGGTTTCACCACAACGGGGTGACAGTGGCGCGGTGTGCCGCCCGCTTCGTGCTTGTCCTGCACAGAGCTTTTCCAATGAATTTTCGCTTCTAATCGTGTACTTCGCATGCTTTCGTCAGTGTTCGCGAGTCTGCATAATCAGCCGCCAAGCCAGCTTCCATCGCTTTCGCAGCTTGGCTGACAACAATGGCCCTCTTTTGCTGCATTCGTATTATGTCCTTTGTCTCACACTCTCAGCCATGATTTCTCTACATATCCGTCAACAGCCGCGCCCCATCTCACAAAGCGCTCTCTGATACAGACCAATGCGGCCTCACTACTGCCATTTGGAGCGAAGTGCGTCGTCCTTGTCTCTATAAGTCTCAGCAATGATGCACTGAGTCGTCTCTGAAACGCCCAGCCTCGCGCTGCGTGTAATTCCCCGATCCTCACTTGACGACTATCTTCAAGTTGCAGGCATGGTCTATCAGGACGCGCTCGACATCGTGGTCCTTGGTGCGTCGTTTGCAGGTCTCTCGGTTGCTCACAACCTCCTGAAGAATGTCATTCCTAGCCTTCAGACGTTCGATGGAGCACCGAAATACCGAGTCGTGCTGGTAACACCGTCTAGTCATCTCTACTGGAATATGGCCGCTCCCCGGGCCCTGGTATCGGCTGAGTTAGTCCCGCTCGACACGATGTTCTCCCCAGTCATCAAAGGGTTCAGTAATTACTCGCCAGAGGAGTTCGCTTTTGTCCAAGGAACAGCTGGACTCATCGACACGGCTCAAAGAAAAGTCAGCATTACACTCACAACCAGACCGAACGTGGTGGACACGGATCAGCGCGGATCTACCGTGAGCACGCCCACTGAGAAGCCCACGGCGAGGACCAAAGGCAGCGTTTTCAAGACTCTGACCTACCACGCCTTGATATTCGCTACCGGGAGTTCCGCAGACTCGCCGCTCCTCTCTCTCCACGGCCCCCACGAAAAGACCCTAGCCGCACTGAAGGACTTCCACAAGCGCCTCCGCAACGCCAACAGCATCGTCGTCGTCGGCGGCGGCGCCTCGGGCGTCGAAACAGCAGGCCAGCTCGCAGTCTACTTCAACAGCACGCCACCCAAGCCCATCCTCGCGCGGCTGGGGCTGCGCAGACCGGCAGACCCGCTCGCATGCGACCCGCCGCGGCGGCCCAAGACCATCACGCTCGTCTCCGGGCACGGCCGACTGCTGCCGGACCTGGCGCCCAAGCTCGGCCGCAAGGCGGAGGCGAAGCTGCGGCGCAACCACGTGCACGTGCTGCACAACATCCGGCTGATAGCGGCGACGGAGACGACGGCGACGACGGACGGCGCGCGTCGACCGGCCGGGCAGACGGCGTGCCACCTGAACAACGACACGACCATCACGACGGACGTGTTCGTGGCGTGCACGGGGGTGAAGCCGAACACGTCGTTCCTGCCGTCGGCGCTGGTCGACGCGGCGGGCTACGTCCGGACGCACCCGTCGACGCTGCGCGTCGTCGAGCGAGCGGCCGGCAGTAGTAGTACGGGGCCGCCCCGCGTCTACGCCATCGGCGACTGCGCGGCGTACAGCAAGAACCGCACGGGCGACGTGTACGACGCGGTGCCGGTGCTGGCGCACAACCTGCGCAACGACCTGCTCGCCCACGAGCTGCGCCTGCAGTACCCGCCCGCCGGCGAGGGCACCGGCTTGCGGGACCGCCTCGAGGAGCTGGTCGACAGGCACTTCTCGCCCGATCCGACGGATACGCTGCTCATGCCGTGCACGAAGAGGGGCGGCGTGGGCGTCTTGTTCGACTTTGGGATCCCCAGCGCGCTCGTGCATCTGCTGAAGGGGCGGGATTACCGGATCGGCAAGGCGAAGGGCGTGGTGGAGCGGGGGATCAACCCGTACGGTATGGGCGAGTAGTGGGAGTGTACAAAAGGGCGGTGATTGTGCCGCAGGAGGGAGAAGGCGTTCCTGGCGTGTGGATTGGGGGTTGTCGGTTGCGGTCTAGCTTGCTTGTCTACGTCCGTAGTAATGAAGTAGTGTTTGCTCCTTACCTAGCGATGGCAAAGACCCTTGGGAGGGTCATCAAAAGATGCCGGTGCCTCTCGAGTGTCCCCGCCTCTGCGCGTTGTCCATGCAGCCCCACCCCGGCGAAGATCACGGCTGCCTCGTTGTTTCCGGCTCGGACGACGCAATAATTGTCCTCGGTGGCCGCGCAGTCGAGGGCGGTGGTCGGCGGTCCGGGGCGAGTCATTGGGCGGCGCATGTGAAGGGGCGCGTGCTCGAACCCCAGAAAGAGCAGCGGCCTCGGCTGTCGCTCGGTTCCTCCGCTTGTGGGGAAGGACGGCCCTACACCTGTTCTCCCTCGGATGCGACACCATGTAGACTAATCACCTTTCCCTACATCTTTCTTGTAGATTTTAGACCGTTCTTAGATTTCCCTTTCGTCACCCGCCGCCTTCTCCACTACGCCTTGGTTGAAGCGCTTGTCTTCGTCTTTGTTTTGAACCAGACAGTACAGCTCTCCTGCTTACCGACGTACACGCGCAGCTGCCAGGATGCCTTTCAACACGCTTCTTACGCGCAAGCTAGGGATCAAGGGTGCGTTCGGCTTTCCGTGAGCCATGCGATCGAGGCTGACAGCCAGTAGTGCCCGTGGTGCAGGGTGGGATGCAATGGGTCGGATACGCAGAGCTGGCCAGCGCCGTCAGCAACGCCGGCGGCCTCGGAATCGTATGCGCTCTCTCTTCCAGTTCGCCGAGAAGCCGAGCGAGGTGTTTTGACAGGAAGCCGCAGCTGACGAGTTGTGTGACCGACACAGTTGACCGCTCTCACCCAGCCGACGCCCGAAGACTTGCGCAAGGAGATCCGGCGATGCAGGACCATGACGAAGAACCCGTTCGGCGTGAACCTGACGCTGCTGCCGGCCCTGGTGCCGCCGGACTACGGCGCGTACGCCCGCGTCATCATCGAGGAGGGCATCAACATCGTCGAGACGGCGGGCAACTCGCCCGGGCCGGTGATCAAGCAGCTGAAGGAGGCGGGCGTGACCATCCTGCACAAGTGCACCACCATCCGCCACGCGCAAGCCGCCATCCGCCTCGGCGTTGACTTCCTCAGCATCGACGGCTTCGAGTGCGCCGGCCACGTCGGCGAGTCCGACATCACCAACTTCATCCTGCTCAGCCGCGCCCGCCAGTCGCTCAAGGTGCCGTTTATCGCGTCCGGCGGCTTCGCAGACGGCCAGGGCCTGGCAGCCGCCCTCGCGCTGGGAGCTGAAGGCATCAACATGGGCACGCGCTTCATGTGCACCATCGAGGCGCCGATCCACAACAACATCAAGGAGGCTATCGTGAATGCGCAGGAGACGGATACCCAGCTGGTGATGAGGAGGTGGAAGAACACGACGCGCCTGTTCAAGAACCAGGTCGCGAACGAGGCCGTCAAGATTGAGAAGGAAAGCAAGGAGGGCAAGTTCGAGGAGATTGGCCCGTATGTCTCGGGCAAGCGGGGTAGGCAGGTCTTCCTCAACGGTGACAAGGATTTCGGAGTAAGTCTCGGCTCAGCTGCACATGCATCTGATGCGTGCTCAGCGCCCCTCTTTTGCTGCAGATGCTAATCCTCTTTGTACTTTTCCTACAGGTCTGGACGGCGGGCCAAGTTATTGGGCTGATCCACGATATCCCCAGCTGCGCTGAGCTGGTCAGCCGCATCGAGCAAGAGGCTATTGACACAATCACCAAAGCGTCATCGCTGTACGTGGCAGAGGGCCAGGTGCCAAGAGAGCCGGGCCAGGTACAGCAAGGCGGGCGAGAAGGCAAGCCGGCGCAGAGTGAGCGGAATCCGACCGCCGAGGTTTGGGGCGTTGGCAAGAGCAAGCTGTAGATGCAAGATGTGTTTTTCGGTTCTATTATGAGACAATAGTAAGGATTTCACCCTGCGTTGGCCGTCGGGCCACGTTCTTGCCGGTGAAGCTAGATTGGGGTTGTCAAGCCACCAACGGGGTATCGTGCCGTCATACATACAGCGGGCCCGCTCGGGATGCTGGCCTGTTGACAGGTTTTCAGAAAGGCGTGCGCCGGGGTGAGGCTGGGTGAGCGGTTTGCGGGCGGCGCAGGCGGCGCGGGCGGCGTTGGACTCGCTACTGAGGAGCGGTCAATGCAGGGATTGCTTCTTCAGCGGACCAGTAGAGGCAAGCGTTAACGGCGGGCTGAGATGGTACCTGCAGCTGGGCGGGCGGTTGGACGGCAGCGGGCGGGATTTACTGGCTGGACCGCCGGGTAGGTTGGGCGAGCGGCGCGTTGTTGGCAAGCGCCCAGGCGGCACAGCACCAACGGTGCCTGCATTCGCCCTACAGGCCCCCACTTCGCGGCCCACCTCAGCACCGGTTGGCTCGCCAGTGCGATGCGAGGTGATGGTTTGCACGGGTTTGCACAGGGGCGACATCGGGCTTGCCGAGTGTGGCTCGGTCTCCACGTGGAGCGACTACCATGGTCGCCTGGCCCGCTGCTATAACAAAACTGCTCTTTCCTTTGCTGACATCCGCAACCGTTCCTGGCCGTTCCACTGTCCTTCGAGTCTTCCAGGCGCCGCCGCCGCTCCTTGAGAAGTCCAGAGCTTCTAGACGTTCCTTTTCAACAACACCCCGCTGCAAGCAGCGCACCCACTTCCTCAACAGAGGCCGGCACCCAATTGCCCTCTTTTCCTTTCCTTCGCTGCCTTCAAGCCCCAAGCTCCAGGAACGCTCCCTCACTCCAGGCACATCTGATCATGCATCCATCCCGCGGTCTGCTCTCTGCCGGCATGCTGGCCTGTGCCGGCACTGCTCTGGCCCAGCTCACCTTCGAGACCGATGCCACGCTGCACGACTATCCTTCTCTCAAGGACGGCAGCGCCAAGTACAACCCGCCGTGGTGCGAAATGGGCTACGACAGCCTCGATCTCAACAGCGTCACCTCCTACTGCTCCATCGACAAGACCACCTGCGGCGCCTGCTTAAATGTATGCGGCTCCAAGGGCTGCAAGTACCTCCTGGCCATGGACAGGTGCACCCGCACCGACGGCCAGCTCGACATGAGCGTGGGCGCTGGCCAGGAGATTGGTGGCGCCACGACCGGTCACCTGAAAGTCAAAGTCACGCAGGTTGATGCCTCCTACTGCCAGCACATCTGGTAGGTGCCTCACTTCGCCGCGGCCCACTGCATCAGCCACGTGTAAGCTTCTCGCTAACATTGTCATGTAGGAACGGCCAGATGTTCTTCTCCTGGCAGGTTCCCTCTGGTAGCTTGGCTACCTTACAGTCCATGATAGTCAATGGGGCAACGACCGCCAGCTACCTGGACCCTGCCACCAGAGTTCCTATCATTACTTCCCACCAATCTTCTCCGACCCTTGCGACCACGACCTCTTCTACCGAGGCAGCGCCTACCACCAAAGATTCCGCGCTTGAGGAAACCGAGGCCGCCTCCATGTACTCTACTCCTACTAGTTCGCAGGTCACCTCTGAGGACCTTGCTCCTGTCGAGACTGCTTCCTTATCAGCTGAGACGTCTGCCTCCTACTCCGTTCTGTCTGAATCTGCGGCTATTTCAACAGATGCCAGCAGCGACACTGCTACCGATGTAGTTGCGGACTCCAATGACAGCGGTGAACCTACGACGACTGAGAACGAGGCATCGGCTCCAACTACCGATGGCTCATTGGCTGGTGAGTCCGAAGACTATACCACACTCACAACCACAGTCCCTGGATCCACCATTTACTATACCATCACTGGTTGCCCGCCTGGAGCCACCAACTGCCCCAAGTCACTCCAATCCATTGGCACGAGCACCTTGACCAATACCGTCGAGACCACTGTGGTCGTTTCTACCTACGCTACGCTCTATCCAAGTGGCTCCACAGAGACGGGCGACTCCGATGACTCGCTTGATACTCCCGACGCTAAAGCATCCTCGGGTCTCTCTGCAGGTGACATCACGGAGAGGCATGAAATCGTGGCACCCGCGAAGCGGTCCAATGCGCCGGGTTATACTGCGAGCAAGAGCTTGAAAGCTATCATGGCACTGATCGGCCTCAGTGCTATAGTCATCATGGCGCTGTAAGCTCTGGCTGTCGCATTCAAGCGTTCTGTGGACAGAGGGCTGTGGACGAAGATACACACAAAAAGGGAACGAGATTCATGACTTCACGACAAAAAAGACGCCTATCAGCAGCCGGTGCCGACCTTTTCTTTCACTTCATAGCAATCATCTGTCCGCCGATCTTTCCTGCCAGCATGGGATTGATGGTAAGACTCTACTTTTCAATTTTCTTTCTCCTTCCAGCTGAGCCAAGCTCCTCACGCAATATAGCTTGCCAGCTGATGTTTTCTCCTTCTCATCACCTTCAAATGTTCTCAAGCGACCGGTAGTCAGCTGAGGGTTCAAAGGTCTGCCCAATATGGTATATAGATTCAGCTTTGCGGCTCCCCCTTTTGCCTTTTTTGGGGGGTAGCGGATGGAAATGGATGGATTCGGGGCGGTACCCGAACTGAGATCGCGCAATCCAACAATCCATACTTTGCCGCCATCTCCATTGCGTTTTTGCCGAATGCAGTGATATGAGTGTAATGCAAGTGCGGTATTATTCTGCTTGAGATTTTCCCTCCCCTCCTTTTCGGGGAGAGTCGGGGGATTTACCTAACTTCATCAAGCCCGCGGGGGTTGCCGAATCATAGTGTGATGGAAGTTCGTCATAGTGATGAGGGCCACGAGGGGTCTCGTTCGCTTGCGACATATATTTCCGGGTACGGAAGAGCGGCTCACGGTTAGCGCTATTGGTCATCACGCCTTGTTTTAAACTCGTGTGTTTGTTTTTGTCTATGTGTCCCTTCGCTCTCATCTCGCCAAATTCAACGAGGCTCTTTTGATGGCGATGGCATCAGTGCTAATCGTATGATGCTGATAATGATGATGATGACGATGATGATGCAGAGTAGCGAGCAAGCAGGTGAGCGAGCGAAAGGGATGCGGGGGCTAGAACATTGTACGCGCGGCCCATTCAGCATGTTTAAGATGTGGTTAGCGCTAACTGATTGGTGGTTCTGATATGTCGTGACTGTTGCGAGAATGGTCCTGATGAGGCTCATCAAATTCGAATGGTATTTGTTTCACTAACTTCCCAACGTGCGATGGAAGAAGATAAGAAAGGGCGTGACTTGGGAGGTTGGGGCATCTATTGAAACTCAATACTAATGGATTACTCTTTCAAGGGTCTATACAAGAGAAGTATATACGCGGCACTCCCAATATGTACGCGCTAAACCCTTTTTGCATTAACTCAGGCGGCTTCATCTAGTTACCGGTGCTATCGACTTTCAACAGCGTCCTGTCAACGCGTAGAACCTCGTTGGGGCTACCGTTGCCTTTGGCAAGGCTGTTCCGAGGAGTAACATTAATACTTGCATGGCTCGGTAAAAAAATATATCTGGGACAAGTAGGGCGGGCAAAGTACGAGTTCGGGATAGTCCAAAACTATTGGTGAAGGGCGGTTTTCTGTAACCTTCAATAGGCGCGAGCAAGGTTTGGCTACGTGGCAGAGTACGCTTGGCCTTACTATAGCGTGCGTATACTTCAATGTGACTTCAGGGTGTAAACTCCGGTACTCTGGCCAACCTGAACGGGAAACTATCTTGTCTTCCTCTTTTTGTCCCCCTATGCTGTGATTCTGAGACTTTCTCGTGAGAACAAATGGTTCGAAGACTCGTCATTCTTTCCTCGTCGAGGAATTGGCACTGTATGCTTGTTTGATGCATCATTCTCATTCTTCCATTTATGTTACTAATTTCTGTCATATGCACATGAACCAATTTACGTATATCGAACACCGTCCCGTTAAAAGAACGCACATTACATCTTACCAAACAAGTATCGAGGTCCGGGAATGATACAGGGACTTACAATTTCCTCATGTACTTTACCTTTTTCGAGCAGGCGAAAAACGCAACGGGTCTTAGCACGCCCAGCCTTTGCGTTAGAATATGAACGGCAACAGCCGAGACGGTGTCTGTTTCTTGAACTTCTTCCAGTCCTCGCCATACTACTTGCGGCGTCAGTGGCAGGCACGGGCACAGACATCACAACGACAGTCAAGAGAAAACGCAAGGTCACTCACCCGTCCCGAACAGTAATTGTCCAGCACCGGGATCGCCCTGGTCGAAAAATCCCACAGGTAGAAGGCGCCGAAAATGGTGCCCATGACCCAGCCTCCGCCAGCCATGGCGAAGCCGGCGCGCCAGAGAGAGTAGCCGCCGTAGTTGATGTGGCGGGCTAGCGCCCACAGGCCGCCGGTGTAGGGCTTGCCCTCGTTGGCCGGGTCGGCCTTGAAGCGCGCGCGCTGCATCTCGGAGATCCACTCGACGGCGATGCCGACGACGTAGAGGACGCAGCCGGCGGCGGCGGCGGGGGCGAGGCTGCTCTCACTGATGTCGTGGGGCGGGTTGGCGGTGGAGAGGAGGGAGGAGCAGAAGGCGAGGGTGTTGATGCTGTTGACGACGGTGTTAAAGATGCCGACGGTGAGGGCGGCTTTTGCGGGGAATTCTTCGCGCGAGAGGAAGGTCAGCCAGTGGATCTGCTTGAGCGAGGAGCCGACGGCCATGGAGAGCAGGGCCAGGCGCGGGGCGCTGAGGTCGAGCACATCGATGAGATGGACGCCGGTGCGCAGCGACAGGATTGGGGGCGGGCGGGCGCCGAGGCCGACGGCGTCGAGGAGGTTGGAGCCGAGGCCGTGGGCGAGGATGGCGTATTGGAGCAGAGGGTCGAGTGCGCGGAGGCCGATGAAGATGGCGGTGCCGCCCGGAGTGGACTTGTAGGAGCCTCGGGAGATGAGGTCCATGTTCCGATCCTTGAAGGAGCCCGACATTGTCGACTGCTGTTGGTGTCGTCGCCGGTGAGAGTGCGGTGGTCGGGCGGGCGGGGATGCAAGCGGCAAGTCGAATGCGGGGTGGGCGCGCGCCCTGTATTTAAAGGAAGCCACGATCCATCCCTCCTGCCGCCTGTCTCGAAAAGCACCTGAGGCCGGGCGGCAACAATTGCTCTCGATGGGATTAGGTCACCGGATCGGGATGTGAGGGATTGATGGGGTGATGGCTGTGCCCAATAGAAACGCTGGAAGCTCCGAGAACTCGCATCAGCGCAGGCTGCACGGAGGATCCAGACGACCAGAAGAAAGTGGCAGAAATGTTTCTGGAAGGAGGTACAAGAGCTGACGTCGATTCATTGTCCGAGCGCCCTTATTTCCGGCACATGACCGCGCGGTGGTTGCCCGACAAAGAAGACGCGTCTTTTCGCCTGCCCCGCCCACTCTCTCCCATCGCGTCCACCCGCGCAAATCACCTCTCTCCCCTCTCCCTCTCTACACCTCACCACCAATGCCCCATGTCCGCGCTGTATAGGCTGTCGCGGCAGCCCTAGCTAGCACCTTTCTACCTCTACTTACGCGATACCCGTAGACTTACCTTGTTTCACCATTTCTTAGACATTTTGGATACCCATTGGCTTTGCATAATCCGTCGCCATGACTTTCCGCTTCACTTGGATCTGCGATTTACTCCAGGCCATCGAGGACATTGAATGCCGCGACCCCCCTTACCTTCCCGACCGCAGGCGCGTGCTCGTGCGCACCACCATTGAGCGCTGGTTTCGATGCCATCGCAAGGACATTAACCATCCCGATACCGATGGTGCCGCCATCCTCTCTACCCTATTCCCCCACACACGCACAGACCGTGTCTACAACATCAAGGCGCCTAGGCTGGAGAAGCTTGTGGCCCGCTGTCTCAGTTACAGGGCCGAGAAGGTGAGGGAGCTGGGCGCCTGGAGACTGCCGGGCCGAGGAGATCTTGGTGCATGCCTCGAAAGAATTGAAAGAATCCACGATAGCGAGCCACTACCTAGGGGCGATGCCGTCACAGTCGAGGAGGTCGACTGCGGCCTTCGCGATATCGCCTCACAAGTTCGATTCTCCAGCCCGGCTGTGCAAAACCATGTCTCCGCAGACCTGCCGCAGAACATTCTTGCCCATATCCTTCTGCGCATCCACTCACGAGACAAGAAGTGGTTCGTCCGCTTGTTTCTCAAGGACTTTGGCCGCGTCGTCTTGGACGAGAATCTCGTCCTCGGAGAGTTCCACTTCATGCTCCCGCCCTTACTTAAATTCCAGAACGACTTTGATGCCGCCATGATGCTGCTCAAAGGACCGCTGGCTCGATACCACGCCAAGCCGGACCCTTTGTCGCAGAAGCTCATGCTTGAACAGGCAGCCCAACATCTCAAGCCCAAGGTCGGCGTCAAGATCGGCAGGCCTACTTGGTACAAGGCCCGATCGATGAAGAACTGCCTGGACATGGTTGGCGATGGCACCTGGGTTATTGAGCGCAAGTACGACGGCGAGTTTTGCGAGGTGCATGTGGACCTAGGCAAGAGCGAACCAATACAGATATTTTCCAAGAACGGCAAAGACGCCACCAGGGACCGGAAAGACCTTCTTCCAGCAATCAGGGATAGCCTAAGGCTTGACACTGCCGAGTGCCAGTTCAACTCAAAATGCATCCTGCTTGGAGAGATGGTCGTCTTCAACCAGCTTGAGAACGCAGTCGTGGATTTTGACAAGATCAGAAAGCATGTCTCGAGGTCCGGCTCCTTTCTTGGTATCGACAAAGACTCTCAGCCGCATCCATACGAGAATCTCATGATATTTTACTTTGACATCCTTCTTTTGGACGACGAGGTAACCATGGCGTTGCCCCATACAAGGCGGCGAAAACGCCTCTCTGATGTCGTTACAAAAATCGAGGGCAGAGCAAAAACCGTCGAGTGGAAGCCCCTGGACTTCGCAGAACACATTTCCAGAAAAAGCTTGCTTTTCCACTTCTCTGCCGCTCTGCTTTATCGCTGCGAGGGTCTAGTCTTGAAGCCAAACGGCCCATTCTTTTCGCTGGCACGGGACGATACTGGCAGTTGGTGCCGGGGGTTTATCAAGCTCAAGCAGGATTATATGACTGATATGGGCGGTGCTAGAGACCAGGCAGACTTTGCAGTTGTAGCAGCCAGCTATGACGTGCACGAGGCGCAGAAGTGCCGACAGACAAACCTAAAGTTCACGAATCTCTACCTTGGATGTCTGGTCGACGACGGTTCGTATCGACTAAGACCCACGTTCAGAATCGTCGCGATCGTCACGGCATCTCACTGTATTCCGCCGAAGGAGCTGGAGTACCTCAACCAAATTGGCCAATTCCATTGCAGAGAGTTCGACGAAGACGATCCACTCCAACAATTCGCAATCCAATGGGGCAAAGCCCCACTTCCCTCCGTGGTATTCACAAATCCTCTCGTGGTTGAGGTCCTTGGCAGTGGTTTTGAGAAGCCGCCCAACGAAAACTTCTATATGTTACGGCATCCGCGCGTCCTCAGAACTCACATGGACCGCTCATGGGAAGATTGCATTACTATGGAAGGTCTCGCTCAAACCGCTCGCGAAGCAAAAGAAGCTCCGCCGGACGACGATCCACAGGACATACGAGACAAGGTCAAGTATTACATGTCAAAGCTCAGCCGATCGCGTGACGGCAGCAGCCTTGACTCGAGGAAGACTACTACCACCCTGCTGGCGACTCTCAAAGATGTAGGCCGTAACTATACCTCTGTCACGCCGAGTCCTGCAATAATCTCCAATCAGTCAAAAGCGCTGCAGCACTCTGCATCAAGTGAAGCGTCCGTCAAAACGCCGAGCCCTGCGACAGCTCTCATCAAGGCCAGGCGCACCACGGTAAATCCCATAGTCACTGCCAACTTTGCAAAGGGAGTCACGCCTGTGTCTCCGCAGTCGACACAATGGACCCAGACTATTGTTACTTCTCCCGTTTCAGCCGGACATCCCGCCCATCGAACATTGTCCACCATTTCACCACCAAAACGAACTTTTGCTGCATCAGATGCGGTTCCTCCTGTCGCAATAAGGTTTAATTCTGCAAAGGCACCACCAGCACGAGCAGATTCCGAAGTCTCACCATATAGCGATGGCCCAAACACCACGCGTCTGAGACAGCCGCAGCCGCAGCCACACCTGCTTCAAAGCCCCATTCAGAAACCACCTGTAAAAACCCTAACGGAGAGACATGGTAGCAATAAGGATATCTCAGTGGGCGACGATGCAGCCGGAGAGAAGTTGTCATTATATGAAGAACGAGAAGCAATTAGCTTGCAACAACACATCAATGGATTAAGGAGACAAAACTCGAAGCAGAATCCATCCAAGAGACACAAGACCATGCGACCAGATTTGAGGCCGCACGCGTGTCCTCCTAGCGAAATTACAGGTTCCTGTTCCAGCTCTGCCTTTGCACATTCTCGCATTGCAGCACCGCTGAAGAGCGCGATGGCCAAGGTTTCCCCCGGGCAGCAAAAAGATGCCGAAGACATCATTTCGAAACAACGCACCTTGAAGATGACTGTATCTACAGAGAGGAGCACGGAGCCCGAAGAAGGGCTTCCCACGCGGCCGCATTATACTGGTGCTTCGGCATATATGCTCCCGCCAATTCCCATGTTGGCCGGCCATCCTATGCCAACACCTCCTCAGTCTTCGCCAGATGGCCCGATTTCCAAGGGTAACATCTCAGCTACAACCCCACGATCGCTTTTTGCAAGCCCTCCATCTTCTTCACCCCCGTATCCACCAACTGCAGCAACACCACCAACTATTAGCGGCAAGGAAAATACCCAATTCACATCAAAAACAACAGGAATCAACAGACTCGATAGCACAGCTCTGCGAGTCCCCACAGAGACTCCTGGGAGAGGACTGAAACGTCCCGCCACCGGCTCGGTCGACGACTTTGCCATAGGCGCTACCCCACGCAAGATTCCCAAATGGCGCTCCTCCGTCTATGCTCGCCCCAACCTTCCAGCATCAATTCCCACCAACAAAAGCAACGGCTGCCGCAATACCAGCACATCCACTACTGCCGCCAAACCGTCCTCATCGACTTTCGACCACAAGGCCATCTTTACCAGCCCCAATACACCCCCTCCCCTTCCAATACCATACAACCTCGCTCAAACTGTCATCTACCTCGCACCCTCCCTCCGAAAACGCCACTACCCTCATCACCCGCTTCACAACATTCTGGTAGAACACTATTCGCCCCACGTCCCAATCATCATTAATAACCTCGAGCACTGGCGCCGCGGGGATGGCTTGCAGACGCAGTACGAAAGTCAAGGCAGCACCGTCCCCGAGAGCCAAGCATACGACGGGTATGACAGGATCGCTCTAGTCGATCCGACGATGGAAGATGAGTGCAAGGAGGTCGTCCAGGGGGTGGAGGGGCTTATTGGCGCATTGGGTGGCAGCGGGAGAGCCAAGGAGGGATCAGTGGGGCTGTTTGATTGGAGAGTGTTGGAGGAGTTGGTGGAGGCGGCGGGTGATGAGGAACGGGAGAAGGGCGTTTGGATGCGGAGATTGCGGGGTGCCGTGGGGATGGTACGCTCATGTTAGAATCCATACATATGCTCGTCGCTTATCGCGAGAGCTCCCCCCTTTCTTTTGTTACATGTGCCGCGTGCGTCTGATGGGTGGAGCGCGATAGAGTGATCGCGTCCAGGCGTGTCGACCATACTTTCACCCCCACGTTCACATGCCTGTCACATGCTTTCGCTCCCCGCCTCTTTCACATCCATCAAGGTCTTGCAATAATGGAGTAGTAACGCCCTCACTACTACACAAACAGCCCAATCGCTTGTCTCCTTGACCACCTGTAGAGCACCTTTCTAGCGTCTTATCGGATGCGGCTGAAGGTGGGTTCCTTGGTTTGATCCCGAGACGGTGCCATTTCTTTTCTCCTTATCTTGACGCCATCCTAATTTTTGGTTTAGCTTTTTTAGGAGTCAACGTGGTGTTCTTTTAGATTTAAATTCAACCCATAGCTTCTGCGGTTTGCATATAACTCTGATGAGCATGCCAGTAGGCATTCCCTATCCAGGCCACGGCTACCTGCTTGAGGTCGTTTGCTTGTATTTATTTGGTTAGCTAGGCATCTTGCCGCATCCTCTTGATTTATATATACGTTTAGGTTATTTGAATTCAACTTCCCTGCTTGAGTCTGGTGCAATATTTCCGGCGACAGATGTGGGTGCGCTCATTTCTTTTTACATCCCACGATGGATGTTTTACTAAGCAGGTAACATCCACTCCAGTTGAAAAAAAAAAAACGTCGCATTCTGATTTGAATCGCTAGAGGCTCGAAAACGAACTAGAGCCGATTCCAAGGTATAAAGTATTAGATTCCAAGCGCATAAACCCGCATCGGCAAAATTGTGTGGGATATCCAATATTCGACCCACCAAGCCACCAAGCTCTCAAGAGAAAGATAGAAGAGAAAGAACGTGAGGAGATAAAAAAAAAAAAGAAGCTGGATGACGATCCAACCAACGTCTTAGCACGAAAAAGAAAAGGGAAATGAGGAAGTGCAAGCTTCCTACTCACGCCTTCGGTTTCTTCCGAATCAAAGTACTGCTCAAAACGTTGACGGATTCATCATCTGCCGTAGCTACCGCCGGCCTTTCGGCAGGTTGTATGGTAGCCGGGGGAGCGTCATTATCCCCCGTCTTCGGTTTCTTCCTGACAAGCCCCGAAGACAGCACGTTAACACCGGCTACTGCATCATGCTTGGCATTTGGTGCTGGTTGCTGCTGCTGCTGCTGCTGCTGCACCGCACCCTCGGCCCCGCCCTTCCTCTTCTTCCGCACCATCGACGTGTTCAGCGTGTTAACCGCCTGCCCACCGCCGCTGCCGTTCTGCGCACCATCCGCAGAAGTGGTGGCAGTAGCAGCAGCAATTGCAGAAGCATTCCGCCCCACGACGGCCACGCCCCACCCGGTAGTTCCTCCTCGCGAGCCTAGCACGGCTACCTCCTCGATCCACTTACGTGTGCTGACGACGGCAATGGCGCGCTCAGCGAAGTTGTGGTTTAGTAGTAGGTCCGTTGCACGCTTGTAGTCCTTCTCGTCAAGAACGAGGGTGCCGCGCGAGTGAGGAGGCCATACGTAGTAGAGCGACGATTCGGGTATGGAAGACGAGGAAGGACCGGTGGTGGAAGAAGCAGATGTTGTGGTCGCATTGTCGGGGTTCGATGTTTGGGAAGAGCTAGATTTGATGCGGGGCAGGCGGGGAATGATAGGTCCGGTGAGCTTGCTGGAGCGGCGGCGTGGTGTACGGGATGAACTTCGGGTGGAGGAGGACTTGTTCTTTTTTGGGGGAGTCGTGGGCGGCTGGGCAAGCATCTCAGCGAGGGAGTTGGTTATGGGTTGTGGCCGGCCCAGCGGGCCGATCGCTGTGCCTTCTGCATCATCTGACGTCTCCAACGTGTTGCCGATGTCTGCGGGTGTGAAGACCACCCAGATGAAGCCAACGAGCCGCCCGGACGAGCACTCTTGTCGGAAAGACATCATCTCCCAGAACTGCTCCAAGCTCCGCACGCTCCGCCACTGACCCGTCCCGCGGCTTGGGCTCGTGACGGAGGCGTTGCCGCCGTCGGGCAGCTCATCGTCCAACTCGTCCATATAGCGCGACTTGGGGTCGTCGGGAAAGTGTGGGATCAGGCAGCGCGGCGGCGCGGCGGGATTCCGCGAGATATCAAGCAAGGGGTGACCATGCTTCCAACGCTTCTGCTCGGGAGGGTCGGCGCGCACGCTGGGCGGGAAGAAGCGCAGGGTTTCGTTGCGCTCCAGGCCTGGGATTAGCAAGTGTCCTTGTGCGGTTGTTTGTGCCTTCTCCGCCGTAGACTCGGTGGAAGGTGTGCCCGACGCTTCTGCAGTGTAGGCGCGCAGCACCGGATCCAGCACCCTGCACCACCACTTCACCAGTGCTGTGTCGTCGGCGACGTGCTTTTCTGCATTCTCGATGCTGCCGGGGAAGAGATATTGGTCCTGGGCGCGCGCGAAGAGGGAGACGACAAGGCGCGAGGTCGGACGCTGACGTTGCGTGACGAGCCAGGACACGAAAGTGGTAGAGATGGCACGGATGGGCGAAGAGGTTGTGCGCGGAAGCTGGAGCAGCGATAGGTAGCCGGTCGAGTCTGCTTTGGATACGAAGATGGTTGTCAGATGCGATGTAGTGTAGATTAGCACTTCGATAGCAAAAACCAAGATCTCGCCGGCTGCCTTCTGGTCACTCTGCTGCTGCTCGTCATCAGGCGTGACTGACACGTTCAGAAAGTGCGACTCGCAGTAGGTGCGCTCAGGACGCGCGCCTGGCGGTGCTGAGAAGATGGGTCCGCATTTTGTTGGCGGCGTTGAAATATGGTAGCAGGTAAAATTGGCGCCCTGTGGCAGCACCTCGGCCAGCAGGTCGCCCAGCGGAACATGGCCTGTGAGGGGCGCGTCTGCCATGTCGAGCGATTCGGGGGAGGGAAAAGAGTGAAGGGAGCTGGGGCTGGGAGCTGGGGCTTTTGGCGCGGCGCGTCTTCATCATCGGCGAAAAAGGATCGCCGAACTTTTTGACCTACAGTGCACCACACCTCACGCGCTCCACCTCGTCGCGGCTACTCACCACCGGCTCTGCTGCCGCGTCTTCCGTCCCAATGGCCTCGCAAACTCCTCTCCGGCCACTTCTTGGCACCGCCAGGACGTTCGTCCGCCGCTCCGTCCGCCCGTCGCAGTCGCCCGCCCAAGCCGTCGTCTCTATGGCCGCAGCATCGCCGTCCACCACCGACATCGCTTCCGCCCGCCACTATGCCACCCCCGCCCAGATCCATGATACCAAGCCCGCACCGGACCCGGTCGATGTGCCCCGATGGAAACAGACGCCCCGCGCAATGACGGCGCCCATCAGGCTACGGCCCGTCAAGCCGGGCAACGAGTGGACCGTCAATGAGGACCCGCGAAAGCTCGACGATGCCTACACACGCATGTTGGGCAAGAGCGCTGACACCTTCTTGTCTGAGGAGATCAAGTGGCTGGCGGTGACGCATAAGAGTTTCGATCACGGAAGGCGAGGCTTCAACGACCGGCTGGCATATCTGGGTATGCGGACAAGTGCACGACGTCGCGTGCAACAATTTCTTATCAGGTGATCAATTGGTTAACGACTGCTGCAGGAAAACGTATTGTGGAGCTTCAAACATCGCTGGCGCTGTTGAGCATGCCTAAAGGCCCTGTCGCCGCGAGTAAGGGCGACGCCTACGGGCGTGAGCCTTTCCGGCACAGTCAGCTGGCCGGGTTTCAGAATCTTTCCTCGAGATCAAAGGAGAATGTTCTGTCCAAGAACAGACTGGCCAACCTGGCTAGAGAATACGGCTTTGAGGCTGTCATGCGGTGGAAGCCTAAGAAGGTGAGTATTCCATGCATGTATATATAGCTCCGGACTTCGGACCGACTGACTCGATTTGATGGAACTAGGCGGACAACCTTCAAGGCTCTGGTATAGATGTTGTTCTCGTACACACTTTGTATGCCATTATCGGTGCGCTGGCCATGCAGAAGGGCGGCGACGTTGCAACCAGGACGGTTAGGAGCAGGATACTGGCCCCGCTTGGTGTCTCCAGGGCATGAGTTTTACGGCTCTGTACCATAGAAAAATGTACATTTAGTTACGGCAAAGTACGTGCCGGTCGGTCGGAAAAAAATGGGAATCGTGAGCGCATTTTTGGCACTTCTTCACAGGTACCTGCAAGCCCTGAATTATTAGCGGGCGTTCCCGGACTTCCGCATCAGGTCAAGAGGCTGCTCTAATAGAGCAGATTGTTCAGCCGCCGCCACTTTTGCTAGTGTCGCAATGACATTTGCTCGTTGGCGCTGGGCTGGAGCACCCCTTTTACAGAGCATTGGTCTGCAGCAGCACGCCAACATCTACCAAGACCAAAGCCTCCATGGGGGGCTGGAGCTGAGGTATATTGAACATAAGATGACGATTGCGCGTCACCAGAGCTGGGTTCCATATCGGTATGCATCCTTCAACACCAGGTGTCATTTCTCGGCTGTGCTTCAGATTGACGGGCCCTGCCCACTCTGGTGGAGCGATTCCGAGCGGATCCGCAATAAATACTCGCCCTTACGATCACATCCGGGCGAAGCCAAATCTCAGCATCTCCCAGTTACTAGGCTACCTAGCGAGTTCGCCACTGACGATATGATGTAAAGTGGGAATTGGGGCTGCTCCAACGACTCAGCGTGAAATGTGTGTTAGAATAGTGTGGCAAATGTGTGGTTCTCTTTTCCTCCGGGATCCTGAAGTCTAAAATTGCTTGTTTCTTAGCTCCGCAGGGCACTGGGAGGTGCTCCAATACCTCGGTCAGTAGTTCAGCCCTGCTACATGTTTCAACGGGCCGGCGTTGTTTCAACTTCGGCCGAGTGGGATCAGCGCATCATGATGCCCGTACGGCCGGTGGCACTCAAGCTCAGCGGAAGAGCAAAAGTCATCAACAGCAGGAGGGGAAGATCCATGTAAGGCCATTTGCTGAGGCGAGGACCCCTCTCATCAAACGAGGCAAGGGAAATACGGAACAGCTAGATTGCGATTCAGGACACGCACCACCGGCAATTTGTAGGAGAGAGAGAGAGGTTCAGCGGATGTCTAGTGTCCCTTGGAAGCCAGTTACGAGGGGAGCGGGTGCCGACATGACCCTGGATCCAGAGCGGTATTTCGTTTACTCCTAATAGACGTTGAGCGCTAGCCTCAGCCTGCCAGCCATCGCAGATTCGCACCACGTAGTCGTTGGGCGGTGCGCGTGTTGGACCAGGAGAAGCCGAACGGGCAGGCGCGGGGAAAGGATAGGGTGGTGACGGCAACCTGCCTTTTTCTCCATGCATTCCTTGCACTGACTGATAAGCGGCGTGTTGAGCAGCGCACAGAAACGGTTATAGGAGCCTAACCACGGCGTCGGGACAGGCTTGGCGCGCCCGGGGAGTGAGCACGCAAGCAAGGAGCAAGATGAGCCACGATAGGGCGTTGCCTGTTCTAACCCGGCATGCAGCAGAGGCACTCGCATGGGCGCGAAGCCAGGGTGCGCGCCGGCGAGGAGTACCGGAGAAAAGCGGCCACTCGGCCAGCACTGCAGCCGTGAGCCCACGCGCCGGATGCACATAGGTTTCAGATGAGCTTGTCCTCGACAATCTCTCGCCATCAACCTGCGGCTGCGGGACGCAAGTCTCATTCTGGGGCGCACGGCATCACGCGTCGCCGGCGGGCCGTCTGTGGGCTGACTGCACGCTGGTTACACGAGGCCGCCCCGCCGTCTCACTGACCTTCCGCTGTGGGCAGGCAGTTGACGCGCCCCGGCTGCGAGCACGCAAATGGACGCGATCTGCGCGGGAAGGCGCAAGAAGCTTCGATGGGCGGCCCGGGCAGTCAGCACAACCTACGGACTACACCTCTCGCCATTTTTAGCCCGCCGTTGCTAAATTCTGACAGCAGCCAGCCAGACGCGTGTCTGCTAGCGGCTCAACTCCCGTGGATGGCATTTCAGCTGCCCAGCTGCCCAGCTGCCCAGCCTGTGAGCTGCCCAGAGCCAGCGTCCCAGCGTCCCAGCCGCACCGCCCGCCCGTCGCATGCGCGCAGCAAAGCTTGACCGCTCCGCACGACGCACGCTGGCTTCTGGCGACCGCTCCCCTCGCGAGCTGCTCCGCGCTCCTTGCAGCGTGTGCCGGGGGCTGACGGCCGGGCAGCACAAGATTGCAGCGGGCCCGCCAGCCGAAACGGTGGCCAGGGGCGGACCGAGCGAAAAGGGACGCCGGGAGGAGCGCAGCCGGCCTGGGACCGGCGCCGCCAATGGCGCAGGCCGCGACGTTTATCCAAATCTCAGCGCGCCCGTAGCGAGTCTGTCCGTGACAGCGGAGTCGGCGGAGTCGGTGGGCATGAGGGGCGCCAAACATGGGGATTGGACACCGACGCGGGCCCTCCTGACGATCTTGCCGTCATGGCGACTCTGCCACTGATAGCAGCGCAGGATCGGCGCGGGAGGCGGCCCTGCGTCGCGTTGCCTCAGGTAGAGCGCCCGCCGCCCGCCGCCGCCGCCGCCGCCGAGGGGCGGTTGCGGAGAGGCAGTGGTGCCGCGGCGTCTGTAAGGCACAGCAGCGCAGCTGGCAGATGACGCGTTTGGCGGTGCTGGCGCAGCCGACCCGCGGGCGCGATGCCGGCCAATGGCGGGCGGCAGTCCGGCGGTCGAAACGCGCCGCGTTAGACCTGCCCTGTGCTGCCGGGATCCAGGGCGTTTGGGCGCCTTGATACAGCGACGAGGGGGCCCCGTCCGCTCGGCCCTGGTGCCCCCAAGCAGCCGTGGCAGTAGCGCGGTGGTGCTCCTCGAACGCCGCCGCTGAAGAAAAACCGCCAGCACCCCCCAATCCCTGCGCGCAAGCCTCTCCAACACCTGTCCTCTCGCTGCACAGGTTCGACCGCGGCCCGCCCAGCCTTTCAGCCAGACACCGCGACATGCTGGCCTAGAGGACCTCCGCGCTGACCGAGCCTCGACCTGTCTGATATCGCGCCGACCGCCGGCTGCGTTCACTCTCTTCTCCCAGCCTACCACCCGATCCTAATCCGCATATTCCCACCCGCCCAGCATGCTAGTCTCGGCCGTGGGACCGCGCAAGCTGGTCCTTGTGGTCTTCGTCGCCGTCTGCCTGCTCTTCCTGTCCCTGCGCAGCTCCTTTGCCACAAACTACCTGGACGACCGCGTCGTCTCACTCGGGAACGCCGTCTCGAACGAGAAGTACGCCGCGGAGCCCCCGCAGGAGCACCTTTCGTCCGAGGACTCTTTGCCGGCGCAGGACGCCGTCGAGGACACTGACAAGGAATGGCACCAGCAATACTCTTTCCCATCTTCGGCGGTAAGTTGACGCCCTTATCTCGCCCACGTCGAGCTGCGGGCTGATTGTCCTTTAGGCCCTTAAGGAGAAGTCGTCGACCTCGCTCCCCGCTGCTACCGAAACAGGCGCCGCTTCGTCCTCGACACCAGCTGCGAAGCCGGGCTCTGGCAGCAGCTGGCACGTTTTCCACGATGTCATCAACACGAGCAAGGAATCGGGCATCACGCAGACCAAGAAGCTGTCGCCCGTCTCGAACATGCGTCAGTATCTGAACAAGATGCTCGTCTGGAGCCGCCCCGAACCCGATCCCTCGCATTGGCCGGCTTACCAGGACTACGTTACTCGCGATTACGACCCCAACAGATGGGAGGCATTCCCAGCGTAAGTGTCTCGCTCTCATTCGGAAATAGCATCAAAAGGCCACGATAATAACCAGTATAAAGTGAACGCGGCTATTACACGCAGGGCGTCAAGTCCCTCAAGAAGGCCACGGAGCCGAAGCCGTACCTCCCGTACCCCGAATACAATGGCCCTGAGTGGAAGAAGCAGTGGAAGGGTGACTACGTGGCATGCCAGGGCCCGCGTGGAAAGCCGCTCAACGAGAGTTACTTGGATTTGGTCAAGGCTTACCCCGAGGTCTCAAGCCAGTTCCCGAAGCCCTCGACCGGCACGATTGAAGGGCTGGGTCTAGATGCAAACGTTTGCTTCGACCGCTATGGCCGCTACGGCGCCTACGGATTCGGTGCTGATGAGTACGATCTGCCCGATTGGGAGCCTGTCCAAGAACAGCAGGTCATCTGGCGCAAGGTCAACTGGGGAAAGCTGCAGAACCAGTGCGTCGAGCGCAACCACGAGCGCTTCACACCTCAAGCTCGCACCAAGGAGGTCAATTTGCAGCCTGGTCTCGATATCCCGGAAGTTGATGTCGACACGCTGAGCAACCCTGCGTACAGCACCGAGCTCACTGCTCGTGAGATGAAGGGCGAGGTGACACAGAAGTACCACTCGCGCACTGCCATCCTGATCCGGACCTGGGAAGGTTACACCTACACCGACAACGATCTTCAGGCAATCCGTGCCATGATCCAGGAGACTTCTCTTTTCTCCGGCGGTGAATTCCAGGTGTTCCTCTTCGTGAACGTCAAGGACCGCACTGTCCCCATCTTTGACGACCCGCAGGCTTATGATGATATGCTCAAGAAGGTCGTTCCCACCGAACTTCGCAGCATCTCTATCCTTTGGAACGAGGATATCTGCCAAAAAGCGTACCCCGAGGTTACTGATTGGCAGGTATACTGGCACCAGTTCATGCCTATCCAGTGGTTCAGCAAGACGCATCCGGAGTTCGATTACGTCTGGAACTGGGAGACCGACGCCCGTTACACCGGCCAGCACTACCACTTCCTCTCCAAGATCCAGGACTTTGCCAGGAACTCGCCCCGCAAGTATCTTTGGGAGCGCAACAAGCGCTACTACATTCCCGGTCTTCATGGCGATTATGAGACCTACTTCAACGACACGAACCAGGCTGTTGAAGACGCTTGGAGCCAAGGCTCTGTTCCCAGCCCTGTTTGGGGACCGCAGCCTTACTCTCCCATGCAGACTCCGGTGGGGCCGATGCCGCCCCATGAGATGACGGCCGACGACTACGAATGGGGTGTTGGTGAGGAGGCGGATCTCATCACGCTTCTTCCCATGTTTGACCCGGTTCGCACGTACTGGTCTTACCGCGACAAGATCTGGAACTACATTCCTGGCCTCCACCCTGATTTCAGCGTCGACCCGTACGACAACGCCTACACGGACCCCCGTTTCGTCACCATTCCTCGCCGCATCTTCATCAACACGGTCGCACGTTTCAGCAAGCGCATGCTTCACACGATGCACATTGAAAACAAGGTTGGTCGCTGTATGCAGGCTGAGATGTGGCCTGCGACTGTCGCACTTCAGCACGGTCTCAAGGCTGTGTATGCGCCTCAACCCATCTGGTTCGATCGCGTGTGGCCACCGCACTACATCGACGCCATCTTCAACGCCAACTTGGACGGTGACTTCAACCCAATCGGATGGTCGGAGGGACCCGACTCCCCTTACAACGGTGACCGCGAACACAACTACTATGGTTGGTCGTGGTATTTCAGCTCCCGCTTCCCCAAGGACATCTACAGGAGATGGTTGGGCTGGAAGGTCAAGATTCACGAGTGGGGTGAGCCTGAGAAGATTGTCGGTGGCCAAGAGGAGGAGCACGGCCAGGGCGGCGAGCGCGTCAAGGTTGGTGGTAGCGACAACAGAGACTCGGAACAGCCGATGGTAGGTGGGCGCATGTGTCTACCTGGCATGCTGCTGCATCCTGTCAAGAGGATTCAGCAGGGCGAGATCTGAGAGGCATGATTTTCGATGTTCAACGTATCATTTGCGCAGTATCTTTGGAGGGGAGAAGCAACATGCTGGATGCGTTACGACGCCTCACGCTAAGGCGGTCTTTTTGGGTCCCTTCTAGCCAACCATCCTCATAAGGCATTCAATTTCCGACACCCCGATCTTCGGCAACCACGATATCACCCGACATTTTGGCCGCTTCCTCCCCGGCACTGATCTGCGCATCGCGCGCCAAAACCCGCGCGTTCTTTTCTTGTTCCCTGTACACACCCTCATACTACAGTACGGCATCAATCACCCATATCGGCGTTCCATGGCGTAATGAACCCTTGTTTTTTTTTTCTTCTTCTTCTTCCTTCGCATGCTCCGCATTGCATCCCGCCACGCGCTGCCGAGTACTAGCACCAAGGACTACCCATAGGCTAAGCACCTTCACCAGCCGCTGGTTGATGGTGTTGCTTGGTCTTTCAGACTATTAAATTTTGTATAAGAAAAGGAGATATTACGCGGATGGGTTATTGCACTTCTTTCAAATGATGGGTTAAAAGTCTTCTTGGTCGCTTTGGTTACTCCGGGCTGGTTTGGATTTCACCACTTTTATTCCTTTCTCCCTTGTGCATGGCAACCAAAATAGCAGAGGAGAGGGAATGACGGAGCATAAAGGAACAAGGAGTGTCCGATAGCGGATGGTGTGGCAGCGGTGGTAGTAGGCGAGGGAACGAAGGTGACCGATGGCAGTATGAGCGAGTTATGCTAGTGGAGCCTTTACAGCAAGCGAAAGACTTTTTTTTCAAGACTCCTGTCGTTTTCTCTCGTGATGATTTTCTGATAGCCGGTGGCGAGCGAAGGAAGAGTGGCGAACCAAGGGGGACTCGCAACATTTCATCGGAGTTTGCCATGTCAACCCTTTGGATCGTACACGTGGAATTAATATTTTGTGTTGATCTTTGCTACTGCAGGAGTCCAGCTGCTATTCCGTCGGTCACTGTTCAAGTAGACGGTGGCATCTTCCGGATGGCACGCACGCGGGGGCCAGAGTCACTTCAACAAATGCAACCTACGCTTATACACACAGCGTGCTGGTTGGGTCAGACGCGCAATCCACAACTAGGGCTAATGGAGACAGGTCCGCGTGAAAGGATTCCTCTGGCATTGTTGCGGTCTGAGGACAGGGTCTATGTTCCGTGGATGTTGGTTCTTCGGTGTTGGTTGTGTGCGTCCATCATCCGATCTGGCCCCAGGACTTGTCCGGGTCGTCGCAAAAAGAGGAGAGGTGCATTCCGTGACGAATGAGCATGTCACTGCGGTCCTGAGTCTGGGTGGTCCGCTGCGGTGCAAGGTATTAGCCATTCTTGTCTCCATGGGACGTTGAACGTCCGCAATGAATGGTATGGCTTTAAAAAGGAGAATCTTGCCACCTCCATCAAGGGGATTCAGTAATGTGCTACAATCTCTCTATTTTCTATACCGATGGAACTGAAGGCGTGAAGTCATCCGATGCTCGCTTCTGCCAGCTTTCTGTTGGTCACGACTTGCTCTGAACCTCGTCTTGCTATCACTACGTCTAGGAGCTTTTACATCGCACGTAAGAGGTAACATCGTGACTATCATCCTAATGCGCATCGCGCGAAATGACATCTACGTCATGTACGAGAGGGGCAACGACTTGGCGAGAGGATGGGTTTTCAGCGTTGCAAGCGAGGTATAACAATAATTAGACACGATTATAGTTCCGACTCAAGCAATGACAATACACAGCCACGATGCCGTGCACTGAAATCTGATTGGCGGCATATTCATGGGCAGTCTCGGAATACGGGCAGTGAAGAAAGGGAAGGTGTTTCAGAAAAACTGGGGAATCATTGGGATTCGCGGAGGAAGATCGTCGGTGACCGCTCGTGTTGATGCTTTCCTCATGCTGGAAGCGCCCGGGTGTTAATTGCAGTGCGTCATACTACCGCTGATCACTGCACGGGGTATCTCGCTAGTCTATCTGCTGCAGCGAGCTTTTTTCAACCGGACGCCTTTCCCTTGAGCATGTCTTTGCATTGGGAAAGAGCGGACAACTCGGAGTTCCGCTTTCGGAAGGCCATTTCCTTCGGAACGCTGCTTCGATATCGGAAGGCTTGAAGAGTAAGGTAGAACAACAGGCACCAGGGTTTGCTGAGGTGCTCAAGGCCCATTGATATCTCCCGGCAAGCGCTTCGACGAGCCGTTGACTGGGTGGTCTTCCTTTCTAATGTGGGACGGGTATTAGTAGGGCTTGTATCTATCCTTGCCCTTTTCCTTGTCCTTCTTCTTGTGCTTCTTTTCTTTGCTGGACTTCTTATCATCCGCCACTTCGGTTTCGCCATGCTGCTGGCCGCCAAAGCCCTGAGCACTCCACGAGCGGACTTTGCCGTCCTCGCCGCAGGTGAATATCGTCGATGACTGCTTGATTGTCAATCGCATGCGTCACGATTGGGACCATGGCAAAAACGCTTACCTGCGAGTCTATGAAGATGTCGCGAACGATCTCTTCGCCGTGAGCGCCCGAGAGACGAACGCAATCCTCCAGCGAGCACGAGTAGGCGAGCGGCTTCCCTTCCGGCGGGCCGTGGAGAGGGAGGAGGTCCAATCGTTGCTCGCTGTGCAAAGTTAGACACTGGTCTCCATATTGAGATGCTCATGGGTGATTGGGTGGAAAGATGATGTGACGGGGTAGGTGCAGACGTACCTGTGGTTCCCAGCAACAACGACGCTCGCACCCCCGCTCCGATAGACGTTGACGACGTACTCGCAAGTCAGCTTCTCCCGCACATCCCCGATCTTGACGGGGTTCAGCTCTGGGCTCGGGTCATCCGAGTCCTGGTACTGGTAGAATGCCAGGGTCTCGTCGGTGCCGAAGACGTAGACATCGGTCGGGGATGCGAAACCGGCATGGTGCACAGCGGAATGGTGGTTGATGACCTGGCGCAGGGCGTCGTCCTCGTCAGTCTGCGTCAAGTCAAAGATGCTGACTAGGCCGTCTGTGCTGGCTGAGAGGAGGGTGGATGGGTTGGCCGGGTGCAGCGAGAGCTCGGTGATGGAATCCGTGTGGCTCTCGGCAAGGGTAAGGCGTGGCGTCGAGGCATTGCGCGCGTCCCAGGCGTAGATGTAGGAGTCGCCCGGTCCACGGTCTTCGAGCTCAGTGCCGGCAATGATGGCATGGTGGGCGGAGCTCACTTCAAGGGCGGACAGACCTTGTGGTTTCGCTGTGTGAAAGCATGTCAGCATGAGTATATCGCTGTGCCCTGGTGTTTCGAACGAGATATACTCACGGACTCGGAACTCCATGACGGCTTTCTTGGTGCGGCGGTCCCAGCACTTGACCAAGCCATCTCGGCCGGCGGTGGCCAGGACATTGCCGTCCTCACTGTACGGCTCCAGACAGGTAACGCTCTCGTGGACACGGCTTATGACGCCGCCAGGAAGCAGCTGCAGAGTCTTGGGGTCAAAGATGCGGATCGAGTCGTCAGACGACAGGGCTGCAAGGGCCGTGTTTGTTGGCCTCAGAGAGTATATGTAGGAGTCGGTTGGAAGCGACAAGTCGGCTTCCGCGACCAGCTTTGCGGTCCTCAACATGTCGGTCGTTCTATGGCTTCAGTGCAGATGTGGTTGGATTTAGGTACGATGACGGAGCTGGGAAAATTTTTCAGTCTCGAGCGGCTTCGTCACTGGCAGGGCTCTTTGTGCGCCTTCTGTTGTTCACTAACTGCCATGCGGCGAGCAACGCAAGACGGGCACAAGCATCCAAGAGGCCACGACATGCAACCGCACGCTGCTGGCTCGTGAAGCTGCCGAGCTCTGTGGCTCCAGCTGATGCGCACCCCGCGCGCCCGATGCCATCTCGGCCACGCATCCGCGCAGCAACACGCGCCGCGCGGACCAGACCATCGCTCCCGTCTGCACGCCTCTGCGCTCGCAGTAGTTATACATGTCACCCTGATATGAAACGCACTTAACCATTGGCTAGATTATAATGCGCGATTAACGACGGGTTGTCCCTCTGGGGACTCTCACAGCGGCCGCTCATGGCTGACATGACGCCAGCCGCGGCGACCCACTGCCTGCCTTCACTCTGCCGAAGGCGTCCAGAGGCGGTGTTGAGGTCCCTGGGAGAGGAGAAGGCGGCGGCTGTGCGCTGCGCTTTTTGTACCCGCGGCACGTGCGAAGCGAGAACCGGCCAGCTGCCGCCGTTCTCCCGGCTCTCATCAGCGCCGCTGTGATTGGCCGCTCATCCTCGGCTCGACGCCCATGGCTGCCCGGTCTTGGCCGCTCGTCCATCCCATCATCGTTGCTACACCACTCCACTGCGCCTGCTACGCCGCTCCCATCGCGTCGAGACGAGCCTTGCCAGTCGCCGCATCTCTCCGCTCCGCCACCCCGCAGTCCGTCCTCCGCCCGCCACCATGTTCGCTCAGCGTGCCTTCCAGGCCTCCCTGCGCCGCGCTGCCGGTCCCCGCGGCATTGCTGCACCCGCCGGGATCCTGACGCAGTCGAGGTACCACTACCCGTCCCCATACTCCTCCACCAATGCCTCTCCGCTCAATGCCCCCGCCTTTGTCGCCGCTTGAACCCATTTGGCAACCTAAAACTGATCAAGCTCCCCCCGCTCCATCAGGCCTGTCGCGACGCAAAACATTCCCGCCGCCGAGAGCAACCACATCCTGGAGAAGCAGCGCCTGAACCGCCCCGTCGCGCCGCACCTGAGTATCTACAAGCCGCAGATCACCTGGTACAGCTCGGGCTTCCACCGTATCACCGGCTGCGTGGTGTCTGGTGGCATGTATGTCTTCTTCATGGCCTACGCTATCGCTCCCCTCACCGGCTGGCACCTCGAGTCCCAGTCGCTCGCCGCCGCCGTCGCCGCCTGGCCTATCGCCGCCAAGGTTGGCCTGAAGACTGTCGCCGCCCTTCCTTTCGCCTTCCACTCCATCAACGGCCTTAGGCACATTGCCTGGGACTTCGCCGTTGGTATCAACAACAAGAAGGTCATCCAGAGCGGTTGGACTGCGATTGGCCTTACGGCTGTGTCGACATTGGCGCTGGCATTTTACGGTAACTAGAGGCTTGGGACGAGGATCGGAAGCTTGAGTTGGGAGGGATTGTAGGGGTCGACAAAGGAAAAGGCTTGAAGAAGATCGGGATACCATCAGCATGTGAAGGTAGAGGCGAATCGATGCCGGCAAGGGTGAAATTTTCAAACAAAGTCGGACGTGTAAATCTTAGAGGGGCCCGCTGGGTTCCGGCAAACGGGTGCTTCGATGGAGCGGATTCTTGCTGCGTTAGTAGGGAAACGGAGCAATGCCATGTTTTTCAGAGCATCACTTGAAGAGCGGAATCGAATGATGTGGACGAGCTAGGCATTTGTGCTGGACGAAGGTACGGCGCCTATCTCCGTGGCGGTGCTGTGGTTGCGGCCGTTTAAAGGGCGGCAGCTGACCGGACGTGGTTTGAGAATGACTGACGAAGCGAAGGATGGAATAAGTGAGTCGAAGCATTGATACGCATTCAATTAGTAGAAACCGGGCTGTTCAGTAATTTGCCAAACTGATTGACATCATTCCACCAACATCGGCTATCAAATACAAGCACTAAAGCCGAGGCAATAGGAGTTTGACATTGGTGTAACGCGTCAGTAACTTGATTTGCAAGAGCTCTTATCATGTTATTTTGTGCACCGATGCCAAACCGCTTCAAACCCGTCAGGGAACTGGTTGCAGTGGGCGGTGTGTCCCCGGTGATTCCTGTCGGTGTTGTACCACCACCACTGAGCTCCTCAATCATCGCACCATGACGGCAAAAATGATGGATTTCCAATTGGCCGGTGAGCGATCGTTCGGCTACGAAGCAAGACCATCAATCTTCGATCGGGGTGGCCCAGAAGACTGGCTTGCGGGAAAGGTGCGGACATGTGCATCTGCATCGGTACCTGCGCCGTAAGCAGTTAAGATTCGACGCGTGATCGCGCGGCTCGGTCCGTGGGGTTTCGCTCGCGCAGGCGCGCTTGTTCACTCTCCACCTGTACGACGGGCTTTTGGGCGCCCGGGCGTCCCGTCTTCCGCCCCAAAACAAAAACAATCCACCATTATCTTTCTGCTCTCTTCCGCCACCGTTGACCCGTTCTTTTGTCCTCGACGAATCGGAAGTCATTGCTAAACTCGCGACAAGCCGGTGCCATGATTTAGCGCAAAGACGGCGAACAGCAACACCCACGCCTAACCCGATCGCAAGCGCCGCCCGATAACCACTGGGTATTAGTTCCGCGGCTTTCTTGCGCCCGGCACACGCGCAAAGCCAGCAAACGCGCGCGATCCCAAGTCGCAGAACCGCAACGTTTCACTGCTCGGCTCAACCGTCTCATGCCGTTGGAACCTTGACTCGGCGCGCCGTGTTCAACCCACCTCGTTACCATGCCTACACCCACTAGAAGAGTCGCGCCCAAGGCCCCGTCGCCGCCCGTCCGCTCACCGACCGCCGACCGCGAGATTGAGGAGACTTTTCTGCCACAAGAAGAAAGCGAAGACGACGAGGAAGACGAAAGAAGCGATGAGGACTACCACGACGGCGACAACACGGCGTACAGCATCGACTTCGATGCGCTGATGAGCGGCGGCGGCAGTGGCGGCCGACGCCGAGGCCGCCACGACAACGACGACGATGACCTCACGCTTGACGACACGGAGCCGTTCGACACGCTGAGAAGCGAGGACGTAGACGGTCCGAGCGATTTCACCCAGAATATGGAGTATTGGATGCGGTCGAGGTTTTCCCCGCCGCAAGCGCAACAACAGCAGCAGCAGCAGAACCAACGAGGGAAGAGAATAGTCAGCGCTGCCGGTCCGACTCTAAGCCAAAAACTGGCGGCCCAGATGGACCAGGAGGATGTGGAAGACGAGAGGCCGACGGGGAACCACGATACCTTACCGCCGACACGGACGCCGACTGCGAGCTTTGACACGCAACGAGACCACGTCAGCGATTCGGAGGGGGAGGAGGGTGGCCATGTAGGAAGAGAAGGTGAGGAGGACGGGGAGCACCGCGAAGAAGGCGAAGGCTCCTTTGAGTACGGGCAGAGCGAGCACGGAGAGGACACGCGCGAAATCACGGCCGCGGCCATGCGGGATCTCAACGGCTATGTCATCTCGGACGAAGATACCTTTCTACCGCCGCACAGCCAGGGAGGCTCGACGGTCGAGGATAAGCATAGCGGCGACGACAATGGTGGCGAGGGCAGCCAAGAAGGGTCGATAGACGAGCAGATGGACATATTGTCGAGCATGGATGAGGGTGTCGAGGAAGAGTACAGGAGCGTGAGCGCGAGCGCCTCGCCAGTGCCAGTGCAGGGTGAGTGGAAGCCGAGACGGACGCCGTCCTTCGCGCAGAAGGCTAGCTGGTTACAACCAACCGTCGAGGACCACGAGGACACGCCGCCCCTGACTGCAAGACCAAGCCCCAGGAATGCGACGGGCAAGGTGCCGGAGGTGTGGCTGGAGGAGAAGCTGCCGAAGTTGCGGGAGATGGAGAATGCAGCGAATAGAAAATTGACTCGGCCAAGTTTGACGAGCCATCCAAGTCTGACGAGTCAAAACCGGTACACTCCAAGAAAAGTTTCTGAAGAAGATGTTGAAGACTTGAGCTCCCAGATCAGGAGGTTACAGGGCGAGATAGACAGGCAACACAAAGACTTCACAACCCAGATTGTCACTCTCGAGTCCCAACTCCAAAGGACCCGCCACGAACGCGATGAAGCGCATGCGAACGAGCAACGGCGCGTTCGGGACCTCAACACTCAGTACAACGATCGCACGAAAGATCTGGAGGAGCACTGGCAGCGACGGCTCGCCACGGCGCAGGAACACTACGAGCACGATGTGCAGGAGCAGAAAGCGTCTTTTGCCCTCGTCAAATCCAGCTTCGACTCGCGACTCGCGGCCACCGAGAGCGGCCTACAGGCGCAGCTAGCTCGCAAGGAGGCCGAGCTTGACGCTGTCAAGGAGGCGAGCAAGCAGGAACTCGAGCAGCAACGCGCCGGTCACGATGCCAGGGTCGCGACGCTCGAAGACCGCATCAACGAGCTCCGGTCACAGCAGCAACGAGCCCAAGAGAGCACCTCGGCCGACACCCCCCCGTCCCCAGCGATCGAACAGGCCCTCGCCCGGCAGAAAGCCGAATCGGACGCCCGCATCGCCGAGCTCGAGGCCCGACTCCGCACGACGCAGTCCCAGCTCGAAGCGACGCGCACGCCCTCCTCCCCCACAGCCGCCTCCCCATCATCCAACGCGGCCCATCTCGCCAACGAGCGGCGCAGGCAGACGGGCGACGACGACGCGCTCCTCGCGCGGTCGAAGCGGCAGGTCGAAGACCTGCAGGCCAACCAGCAGCTGCTGCAGAGCCAGCTCGCGATGGCGCGGCGCGACGCGGACGAGCTGCGGCGCGACGCGGACGCGGCGCGCGAGGGCGCGCGCGTGCTGCGCCAGGAGCTGGCTCGGGCGCAGGACCTGCTGGAGGACAAGGGCCGGCGGCTGGAGGAGGCGGCGGCGGCGCGGGAGAAGCGCGAGGCGGACGTGGAGACGGCGGCGGAGCGGGCGAGGCGCGATGCGGAGAGGATGCTGCGGGAGCGGGTCCGCGCGGCGGAGCTGAAGGCCGCCGAGAAGGAGAAGGAGGTGGGCGAGATGCGGAGGAAGGCGGAGGCGGCGGTGCGGAAGGCCCAGACCATGCTCAGCGGGGAGCGGGTCGAGAAGGCGGGGTTGAAAAGGGCGTTGGAGGAGTTGAAGGCGGAGGTGGAGGCGTTGAGGGGCCAGGTCGAGGAGCGGAGAGGGGGGGCTGCTGCTGCTCCTGCTGCTGCTGCTGCTGCTGCTCCTGCTGCGTCCTCGTCTTCGCCGAATCACCACGCTCCAGACGCTGCCGGGGACCTGACGAACCGGTCTTCCCCCTCTCCTCACGACGACGACACTTCCCCTCGCTCGTCCCAACTCGAGCTTCTGCGACGCGCCCTGCGCGACGCGACCACGACGACGAAAGAGGCACGGGAAGAGGCGCGGCGGGCGCGCGAGGAGTCGGCGACCCTGAAGGAAGATTTTGCAGAGGTCAACCGCGCTATGGACGAGCGCGTGGTGCGGCTCGTGCGCGAGAGGGAGAAGGAGTGGCGCGGCAAGGTCGAGGCGCTGACGGCGGAGAAGAGGGCCCTGGGACGCGCGCTCCTGCACGAGTGGGGCAGGGAAGAGGTGGGCGAGAGCGAGCCGCAGGTGTATCGGTACAAGTTTGCGGGGAGCAAGGAGGGCGGCGGGGAAAGGAAGGGGAGGGGGAAGGTGTGAGTTGGTTGGTATAAACGATTGGGATGGGATAATGACGGCGGGCGGCTTCTCGCGCACTGCATGCGGCCGGTTTGTGATACCATTTTTGTATTCTTTTTCCTTTCCTTCGCTGCACTTTCTGTTCTTGGGCCTGCGGGCATGGAAGGTTTTGGTAGCTTGTTTGCTCTTTCTCTACGACCTGTGATGACTGATGGCTGGATGGTGTTTGTAGTCCTGTACGATTAGGCGTTGTCCTATAACCAATCATTGGCGATCGCCACCACCGATGAACACGCTAGGGGATTTTGGTGCTAGTTTAGCTAACAATCCAAAAGACACGCTGGAGTTATTGATCACTGAATACTCTGTGGATTATTGCTTCGTGTAGTTAATTCATTGCAAGAATATTCAGGTTTCGAGCGCCATGCGGCTCTTACAATACTACCATCACCACCACTATGCCGTTGACGACTCCACGTTTCGATCTTTTAATTTTAACGTTCTATCTACCCGTCTATTTACGGATAAAATACCGTGCTAAGGCGTCGTACGAGTAACCACCACTACTCCTCGCGCGCACAGAGGAGATTAGGCGTGACCTTGATCGTTGTAGACAGCTGAACTCTTCTATATGTATAGACAAGCTGACTTCGGAATCGCGTTTCTCTGATCGAAAGAGTTTCAACGAGATCCGGTATCTCTGGGTGAATCGATGGGGTGATCTTCCGGTCCACGATGAGCTGACTCGCACACGTGCGTATAGGTGGTAGAGCAGAAGGGACGTCATTTTGTTGGGAGTATTGCAGGAAGAGTGATTGGCCACGAGCTCGCTCTCGGCGCGAATATCCGCGTATTTGGGACGGATGATCCCCCTTTGGTCCATGCCGAAGGCGGAAGTCTCCGCGTCAGGGGAGAATGAACGAGACGGGTGCTGGGGACTCGGTGGGGTAGTGTTTAAAATAGCAGTCAGCAGACGAGCGGACGACGATGCTCCGAGAAAGGTCTGAGATCTCTCGAGGAAAATCATGCATGATCTGCTTCAGGGGAGCAGCGTCTGAGCATGGGTAGACAATTAGCTGTTGGCAATAATACCACACGCTTGCAATGCTTTGCCATGTCCATGGCCGAGATGAAATATGATTCGTCCGTGGCATTGGATGAAGCTAGGTATGACAGAAATCATGTGGTTCTGGAGACTCCAGTTGTCCCCATACCACCGGGACCCTGTGGATTTGAATTGTGGCGCACTGTGGGGTCGCCCATGGCTGCTGGTTGGTCTGGACCCGCTACTACGTCTCTGAGAGTAAGATCAGAGGTTTCTGAAGGCAAGATGGAGCACAGCGGGAAGTCATAGCAACTGGAACAACGATTCTGCGACGGCAGACGACGAGCATCCGAGGCCGAGGGACGGATGTAAGGAAAGTGCGGCGAGTCGGCGACCCAGGCTCATCTGATAAGGGCAAGGACCATTCGCTTAGATGAGAACTTGCTCAGCCGCGGCGCATTCGTGCCCTGGAACCGATCATCTCCTTTAGCGTGCGGAAAGTTACACCTGTATAATAACGACTCGGGGTTAAGTACGGCGGCGTCTGGCTGGCCCGGTGCGAGAGCACGGGGGAGAGGCGGCAGGAGCGTCGTTGCTGGAGGCATCGGGCGCAGGAGAATGGCCGGGCTGCTGGCTGCTGTCCGTTGCAGCGGCACGGCATGGGTTTGGGGAGGTGGCAGCGTGGCACGAGTACCGAGATCCCCGAGGCGGCGGCGTATATCCGAGGACATTTGCACCAAAGCTTGCCACAAATAGCTTGCTCTCTGGCCTCTACACGGCGGAAGGGTCGAGATAAGATCATGCCATGTGGGCCGGGGGGCTGTAGGTGACGAAAGCTGCGAGTAAGAAGGCTGAAAAGCGGCTGACCTAGCAGCGCAATAGGGAGATCTGGCGGGCAATACGGAGCAGGCACACGGAGGAGCGGCCGGCGAGGCGGGCGTTAAAAGCAGCGGCCCACGCGCCGGCGCGGTGCTGTTGCGACGAGGCAGACACTCACACAGCATGCTGGCTGCTCAGGTTGCGCTGCTCGACCCTGCCGGATCCCCAGCTCTCCAGCGCGCGCGACCCCCGGAAGCAGAAGCAGCGGGCGATGGCGGCCTCCGCCGTGCCGAGTTCGGCGACGCTCGGGAGCAGGTGCAGCCCCCCCGAAAAATCTGATAAGATGATCATACTCCCGCTCTACCTCCATCGCCTCGACGACCACCAGCCAATGATGGCGACCAAGAAACTCGACATCGCTCCCGCTCCCAGCCCCGGCGTGGGCGATGCGTCGGCCGCCAGCTCGCCCTTCGCCATTCCCTCGCCGCAGTCCGACGGCTCCGCCTCGCCGCTGGACCCCACCGCCAATGCTGCCTCACCGTCGCAGCCCGCCGCCCACTCGTCCGCCCTCGCGACGCCCCTCCCGCTTGCTCCAGGCCCGGGGGCATCGCCCTACATCACACCCGCCATGAACCACGGCCCCTGCGGCAACAGCTATGTGATCCCGCCCCGCCCCAAGCCCGGCCGCAAGCCCGCCACCGACGACCCGCCGTCGAAGCGCAAGCAGCAGAACCGCGAGGCCCAGCGCGCCTTCCGCCAGCGCAAGACGCAGAAGATGGAGGAGACGAACCGCGAGCTGCAGCGCGCCCTCGACGAGCGCCGCCACCAGACCGACATCCACCAGCGCGAGGTCACCCACCTCAACGCCGCCCTGCACGACGAGCGCCAGCGCTCCGACGCCCTGCAGCGCAAGGTCGACCAGCTGACGTCCGACAACGACTCGATGCGCCAGCAGCTCGACTTCATGCAGGACAAGCTGCTGAAGCTGGAGCGCGACATGGACTACCACCGCCGCCTGCCCCCGCAGAACCAGCTCACGCCACCCGCCTGGCGCGGCGATGCCGACGACCACCCGGCCCCGAGTGCTGAGGCCCGTGGGGACTCTGGGCCCACCCAACCACCACCCTCCGCTACCAACCCCATCACCCTTCCCCCGCTCGTCCGCTCCGAGCATGCCGCCCCCAAGGACGGCTGCGGCCGATGCGCCGACAATGGCGACTGTCCCTGCGTCGACTCGCTCGTCGACTTTTCCGGCTCCAACCGCACTGCACGCCCGCCTGCCTCCGCCGACGTCGAGATGCACGACGCCGCTGCCCACGACGAGGAGATGGAGATCGACTTCACCAATTTCGGCAAGCGTCCCGCTGCCAGCCGTCCCTCCGCCATGGAGCCGCCGTGCAAGCCCGGTACCTGTGATGCTTGCATGAAGGATCCTCTTCAAAAGCGCTTCTGCGAAACCCTTGCCCGCGAGCGCCCCATCAGCCGCTCGTACCTGAGCCGTGATCTGTCTTCCTACGCCAGCGCCAAGGGCGACGATGGCGGCCAGACCTCTGTCAAGCGTCAGCGCCTTAGTGTTCACAGCGATTCCATCGACTGTGCCGAGGCCTACCGCCGTTATTTTCGCGTAGCCAACCTTCCCGTCAACGAGGAGCACCCGGCGTGGATGAGGGAACTCATCACCCTGCCGCCCACCCGCAACGACTCCATCCGTCTGCAGCAGCTCAAGGCAGCGGACGAGGCCAAGCAGAAGCGCCACATGTCTGCCTACGAGCTGGACATGGCCTCTGTCCTCAATGTCCTTAGTAAAGCTGACACCCGACATAGCACCGACGACTCGTCGGAGCAGACCTCGCGCCACAACAGCATCTCCATCAGCACGTCGGGCAGCGGCGGTGCCAACGGTGGCAACAGCGAGATCAGCAACGACAGAATCCTCGGTGAGCCCAGCGCGGTGAATGACGAGTCCTCCGGCTAATAAGATCAGAGTCGCGAGCGTCAGTCCCAATCAACAGGATTACCAACACCAAAACATCGGACCTGGCCCTCCGCCCACCGAGCACCACCGCGCAGCAGCGGCCCGTCCCTGTCTCGCGCAGGACGTCGTACCAAGGCTCCATTCATAGCCCCATCACGCCATCGACTCCAACCGGCTCTGGATTCCACCGCAAGGATAGCCTCGCCTTCGTCATCAACGAGAGCGGCCAGTCCGGCTCTTCCCTGCCGGGCACTCCCACCGCCTTGACACCTGCCATCGAGGCCTGAGTTCAGGGAACACTGCCGAAAATTGGAGCGCCCCTTGACCCGCACAAGTGGATGCCGATATCGGCATGCGTCGTCACGCGCAAGGAAGCCGCTCCTTGTTTTTAAAGGGGCTGGGACACTGGCTCCGGTTGCGGTTCATTCATCCCCGCATCACCCGATGTTACCATTATTGACTTTCACCGGTTCGACTCCGTGCGGAGTCAACTTTCCCCCACGCACGTGCGAAGTGGATAGTCGGTGGCCAAAAAAGAGTTGATCGTCGTTTCTTTCAAGGATCGCAAAGAGGGTAGATCATACCGTCTCCAGTGAATGGTTGGCGGTCTGTTGTTTTTTTTCTTCCTTATGTTTTGGATGCGAGCCCTGCTTTTACTGCTGGTGCTGGAAGGGATCGGCGTCGGTGTCAATACCCTTTTATGATTTTGACAGCCTTTTGGAGCGCTTCGCTATCTTTTGGGCGTCGCTCACTGTCTTCGATTGGTTTTTTTTTTTTTCTTACCTCCCAGGTCTCGCTTCCAACGGCAACGTCTTGCAGCAAAGGGCGATTCGTCTTTCGCTTGCATCGAAAGAAACCCGAACAAGGATTTGGAAGGGTATTAAGTGCTTCGATTTGCATGCATTGTGGTTACCAAGTAGCCTAGAGAGCAGCAAAGAAAAGGAGCTAGTGTATATAGATAATGAGATCACGCTTCCGGGCAAAGACAAGTTCGTTCCTCTGCTGTCATTGGTGCAGTGACATGTGAAATGTGACATGAATAACGGATCACCTTTATGCTTGAAGTTTTGCTTTGGCAGATGAAGAGATTCTCGGTACGATTGTATCGACAGAGAACGGTGTGCTATAACAGATACGGTTGCCGTGAATTACATAATTTGAGCCATCTTACGGGGGCGGGCCAGGAGGAGCAAATGTCAAGACACAGAGAGGAATGTTCTAAGCTCTGCTGTTTTAGAAATAGAAGCGAATGGTTAGTCATAAATATGGTTCTAGTAACTGTTGATGTGCATCCAATCATAGGATTCGACTACCTATGCATACAACAGCTCTAGTATTTTGCATCCGCTGTATAAGGACGCTGAGGCGCATTCTTCTAGTGCGCGCATGATCACATAAACCTCTGGACACGATCTCAGCGATCTGTTCTTGGACGAGAAATTCATCACTATTTAATCAGCTAGCAAGTCCACAAATTGTCCGGACGATAACGCCTCCTGTTTCAATGCTGTAGTCACTTGCTCTCTTTCTCTCTATATATTTATATATAACTCCGTCTCTACTCCCCGCAAGCCAGCCGATGCTCTTATTTGTCCGTTCACCAGTTACCCATCAAACTCTTGCCTCTTCTCCCATCTCGCCATCGTTTAAGGTATATAGCACCTTCCCATTAGTTATTGTGTCTTGATAGGCGTGACGGATGATTGGGTTATCGATTGGGAGGATGACAGGTTTATTGATTTCCTTACCTGCGTGCGGATTTATATGAGTGTGGATGAGCTCATAAATTGATGTTGCAGATGTCACGTAACTAATAGATGAGTGGGTGGACTTGCGGGACGATGTTACGGTTTGTATATCCCTTGGCTGGAGAACAGGGTAGCAATAGGAGTATAATAGTAGGTTGGAACAAGTATGGATAAGAAGAAGGGTGCGTGTGCATATGACCAGGTAGCCAGGATGTGACAGGTACGGCTAGTTTGGTAGTGCTTGCGTTCGGCATGAGGGCGGCAGTAAAGGGACGGGTGGGTATCATGTGGCCCATGCGGGCAGCCGAGCAGCCTAGATTCACGAACCGAGTCTCGTATAAAAGCAAAACAAACCTAACCATATCCTTTTACCTATCCGCTAACCGTAACCGTCTGGAATCTCTTACAGAATACAGATGTTTGCCGAGTTTTTGAACCTACCTTATTTCACCCTCTTACATTAATTACTACAACATGTGGCGCCGGATAGGATGGTATGAGACCAACGGTGGAGGGGGGGAAGGCTATGGCGGTGCGACGTTCCTTGTAGTGATGGCTCTAACTGTTCTGCTTCAACCAGAGGAATGTCGTGCTTTAGGATCCCTAAGCACCTGTCCCCCGATGCCCAGTTTCTCACTAATATGGTATTATTCGGCTCGGAACACAAGATGCGCCTCTTGAGGCAACGGTAGGCTCGCGGGTTGGAAGATAGAGCCGGAAAGTGTTCACTCGGCTTTGGGGTGTCGCGTGGTTAGGGTTGAGGACGAGGACGATAGGGGATCGATAGGTTGAAGACTCGGCAACGCGCTTGAACGTGCTACACTAAAATGCACTGTTTTGGAAGTTAGTGGGACGTAGATGACATTGATGAATGAAGAGAGTACAAAAAGAGATATGAAGGTTTCACCACTGTCCTCTTACGATTTCCTTTCGGTGTGTTCAGACCTGCTCAACGATGGTGTTTATCAAGTGACGAAAGCGAGCCGAATTCCGCTTTCGCCACCTCGATTGGAATGTAGGTTAGCTAGATAGAAGCATGCTTCGCAATGCCAGATTGACAGCCTAGCGAGGAGAATGCTTTCTGAGCCTCGACCGGTTGGGCAACTCGCGAACGTCGGGTTTGGTGGCCTGTCCCAGGCAATCATCGGGAGCCTTTGTCTATTTCATACGAATGTATGTATTTGTGTCGCGGAAGTTGGGGGCAAAGGGATGCTTGCCCAGCATGGGGCAGTGGGCGTGACGAAGAGGTTATCGAAGCGGGCCCCGAGGACTTCCGGACGAACTTGGCCTGTATACGATCCCAGCTTCAGGTGTGGTTCGAGAATCATTCGGAAGCGCGATGAACACGATGGTGCTCGAGGACTCCTTTAACATGATTAGTGTAACAGCAGCGAATATTGACAGATCGCAGGCAAATGTCAGAAAAAGGGGGGGAATCGTCAACATGACCATTCCACGTCTCCTTGGGATTACCTTGCCGACAACGGCGATGCATTTGGCCAGTGACCAGATGAGCGACGGTTCTTGCATGACAGGTAGGTTTTTGGAGAGCTGTGGTGTTGCTCGTGGGCTAGCGAGGAGTGTGTTGCAACATACCCACCCGCGCGCGGATGGGTCTACTCGGCCGATCAACGCGACTCAGGCATTTGTACCGCAGTATGGGATTCGCTTCTGGTTTCCCCAACAGGTGGAAACTGGAAGGTCGCGCACGCGGAGCTCCGGGTCACTCTTGCATTGCACTCGAACAATTGCGTGCGTCCGGATAGCCGACGTTGTATCGCACAGTGACGAGGTATGAGGGAAAGTGGGCTCCGTGGGTGGGCCGCGGAGATCAGCCAGATGGGATCACTTGGCTTCGGGACCAGAGGCCATGAAGACTTCCTGCCTTCCAAGTTGGATGAAGTGAAAGTGGAGAGTCTTGCGAATGTGCGGGGCCCTGGGCACTGCCTCAATCCGAATCTGCCAGCCAAGAGCGTGAGGTGGCAATTTCCATCCTTGCAATGTTGCAGATTGCTTGTGAAACAAAGTTGCCGGCGGTGCTCAAGTGAATTGCCGTCTGTTGATCACTGAAGGGGGGATGTGTGATGGCCTTGTTTTGTCACTCGCAACGAACATTCCACAGCTGCAAGTAAGACCCCTACGCTGTGCCTTGGACTGGGCGGCAGTGCAGCGTCATTCAATCGCAATGACATGCTTGCTGGTTACCAGCCTCAAACATCGTCGTGCGGGGTCGCCGTAAGCTGGCGCACTCTGGTCATGGCCGGGGCAGAGTTCCGTTGAGATGCATGAGCATGTGTAATCGACCAAACCAGAAAGCTATGGTGCTGCGAACTGCTACAGGAAATACGTTATCGCCGTTCTGCGGCTGTGCTGACGGTGGCATGACCGCAGGTGCTGGTGTTTGATGCTGCATGTTAAGTGGTGCTTGGCTGGTGGCAGATGGCTTTGCTCTGCAGGAAACATGTTTGCTGTGGATCCACGTCTGCAAAGCTGTCTGAATGCCAGTAACCAGCTGTCTTGGACTGTGTTGTGCTACAGGCTAGCATGAGGGGGGAGGGGGGCCGGGAAGCCCTGCTGCTTAGGCTTGCCACCCAGGACCAGAGCTCTCCCAGTCTTTCTAAAAAGTGCCCGTCGCCTGTCGGCAGCTCAAACTTGTCGCGCTAGCTGCAGCATGCATTGCACAATGGCTGACGTGATCAGCTCAGGAGAGAGAGAGAGAGAGATAGAGAGAGAGGAAGAGGGAGAGAGAGGAGAGATATGAACTTTCGGAAGCAAGCGAGTTGCTGATCGGACTGCAGGGACCATGGGTAGTCCAGTGATATCGTATCCAATAAAGTCACAAGTGCTGTTGGTATGGCCGATCAAATTCCACAGTATACCTGCATTCCTGACGCTTTGGAAGCTCAGATCAAGAATGTAGTAGGAGATGCTTGCAAATATCCCCACAGGGCCGCGGAAAGCACTCATCCATGTGCTCTTCACAGGAAAAACAGTTGTCGCTTCACTTGCATTGATGGCAGGATCTCGGGAATAACAACACGCTCTACACATTAAGCTAGTAAGCAAGGCACAGTGGAGGCCACAAACGTCAAGCGTTGCGATGTGACTCATGTGCTGTTTCTACATGAAATTTCATAAGTGAGCAGCCCCGTTGGGCCTTTTTAGACCACCGTTTTTCTCGTTCTTTACTGGCCTATGCCGCGAAGCTCCAGCTGGTGGCATGATGGCTTGATTTATTCAGAATCGAATGGTGTTTCATGGATGCCGGACATTGAGCACGCTTCTCAGGAGTAAGGATCACCAAGGAGTCAAGAGAAGTGATATCAGTATGCACACTTTCGGCAAAAGATGTTCCATACCCTAAAGCTTGGGCCGGACAAGACGAAAACAAAGCCCCCAACGAGTCGAGCGGCGTGGCATGAGGACCTATGTGTCGACTGTGTATCATACGATTCAGCTTTCCGCTTAGATACCAGCTGTCCTCGGTGGAAGTCGAGCAGAATGCCTGGATGCGAAATTCGGCTCATGCGCCGAATGCAACGGTACATTCCTGGGGGGCAGAAGCAATACTCGAACCAAATCGTGGTGCATTATAGAGTAGCGTGCGCCAGAATCGTCATGCTTGGGCTATGTGGTGGTGTACGGGGAAGATCTTCGACGTGTTGTGTTGGAATAGTTGCGGATAACCTGCATTCCGCTCCCCCGATGCACAGATGGCGAGGCAAGGCAGTGAATGCTCAACAACGCTTCCGGCGACTTCTCTCTGGGAGCGATGGTTTCTGTCTGTCGCGACCAGGGCTGTTCTGAAGTAACAAAAGGCATGGCCCTGAAGCTGCCACGGCTTTGCGGAGATGCAAAGACGGGGGCATACTTGGTACGATCGCCAAAACGACTAGGCCGTCGGTTAAATCCGGCGGGAGCAGCGCATAGAGCGCCGATCGAGGCTCGGGAATGCCGGAAATGCATAAGAAGCCCGAGGGAATGGCTGGGGTGCCGTCACCTCTTTCGCCATGGCTGTCCGCAGGGCAACGAGGACCAATAAGGATACCTGTCCAGTATGAGTTCGCCGTTTGGCGGGTTTAGAAGCCATGCAGCGTGACTGGAGGGATCTCCGCAGCTACAAGTGGGACGCAATGGCACTGCACCCACACGCAGGGGCGACGGGGCGGCTCGCCACGGGCTTACGTAGTAGCGAACAGTGCCCGGTGGGGATCTACCGCTCCCAAGACAGCTTTCTCAATCCGTCGGGTATTGGATCGCTGAGACTGGCGTGTACTTTGCACCGCTGCAATAGTACCGGCTACGCTCGTGCGCTGCACCTCAAGATATAACCAATACCCATCCGCCCTCCTTCGCATATGCGAAGCCGATACGTGCCGCGGATCGGACAGTAGGCAACGCCTCGGGACAATTGTGAAGAAATCTCTGCTGTGCCACACGGCGGAAGCGATGGGTGGTCATGTGTGATGCTAAATGAATGATTGGTGTGGGGCCCACACAACATGTCACAACAGGCCTGCCGCCACGCTGGGTTGTTCTCTTTCGAGAAAGTAACCCGGGCGCTCAAAAAAGCCAGAAGCAGGCCACCTTACTGCGCACAGCGGTTCTAGTTCCGGAACCAGGCGGGCTTGCAAGCCTGACGAGTCGCCCTGATCCACAGTCCGCCAGGCTGTTGTGGTCTTGCCGTTTTCCTTGTTCGAGAAGGCAGGAGATTTCGAAACTCATGGAGCATCATGAGCGAGAAGTTCCAGAGCCCTTGTGCATCCAAGAAAGATGTGTTCGGCGACGCGGATTGATGACGGTTCGAGGAAAGACGTCCAGCTACGGCGATACAAAACGGCTTGAGGCTTGCTCTCCTGAGGACTGAAGAGTTAGTATCCATTGCCCCTTGGCTGGAGCTATGACTTCCTCGCCGTCCAACAGCTCCGGTCAACATGTGTAGTTCCGTGTGTCGCCGAGGCCTGGCAGTGCGCATCGTTTGGAATAGGGCCCTCACAAAGCCGAGCCCTCGTATCGTCGTAGCATCGCGAGCTGTTGCGAGCCATGTCGTAGCCTTCTTGTCATGATCTGCGTTGAGCTGGAGGCGACCGGGCCGGACAGCGCGTCGGTGGGAGAGAGGAGGACTCGCAAGGGGGTTCCAACAGTGCTGCAATCACTCGCGTGCAAGGCCTTCGGGAAAGGCAGAGAGTCAGAATAACGCAGGTCTCGGGGGTGGGACGGCGAAAAAGGGTGCTTCGGAACTCAGAGGGAGCAGAGCCCGGGCGCGTAAATATTGCTGCGGTGGCGCGATATTCGCCGGACGGAGCTGGGCACTGTCCTAGCCGCCAGCCTTGCAGAGAGTCAGAGAGACAAAACTCTGCACGGGAGATGCCAGGCCACACCCCAACTGAGTTGAGCAAGCGAGGTCCCGACGCCGGCGGGGTATCGGTATTGGTGGGGATTGGTTGGACATCAACCGTGACCACAGCGGCGGGCCCGCATTCAGCCACCATCTTCATCATGACGGAAGCCCATGTTGCTGAGCCAGCAGCGAGCTACCCTCTGCCTCTCCGCTCGACCCGCTAGCGGCAGCCCCGCGCGTTCCTGGCCCGCCCGCCCGCTCCCGATACGTTGTCAGGGACGACAGCTCCTCTGCATCATCCAACACCAGCACCTCTTCGCACTCGGCCCAGCCTATTCGACCCGCACCCCTGACGTGACTTACTGTAGCCTGTAGCTCAGTCAATGGATTCGTCCCAAGTTCGCTGTGACGGCCATGCACAACCGATTTGGTGGATCGTGTCCGCCAGGCAGATGGCTGCAGGTTGATCCTGTGCTCAACGACCACATGTACATAATTGCCGCTTCAAGCAGAGAGACGGCAGACTTCTCCATAGAACCATGCTTCTTCGAGCCTCAATCCGCTGCTTGGATCCGACTTGAGCTGTGCCATCCCATACCGCGAGCCGGCAAAGTTACTGTCTCGCGTTGCCCGGACGCAGCATCTGCTCTGCAGTCTCGCGACTAAGCCATACGAAGTATGTTTTGTTCTGATACATGTAAGCTCACGCCTATGACTTGCAGACCGCAGGCACTGCCGTCGGCGCAAAGACCCCTGCCTGGCAGAGGACGGCTCTAGCAACCTTCACGCCGCTAAAGGGTGATCATGAGCTCTGGCTGATGCTGTAATCTACCCCTGCTAGTAGCCTACTGGGATAATGCCAGCAATTTGCCGAGGACACAAGACAGGTCTGGCAAGTGAGCTATCACATATCTCAACAGAAGCCGTCGTCGCTTGCTTAAGGGAGTGGTCCTTGGACCCCTGAATACCGAGTGTTGATGCAGTTTAGTGTCCGTGAAGCATTCATTTATCCAACATGTAGGCCAAAGAGGCAGCGAAATTGGGGCTTGAAAGGGACATGCCCTCTGAAAGAGAACAGACGAAAACGACAGAAGTTTTGGTAGCGAAAGAACGAGCTCCGACTAGGCAACGCTTGACGAAGAAGCTGCAGGGTAACACAACCTGCCTCAGGAAATCTGAAGAGGAAACGCTTGGCGGTGCCGCCTTCCGATTCTTGCCCCGGACGTGAGAGTAGACCGGATTCGTACTCATGTAGGAAATATCCTTGATGCTTCAAACTCCCTCAGTTGTGCTCGTGTTGACATGCCAGGAGCAGTGTATACGGTGACGACTACTCCCCTGCCGTCGATCCCTGGGACAAAGGTCAGGAAAGCGCTGAAGAGTTCAAGTGACAGACTCACTCCCATGCCTCTGTTCATGCCCGCTCCATTGGCCTCGACGCATACAGCTACTGAGAGCATGGATCAACCACTCCGGGCGAATGGAAAAGGCAATGAAAGCGATAATGACCGGGAGCTCGCCGCTAAGGCCTCCATATCGTCGGTCCACGGAGAACTCATACGGCTGGTGGTTTTCAGGAAACAGTGAATGCACCCAAGGCTGGTCACATTGGCGATCAAGCCGCCGGTGCTGGCCTCCGATGCCGACCCAGTTCATTCTGCCATCGCCATAATCGAATCCAATGTGGTTCCAATCCGAATGCTCTCCTTGATCGACGGCATGCTGGGTGACATCGTAGTTCAAGGCCCAGAAGGTGCTCGAGTAGTGATAGACCGAGCACGTCGAGAAGACTTGCGAGCCCTGTGGCGGATGCTGGCTGTTTGTCATATCGTAGACGGCTGCGCCATTGAAGCAGAACAGTTGTGAAGACACCATCACAGAATGTCTTCCCACCGGGGGCAACCAGACGCCACGAACGGGCTCGCGCGGCCGAGCGTCCCGACGGGGCTCAATGCCAACAACGCGAACGTAGAATGATACTAAGGAGTTGTCCTTGGAGAACGTCAGCACATATGCAGAGGCAATCTCAGCATGCGTACCATGATTCCTGACACGAGCTTTGACCGTGTCAACTGGCTTGCTGGCACCACTTGGACAATAGCGGCTTGAGCGATTCTGGGCGCGATGTGCTTGATTCCAATGGCCTCCGAGCCATTTAAGCCCGATCTCAGACAACCCCAAGGTTCTGTTGGGACGGGATGGCGAAGGGCAGGTCTCATACATATTGCTGTAAGCTATGTTCATATAGGCCGGGAAAAGGGTGGCGACAGAGTGCAGCCGGATCGTTGGCCAAAAGTGGAGGGAGAGTCGCGGTTCCGCTGCCTGGTGGAAATATTGCAGTGCGATTAGCGCCCAACTATCCATACCGGAATCCCGTCGGTTACCCCCGAAGGCAAGAGCTGCGGAATAAATGTAGCCATTCCAGACTGAAGACTGCGAGGGGATTGGGCTCACACGACTCCGCTGTGGATCCCAAAGCTCCATTCAACCTGATTCGAGACCTTGTCTGTACCCACATGGACTGGAGGGGCTTGCTGCTGCGCAGACTGACCAGCGGGCTGGCCGGGGCTGGGATGGGATGATACGTAGGCTTGCAGACAGAGTGGCATGTGGCGGAAGGGAGGAGTGGTCCTCCAGTCGGAGGCGTATACATCTCACCAATGCGAAGTAACCAGCAGTGGTCGGCGAATGACGCGGAGCAAGGCCTTGGTTGAGCTTCGCTCGATCTTTCTGCGGGCGCGTGCCGCCTCCAAGCCCGAGCCGGGAAGCCCAGAGAATGGGCCAGCCACCAGCGCCAGCGGCCTTGGGTTGTGCAGTCCAAGGCAGCTGCAGCCAGTGGCTTTCACCATACTTTCCGGTTGAGTCTTCCAAGCGGGGGGTAAAAGCACATAGTAAGCCTGACGATAACACAGCTCAGCGGGGATGGAGGTCGACAACCTGACCTGACCACGGTCTCAGGCTGATCGCGTGCGCTCGGGGGGATCGGATTCCGAATCGGTTCTGCTTGTTTGCCAGAAGCTATTAGTGAAAGCCTACGCAGGCGTAGGTCTCCCACGGTCCAGGTGTCTCTTGACGAGGACAAGAGTTGACTTATATGTATCCCTCGATCAGGTGAGGTAGCCCCAGGCGAGCCCAGATAGGCCGGCGTGACAAGAGAAGACTGCGACAGAATGTGTAATGTGACGGGTACGCGGTTCCTTAGCGGCTGCCTTCTTCTGTTGCCTCCTTTTTCTCGCCAGTTGCCTACAGACATCTCCGTTTCCTCTCCGCTGCTCAGATCTACTGATCCGACGACCCGAATTGCTGAGAGAAAGACCCGCTCTATTCGTCGCTTTGTAGGTACGGTCGACCGTTTGTCGGTTTTTCGTCCAGCCTCGCACCCCGACCGCTCGGACACTGTCTGCCGAACACCCCGGGACAGCCTGGGTTCGCAGCAAAATTCGCTCGTCTAGTCTTCGCTCCGAACTTGCAACATCACTCGGGATTTGAGTGCGTAACCATCCATTGCCAGCTTGCCCCTGACGCCGTGATGCGAAACTGACTGCTTGATTTTGCTAGACAGCCGCACTCTGCCTCATGCCGCCTTCGGGACGAAGGAACGAAAACAACACCGTGGAAGTTCGGGTGAACGTACGGCAAGCATACCTTTGCATGCAAATCGTCCACGAAGCCAGGGAAAGCGGAAGGGCGTGGCGAGTGTCCTCGGTCGTGGGTGGACTCCACCCGTCGCCACGTCCTCAGGCTAGCTCAAACGGCAGCGGATGTCTCAACATGTTTCGACACACCACCATATCAGCCATGGCGAGATGTCGTGTACACGGTGCAAGGCCGAAAGAGAGCTTAGCATATGGGGTGTCTCGGGAATATCCTATTGACAGCTTCTCAGCGCGGCGTAGGTAATGGCATAATCCTCTCTACCGATGCGGCCCTCGTCGCATTGCTTGAATCGTGAAGTGGACTTAGCCCGAGGGACCTGGTCGCATTTCTCGGAAAAGTGGATCCGCGGACAAGACACAGCACACGAAACTGGATGGTCGACACGGAGCCGTCCATGGTGTGGCAAAGGCCAAGGAGCCTACCCTGTAAGGGAATGTGTCCCGTGAGAAGACAAGAGCTTCGCACACTGCATACTTAGAGGCTGGCCTAGGCACAGGCACCAAGAGCAAAGCGTTGCTTGGCCGGGGCCAAGGCGGAAAGGAGATGGGAGCAAGTGCCAGGCGCCTGTTGCGGTTGGCGTGATGGACTAATTGAACGATCTTCTCCAGGTCCGGACCTGGTTGCTTGAGTACTCGGTATTGCATCAACGGCTCGGTCGGCTCCGGCTGCAACCGCGGATGCACGTTCACACATGGGCGGCGATGACCACATGGGGCTGCATGGGATATGCATGGGGCAATCTTGGAGACGTCACCGCGGAACGGCAGGTCCACGAGATCGGATCAAGCAAAGGATCCACGAGCGGACTGCACCATGGCCCGATTCTGCTGGCATGGAGACAAGAGACAGTCCAAGTGGCCATGGCAAATTTGCGGCGATGCAAGTCGGCAGGGCGCTGTGCCGCAGTCGTGGGGACGCGGCGCGGGCCTGTTCTCGGACCTGCGGCGGGAGGCGGTGGGTGAGTCAAGATCGCAGACATGCAGACCATCTGGACGAGGGGTGAGTACGCGCCGCATGCATGCAGACAAGATGCATGGCTATCAGGGCGGCACAGCGGACAGCCCATTCACTGAGGCTTGAGCAGGGGTGGATTGCGGCCGCCGGCTGCCAGATCCTGGAGACGGGCGGCGAGGAAACGCGCAGAATCGGTGGGGACAGCCGCGCCGCCATGGTGAATGCACTGAGCGCAACGGACGAGGATTCCGTCTGCGGCCTTTCAAGGTGTTTGATTGATGATGTCTGCGTGTGGAAAGAGAAGCAGATCCCTGCACGCCTCCTGCCGGAGTTGGTACCGGCTTCGGTCACGTGCTTGATGACTACGCGCCTGCCGTGATTTTCCAGACTCGCATCGCGAATTTCACGCCACGACAGCGCTCACGCCGCCTTCCCCGCAGATACTCTTGCCAGCCCTGCTGCTTGCCCGGGACAGTCAAGCTGCCATCTACAGCTCGCTGCCACCGTTTCCCCAACCGCTTTCGCCGCCATGGCTTCGGAGAAGCCTATTCACAGCCTCGTCATTGACGCGGGCCCGATCATAAAAAATTCGCCTCCCGTCTCAACTTTGCTTGCCCAGTCCGAAGTCATCTTCACCATACCTGCCGTCGTGTCAGAAATCCGGGATGAAGTCACAAGAGCTCGGGTAGAGACCACCTTGCTCCCGTTCCTCACCCAAAGAAACCCGCATCCGGACACGGTCAAAATCGTCCAGGACTTCGCTCGCCACACCGGCGACTTAGCCGTTCTCAGCAGCACTGACATACAACTCATTGCCCTGGCCCGCGACCTTGAATGTGAGCGTAATGCCGGTGATTGGCGCCTGAGGAATGTCCCCGGCCAGAAGAGGACGAACGGCCCTCCTCCAACCAAACCCGCCCCAGAAGCACCGCCCGCGACTACTGCCGATCCTGAGGCACCGCCTGCAGCCAGCAGCGCTGCCGAAGACTCGCCTGCCGCCGCCGCTGACGGAGCGGGCGAAGCCAGCGAAGCGGTTACGTCCGCTCTCTCGGAGGCCCGGATTTCCGACGAGCACTCTCCCGCCTCCGCTCTTGCAGATGCAGATGTGTCTGCAAGCGTTCCAACCAATGAAGCAGCCCAGGACCCGCCGGCCGCCGAGATTGCTGCCCCTTCCAATGTAGAGGATGCGTCTGGGAGTACATCCGGGGCCACCGACGCTGGTTCCGAGTCCGACTCGGATAACGATGGCTGGATCACGCCGTCCAACATCAAGAAGAAGCAGGCGCGCGACCAGATGATGAGCGCCGAGACCACCGAGGACGCGTCCAAGACTCTGCAGGCGGCAATCATGACGACCGACTTCGCCATGCAAAACGTCATCTTGCAGATGAACCTCAACCTGCTCTCGCCCTCGCTGCACCGCGTGCGGCACCTCAAGACGTTCATCCTGCGCTGCCACGCCTGCTTCCTCACGACCAAGGAAATGAGCAAGCAGTTCTGCCCTCGCTGCGGCAAGCCCACCCTCAGCCGCGTGACCTGCACCACCGCCCAAAACGGCGAGTTCAAGCTCCACCTCAAGAAGAACATGCAGTGGAACAACCGCGGCGAGCGCTACAGCGTGCCCAAGCCCGCCAGCAAGTCCTCCTCCGGCCGCATCACCGCCGGCGGCGGCAAGGGCGGCTGGGGCGCCGACCTCATCCTCGCCGAGGACCAGAAGGAGTACGTGCGCGCCGTCACCCAGGAGAAGCGCCAGAAGCAGCGCGATCTCATGGATGAGGATTACCTGCCGTCCATCCTGACCGGCGAGCGCAACAGGACCGGTGGTAGGCCCAAGGTTGGAGCCGGCAGGAACGTTAACGCCGCTAGGAAGAAGAGGTAGAAGGGACATATACCAAGGGCATGGGTGGAGACTTCGGCATTTGCCTGGCGCATTTCGGATCTTGATGACTGGGTTTAGAAGATATCAAAAGTTTACGATCAATTCAGTTTATTTCCACGTGTAGACTTGAAGCACGTCTGGATTTTGAAGATTTTTTTTTATTGAGAACTGGGAACTGTCGAATCGGAAGCTGCTCCCTATAGACAAAGTAAGGACGACATTCACTCTGCGAGCATGTCTGGTCCAGCTAGAGTTCCTTCATAGTGCACAAAACCTCCTCAGGCGTGGACACGAAGAAGTTGGTTCTGGCTTGCTCGTCGAGAGCCAGAGCGGAAGCGCTGAGAGTACGCGAGAAAGAGCCTTCATCGCCGACAATTCCGTTGTGCTTCTCAACGCTTTCAATTTTCCCTCTCCCCGACCTGATCGCAGAGCTCGGAACCTTCCCATCATGCCCACCTCTAGGAACCGACTAAAATGCTGCCAGTGGTCAAGAAACGACCTCCCCTGAACGCCGCCCGAAGAGCCATGATATCCGCCATTCAAAACACCATTAAACGCCAGCCTTGGTGGGAGAAGCCTCGGGAGAGGCGCCGCTTACGCGCCCATGGCCGCCTGCTTGTTCTCTGTGGCATAGGTTAGAATAATCCCTTGTCCGCGGCGCGCGGGAAAGAATCGAAAATTGAGGGGTGGCACTGACTGGGCTGCTGGGTGGGGAGAAGGCCGAAGCGCTTCTTGAGCGTGACGCGCTGGCGCGAGTACTTGTCGTCGGGAGAGAAGCGGGCCGGGTGGGCGGACTTGGTGGCCTCGCCGTCGACGATCTTCTTGAGCGTGTAGACGCGCTTGCCTTCGGCGTCGAAGTGGTACATGAGATGCATTCTGGACAGGGAAAAAAAAAAGCTGTCAGCCCCAGGATCTCCTTCCAATGCGCAGAGCGAAACTCACGTTGCGGTGGATGGGTCGGATGTACTTGACAGGTTAAGCGGAGGAGATTGGATCTGTGACGTCTGCGGTCAGAGGTGGTGGGAAGGGTGTGGTCGCAAGCTGCTCTCGTCGAAGCTCCAAAAGATTCGCCCAGGGCAAGAAATCTTGCGGGCGCCCGCCCGGCAAATCGCCGGCGAATCGTGTGGCGAGGAACAATGTATTGCCGTTCCCAGACTTGGCGGTCGATGACGGCTGCGGGAACAAGAGGGACCCTGGCTCGCCGCCGCCCGCCGACCCGCCGCGCATCCCCGAAGAGGCCAGACAAGCTGCTGCGAGCTGTCGGAAATATAACAACATCATTCAGACGCACCCTTTGTACAGACGACGGTTTGATCATCATGCACTCGCCCCTGAGCTTCGTCTTTCTCCTTCTCGCCTGTTCGCTCGGCGTCTCTGCGCAATTCCAATTCTTCGAACAGATGTTCGGCGGCGGCGGCCACCATCACCAGCAGCCGCAGAACATGCCCAGCGACTCGAGCTGGTACCAGCAGCAATATGACGGCGGTAAGTGATCAGCTATCTATTTTGCACTACATCCCACCATGGCCGATCTGGGCGCTGACACGATTCATTTTACTTAGCTACTTGCGACAAATACCTCTGCCCAGGCACTCTCTCCTGCGTGCACTTCCCGCACCACTGCCCCTGCGCTTTCCCGAGTGTCGAAGACAAGGTCGAGCTTGGCGAGGGGATTGCCATCTGCGCGAGCAAGGGGGGGTTCAAGGAGGGTGAGACGGTGCGCAAGATCGAGCTCGCTAGGAAGGGGATGTTGTAAATGTCACAATGTTTGACGTGTACAGGGGTCCTTTAGAGCGACAGATTGGCGTTTTTGTACCATCAAATAGGGTTGTTGTTGTTGTCAGCACTAGCGTACCATTGAGCGCAATTCTCTTGTCTATCTTCGTTATGTTTTACAGTACTATGGCCCAGAAAGCCTCTGCCCACGGCGAGATCACCTTTCTATTGCGCAACTCTTCGAAGCATCCAAGACTGATTTTCAACAGTCTACAAAGGAATGTCGTCCGCCTTCTCATGTTTCGCTCTGTTTCCATACATCCACCATTGCACACCTAGATACGTGTCGCAGCACGCCTGGAACATACCGCAGAGCTTGAACGCCCACGGCACCTCGCCCTCGGCGCTGAGGAAGAAGAAGGTCAGCTTAAACGTATCACCGATCAACCAGTTCAGCAGCACGCTGGGCCTGAAGCCCTTGGTGCTCTTGGCGCGCTGGTTCGACAGAATCTGCGGCAGCGGCAGACACGCCTCGATCGCCAAAGCAATAAACCCGAGCACGGATGTATAGCTCGTGAAAAATTCGGTGCTACTCAGCAGGACATGCAGGATGACGAGCGCGCCCGTGAAGTAGAGTAGGAAGGCCCAGTACGGCCGATGCGGGCGCCACTGCCAGAAGTTGTACGGGCGCGGTGTCGGATGCGCGGCGAAAGGCGTGTGTTGCGCGGCAGGCGGCGGACGGTGCCTTAATGCGACGTGTAGGAGCAGGACTTGCATGAAGATCATGAGGATGGCTTGGTAGAGGAGCGACAGCGCGAAGTGATCGCCGAACCAGAAGAAGATCCTGTCAAAGGGCAGGCGCGTGAGCAACTGGAGCGGCCGGCACGTCCGGAAAAGGAAGCGCTTTGCTTGGTGGGTATAGCTACTTTAATATAGAGGCAACCAGCATGATCAAAGGTATGTCCAGCGAGAAGCCGGCGGACGAGCGCGTCCGGTGGATGGAGTAGATCTGGTCGGCATAGGAGGTGATTGGAGAGGTAACGATGCTGCACCATGTCAACAACCTGTCCCATCGGATAGAAAGGGGTAGGAAGCCTACAATGCTGGGGCAATGTGGGTAACGAGCCCGGAGAAGAAGCCCATGATGTCGGAGTCCGCGGTCAAGAATTCGGGGAGGTAATCGGCGAGGTAATCGGCGAGTGGCATGGAGAAGCGCGGCGGGAGCGAAAGGGGCTGGTTCGGAAAAATCGAGCGCTGCTATCGCACTTCCTTCCGCGAGTGAGCGGAGAGGGTCGCGTGTCAGCGGGCGAAGTGGCAGGAGTACGAGCTGCCAGGAGACACGAAAGGGTTCGCGGTTCCTTGCGCGTTAGCGTCGCGGGTAGGGCTGACCATCTTGATGCCAAGACCCTTATCTCCATCCCTGCCGCGTTATCTCCCGGCAATCGTCATTGCGCCTACTCCACCCGCCGCATCGTCTTCCCGCGCCAAGCCCGATCCCAGATCGTTTCGTTCTCTGCTTACTCCGTTTGCTTCCTCCAAACAGAAAACTTCTAGAAAACAGCAGCTAAGACCCTACTAACTACAAAGCCGGCCACAGTTTCCGTCAACCCTACCTACCTCCCACCTTATCACCAACCCCCACCCACACACACACACACACACTCCCCACCAACATGGGCGACCACACAGCCTTCTTCTACGGTCCGTCTCCCCCCCCCCTCCCCTCCCCTCCCGCCTTCCCAACCCTCCACCCCACCCACCCCACCCATCCAACTAACATTCCCTACCCCCAACTAGGCACCCTCATGGTCCCCAAAGTCCTCCACCGCGTCATCTACGGCACCTCCACCCCAGAGCCCTGGCAGACGGCGTCGCTCCGCCCGCCGCGCCCGGCGCTGCTCCACGCGCACCAGCGCCGCAAGGTCCGCCACGCCGACTACCCGGGCGTGATCCCGCTCTCCGGCTCGGGCAGCAGCAGCAGCAGCACCAGCACTGGTAGCAGCGTCCGCGGCACCCTCGTCGCCGGCCTGACCGACGCCGACATGTACCGGCTCGACCTGTTCGAGGGCGACGAGTACGAGCGGCGGCGCGTGCGCGTGCGCGTGCTGGTCGGCGGCGACGTCGATGCCGCGGGCTTGCCTAGTAGTGGTGGTGGTGGTGGTGGCCGCGAGGATGGGAAGGAGCAGAGGGAAGGGGAGGCGGAGGAAGTCGAGGCGGAGACGTACATCTGGACGGCCGGGGAGCGGCGGCTGGAGGACCACGAGTGGGACTTTGGCGAGTTTGTGCGCGAGAAGCTGCGGTTTTGGGTCGGCGAGGGGGCGAGCCATGAGTATGCGGGTGAGTTCTTTCGACAAGTTGTTGGTGGAAGAGAACGTGAGATTGGGGGGGAAATCGGTACGATGGTCGTGCGGTGATGAAGTGAGAGAAAAAGCGGAGCTCCGGTGGAGTTTTGGCCACTTGAAGTTGAACTTTGATAAGGGCTGGTCTAATGTGTTAATCTTGTCTTACAGATGTCGACAAGGCTGTTTCGGCAGAAAGCAATGGCGTAGATGGCACTGGCGGGCGAGGAGCCAACGGCGCCATCGGGAAGGCTTTGGATGAAGACCACAAGACAGCCAAAGAAACATTGAGGAACGCTGTGTAGGTTTTTGGCCAGGAGAAGCAGTCGCCATGGGTATCTGGAGGAATAACCGAAGGATTCGGGAGCTGGGGGTGAGAGCCGTGCCGTACGAGAGAAAAGTGCATGAGTATTAGACGGTGTAAGACCCCTGGAAATTTCAAGACACATAGAGCTAGAGAGATAGAATTTTCCATGAAGGGTTACTCTACCTGGCCAACTAGTTTTCAGAGCCGAACGCTCTCAGTACTGGAGAATGTGAGGTGTGCCTCCTGAGTACTGCATGCTAGCACCCGCTTTACAAACGAGCACAACCTCAAAGGGGAGAGCGCCATCACCTTGCAACTCAATGATTGAGTAACAGGCCATATCACTCAAGTTCTCGCTGGGGCAACAAGGACATGGTATCTCGCAGCCTTTCGTATATCTCATTGATCTTTGGCTCATACGCCACCTTAGCCTGTCTTGAAATCACATGCAACCATCTTTCCATTCATTGCTCTGGTATCCCCCCGCCCCGCTCGATCAACAAGATTGTGCTTGCTTACCAACCATCCCGGACGCCTCAAGCTATGCAGATAGGTATAGTGTTGAATGACATCCATCTCCCCAGCCATGAACATGGTTGAGGGAAAGAGACGAAAACAGGGAAGTATCATGCCAGCCACGCAATGAAATATGTATGTAGGGAGGAGACCGTAAATGCCAGAGACAGATTCATGTCTGCGAGTCATCGATCTCAATGACCTCCGTTGGCGTGGTCCTTCTCTTCTTTTGCTGCTGCTGTCGCCTCCGCGACGGCGACCGCTCCTTTTTGGCATCTGTTACATCTTCATAGCTGTGGCCCTTGAGGTGGTTTACTCCGGACCGCCATTGATCATGGTTCACTCGCGCCGCAATTTCAAATTGGTCGGGCTGTGAGTCCGGAATCTCTCTCTCGGCTTCATCTTGCTCGGCGTCTTCGATCTCCATTGGATCGTTCACCCGTTCGGAGATGATTTCTCCATCGCTGTGATCCTGTTCGTGTAACTCGACGGATCGACTTCCAATCGATGGAAGCGCTTCCACACCCCCCAGAGCTGATTCATCATCCCCAAGCTCGATTGACGTTTCTTTCCGCTTCTGGTTGCCCGTACGCAGAATAGCCGCGTCCTGCTCCCCAACCCTAGTAGTCTCGACGGGGGATGTGTGCTTTCTAGGGCTTCTTCTGCATAGGGCACGGTTAGCATTGAAGGCCGTGTCCTTGATAGGCGACATCTGAACGACAACTACCGGGTGGCGTCCAGTTTGTTGCGTGACCGCACGAGGCGGTGGAATATGAGGAGTCTGCGGTCCAGCCTCCAAGGGGGCCACAGTGGCTACTGACCCCGGCGGGGGCGAGCCAAGAGGTGTTTTGGGCCTGGCTTCGGGCTCCGCCATCTTGCTCGGGGGAATTTGCTTCGGAATCGATATTCTTGAGTCCCCCTTCTGGCCTTCCCGTAGAATTTTCCTCTCCAACTTCCTCTTTCTCTTCTGTTCTTCTCGCTCTTTCGCCTGTTCTTCCTCGAGCTGTAAAAGTAACGCCAAGATTTCCCGCCGCGTCTTCGGAGGACAGATGTCTGGCCAGTCCTTCGTCTTATCCATTTCCCGGCGGATGATCTTGTGCACAAAGTTGTCGGCGTCATTGATGAACTTCTGGAAGTATAGGCAAACAAAGATGCCACAATCACAAAAATTGTTCTGTGTAGGGATGCATTTTGCGGTCGTCCCTTGGAGGGTTTTTATGTCGATATCCATGCCACGCTTTGCTTTACCTTCCTCGACTAAATATGCCTTGAGGTTCTTGGTAGTCCTGGGGTGGGTGAGTTCAAGGGAATCGAGCATCATGATGACAGGCCTAGGAAGAAATCAGAAATGGTCCCATAATACAAGATGCGATCCAGTCAACGTGACTCACTGCTCTGCGTCCAACTTTCGGGACGGCGGGACTGGCTTTTTCCGCCCTTTTCTACCTCCCGGACTCAGCTTGGACGCATCTTCTTGGCCATCAGCTGATGCCTTGCTCTCATCCGTAAAGCCGTTCCGCGCCTCATCGACAGTGGGTTGTGGTGTCGTCGCCATCTTTTCGTCTCTACCTCTTGCGCCGGCCAATTGTTCCCTGAACTTTTCGCCTGCGGTCACTTCATCGTTGGGGACCGGCTGATCAACTTCCATGGCATCGCTCGCATCCTCTAATTCCGTCGTGTTCTCCAATGGAGGCTCTTGCTTCCCGGAAAGGACTTCATGAACATGGGCGGCCAAACCATCCTTCGGAAGATCTTTGATCTCCAGACTGTGCTCCTTTTCTGCTGCCTCTTCTTGATTCTGGACTTTCTTTGCAAGGGCTGGTAGGTTGCAGATGATGGCCAAATACCAGTGCTGGTCCTCGTTGATTGGGATCACGACGTAATCGTAGGAGAAGATGTCAACCCTTGAAGTCCATCGCTGAACAGCTGCGTAATTGATTCCCTTCTGACCAGTCGCAAGCTTTGTCAACGTGGAGTAGAAATATGTGTTGAACCAATACACCTTGTCTGGCCGCAGATGTTTTTCTTCTTCAGCCTGTTTTGCAGCCCATGTCATGTAGAAACTGATGATACTGTCGTTGAGGAATTCATCGTCACTGAGCTTGAATAGATCAGGCCAGTCTACTTGCGCCCGTTGCCGCCCGGTTGGTGGGTAGACTAGAGGTTGTTTCCATGCTGGTGGAAACGACATCTGCGGCCATGAATCTTTGGGTTCAGCAGTCGTCTCAAGATATTCAATGTTCGAAATATCGTCATCCTGATCGTTGGCCCGAGTGTTTCGCGTGGTTGCGGGTGCACGAGAGGAGGGCATGTCCAATAGATCGTTTGCTCGCACGGCTCTCGAGGTGCGAGTACCAGACTCAGCACGGGAGGGATCAACTTGCAGTTGTGAGATGAGTCTGGTGTCAGGGCGAGGTCTTCCATGGGTAGCTGGATTCTTGTTCGCTTTGTCATAGGCGCGTTCTTTATTACCGTTGTTGTCAGTCGTCTCTTGGCGTCGTTGGTTGCCGCGTGACTCAAGAAATTGACGTTCTAACCCAGCATCAACAGGCTTTGGAGCGGATTTTCGGGGCGGATTTTCGTCTGCCTTGGCAAACATCCGGTCCATTTCTTCTCTAAGAGTACAGTATTAGCACTTCTTCAAGATGATAAAACTATAATGAACTCACCCGGTCCTGGCCAAGCGTTTGATTGTAGAGGACATTGTGTCAAGAAAGTCGTCACGGTCCTTGGCGTTCGAGAACTCCATGAAGCGCTTGTAGAGTTCGTTGTCGATCCTACAGCCCTCAACCAAAACCTTGGTTGAGTCACCTTGGCCATGAATGACCCTGGTCACTTTGGACTCTTCGACAGAGGATACACCTGTCCCAACAGGTATGATCCCGTCTTTGCCATGGACTAGAAATCGGTTTCTCTCGGGTTCCCAAACAAGACACATTTCGATCTCCGACATCGCTGGGCTGTGGGGAATCTTGAACAGCTTCAGAGGCCAAGGACGCGATTTGCAAGCCACCTTTCTGGACGAATTTTGGATCCATTTTCCAGAGCCTTTGGAAGGGAATGTCTTCGGCTTGATGTCCGCTTTGGAGGGTCTTATGGTAGTTTCAAGAGAACGCCCTGAATGCGATGGGAAACGGTCGGCATCTATGAGCCCTGAGAAATAGTGTGATTTTGTTTGCGTCTTTTCCGCAGCATCAAACCTCCTTATCGTCTTCTCACGCTGTTTGGGCAAAGCCCTCGGGATTCCCTCGGCGAGTTCGTCTTCGCTGTCGTCATGCTTGTTGACCGTTATCGCTGGATTCGTCCTGACGTCGTAAAACTGGCCCGATCCAGCGCTTCTCTTGGATTCCTTCCGGTCATGATTTTGTGCTGGTCTCCGCTGTGAGCTTGGGTGCGAAGAAGTCCCGTGAGATAACTGCTTTTGATCGGTAGGTAAGAGTTGCCCGAAAAGCTTGCGCTTTGGAGACGGCTCTCGGGGCTCTCGGAGCTGCTCTATCAAGTGATCCATGATGAACTTCTCTCGTCCAGGATCTTCCTTGTGATACGGCTTAGGACCATCGGAATCCACATCAATGGGTTCAGAAGAGTGTCCACGAGTGGTTGCGGGCTTTTCAGCCAGGGCACTCGTTTCTCCAAAGCAGTCCTGAACCAATTCCTCCTGGGAGATATGCGCTCTTCCGTAGCCTTTTGCATTCATAGTGTCTTCCACCTTGTAGTATTCGTCCGACCCAGAAGGCATCGAGTGAAGGGATGGTCTGGAGTGAATCGAGCCGTTACTGCGGGAACGGCCGTACTGCTTGAAATGTTCTCTGGCTTGTTCGTGGGATTGCGACCTGGTTCTCTGTAACGGGGAGCTCCGTAGTGTAGGAGCGGCTTCGTCGGTGAGGTCCACGACCAGTGGCGGAGAAGACTTAGGGTGAGTAAGCTTCTGGCGTTTGTTGGACACCATGTCTTCATCTGGGAACCTGAGTGCGCGCGACAGTCGTACGTTGTCACCTCTACTGGGTTCAAGCTGGAGACGTCCTGCATGTGCGTATTTGCTTCCTGAGGGAGCGGTGCTTGGCCGAGCGGCGTAGGGCGAGTGCTGCAAAGTGTTGCGGGGGGCAAACGACCCACGAGCCCCAGGCTGCATAAACGCGTGAGCACGTTGAGCGCTCAATGCTCCACGAGAGAGGAACATACCTTGTTTGAGTGTGACATGCTACCGCCAGTTGGGGCAGTAGGCTTGCTTATCGTCACCGCATCGGGGGGGTTCCTTCCGGTTGTTAGCCGCGATCGGTATGTGGCTAGAGCGTGGTGTACCCGTACGTATGGTTGCCGTAGATCTGGAGCTCTTCCTGGCTTCTGGGCGCCGGTGGGCGGCTCGCGAGTTCGTGCAGAGAGGGCATGGAGGAGCTGGGTGGCGCAATGTGAGCAGGTGGGCCAAGTTTGCAGGAAGGCCGGGAGGGTGGGTACAGGTGATCTCGCGAGAACCAGGTGCGAGGTCGAGCGGGAGAGGAAGCGACGGGCAACAGGGGTTCATCGTCGAACTATGGTACGGGCGAAGGTGGTGAAGTCAGCGTGCGGCCGTTCAACAATAACGGGAAGGAACATGCGGGCGGTGCGGATGCGCTGGCAGCGCGCAGAAAGTTTTAATGCGCGTGTGCACCGAGGGGCAAGCACGTACCCGTTCTCCTGCGGTGAAATTCCCGGCGGTAGGCGGCGGCCGTGGGTGGTGTTCTTGAGCACTGCTTCCCCGGCTTTGGAAGAGAGTAGCGAGGAAAGGCGACATCCGTGGAGCTCGCCGCACCCCCGGACGGACAAGCACGTTCAGGGACCCTCACAGGCGGATCGAGCCAGGTTTTGCGGAGTCGAGAGAGGCATGTACAGGGCCGGGGAAGAGCAGTGTGGCATTTTCACGCGGCGGACGCGGCCAAGCGGAGAGGCATTGTTCTCCGGCGGCCTGGGTACGCGGAGAGTGACGTTTGTGGGATGTGCCGCAGCTGCTACGCCCGCCGCATCGCATCGCATCGCGTCGCAGCGCATCGTGCGCCGCTTTCGAACCCCGACGCGCAGGAGACGAGCTTGCCGGCGCCTATTGCGAGCAAGCCCCCGCCAGCCCACTCGCTGCCAGCTCCACTCTATTGCCCTCTGCTCGCCACCACATTCACGGCGTGGATCTTGGGTACCGCCCACCCTTGCCAGGGTTGCGGGAGCCAATCCTTGTTCCACCGCGAATCTGCTCGAGCGCCGAACGCGGTTAGTCCCGCTAGCATATGAATCGCTGCACCACATCCTGATTTGCTGCACACCATGCTTGCTGAGAACGCAGTGTTTTGACGCGCTGCCAGCGGCGCTTTTACGCGCACATTCCAAAGGCAAAGCGCTGATCCCCGGAGCTCACCCAAAATCCCAAAACGGCAAGCACCCGTCCACCGGCTACTAGAATACAGTGTGAGGTTTCTCAAGCGTCGACTCATCCCCACAAAAATGCCATTGCAGAATCCCAGAAAGACGCTCAATCCCATGAATTCACTCCGTCCCGAAATGCAAGTAACCGAACCGCCGTATGGTATCAGAGATCGCTGTCATCACGAAGAAGCTTTTTCCTGCGGCTTGCTTTCCTCCGCGAGAGTCCGCCGCCTCTCCTGCGCCTTTTCCTGGCGTTGTTGGTCCAGCACCGTCCGTTGTGCGATGCTGTCGTCGTGGCTCTTCCACTCGATGCGTGTGTCGGGCGGTAGCGCCAGGACGCGTTTGATCGTTTCCCTGTGAACCCGCGTCAGTCTGTGTCTTCAGCAACCGACCCTGCGTACCTTGCCCACCTTATCTTGACATTGCGGCCACCGTCGTTCTTCGTCCAAACGCTGAAGACATCCTCACCGCTCCGGACGCTAACGACGGCACCGCAAACCTCCTCGCCCGCCTCCATGAACTCGTTGCCAATAAGCGCCATTAGAAGATTTTCCCAGTATCGATCGGCAACGCCCTTCTTAAGCCGCATAATCCACTTCCCGCCCTTCTTGTTCTCCTCGTCTTCCCATACTGGCCGAATGCCGTCCTTGAAAAAGTGGTAGTCGGAAACGGTGGGAAGCATCGACGGGCGCTTGAGGTGGCGGAACACCTTCACGAAGTCCTGCGCCGTAGACATCCGTAGCATCTTCACCGTGGACTTCTCATAGTCGGAATTCTTGGACGTGGGCGGGCGATACCAGATGACCCAGGTGTACTTGAGAGGTGCAGGCACCTCCCACGAAAGCTCACCCGAGAGCGCTGGCGCCTCCTGCGCACTCTGCGATACCGGCCTCGACGGTGTTGCTGTTGTTGCTTTGCCGAGAATCTTGTCGCCTTTAGCGACGGGCGTCGAAGGCGACGCTACAGCGGCAGTCGCTTTGCCAAAGTCAAATGCGGTTCCGGGCGTCTTGGGCGTTTTCGTCGAGGACCCGAATGATGCGAAGGCACCAGAGCCCAGCCCAAAAGCTGTGGAGGCGCCTGTCGTCGGAGAAGCTATGTTTCCCGTTGTCAAAGGAGGGATGGCGTTGAAGGGATTAGAGCGTCCGCCGTGGGAGGAACTGCTGCCGCCACCGAAGCGTGCACGTGGGGGATGGTCACTCTTGGGGTCACTGTGGTCGTTGTTCATGGACAGGGAAAGCTTAGAGGAGCTGTCGAGACGTTAGCATGGGCTGCAGGGTGCGGGATGCGGCAGCGGGCAGATGGCGAGCGTCGGGCGGCGGGAAGCTCACTTTGAGCGACGGGTCCATAGGTTGTTGCTGTCTCTATCCATTGGACTTTCGGTTATCGTGCAGAAGTGGCGCAAGGGTGTGAGGGATCGCTCCGGCGGCGCGTGGACGAGAGCAGAGGGCCAGACAAGTGCTGCAGCAGCAGCTTCAACGGGCGGGATGGCGGCGAGGGTGCGGGCGCGCAAGGTGCGGAACGGCGAAGGGCGCGGAAGTGAAGAAAGGGTATCTGAAGACGAAGAAAATGGAGGCGAAAGCTGGAGGGGCCGGTGGAGGTGGGTGTGCTATGGGAGGAGATTGGGTCGGATGTTCTTGATGGACGATGCGGGAAAGATGTCGGTTCGCGGCGCTACGTTTTGCGGCTTGCTGGGCCTTGCACGCCAAGACAATCGGCCGCTTAAAAAAGTTCTCTGTGCCTGCCGACCTTCTCCCTCTACAATAACCCAAGACCACCAACTCAAATCATCGCCAGCCCGACACGATTGCTCTACTCGGCTGGCGACTCCGATGCGTGTGTCGAGAGAACGCTCAACCCACTTTAAAACCGTCATCACGAGGGCCCCTTCGGGCGCGCACCCAGGATGCGATGACGACCTGAAAGATGGGACATACCGCTACCGCAGCAGCAGCGCGCTGTTGCACCGCGGCGCCGAGGAGTATACTCCACGGCCTGGTCTCGGAGGCGGGCGAGACGTTGGGGTTTCTTAAAGACTTCGCCGTTGGACCTGGCGCACTCCCCGCATCGCAGCTGGCGGCTGTCTTACTAGTCCACCATCGCCATGCCCCTGGCCTTGCACAAGTCATTTCTATGGTAGTGGCCGTGCGAAGGACGCCGCAGCGCACCCGAAAACCACGCAAGCCGTCCGGATCATCAGCATGCGCCTGGCTTTGTGTGTGCTGAGCCCGAGCACATGATGGCGCCAGATGCAAGGGCATCTCACCTGCATAAAGTCCGGCGGCGATGCCATCCGGCCGCATTCCTGGATACACGCAGACTCTTGACTGACTCTTGACACCTTTCCCCAACGGGAAGCCTTCGCAGGCCTCATGTGAGTTCTATTTTTGCCATGCTCCCACGCCCCCCTCAGTTTCGACGATGATTCTTCACGCTCTGGTAATCCGACTTGGCGCGCAGCCGTCCACGCGCACCTGCAGCACGGCACTGGTTGTGCATGAGGTAAATAGGCATTCCTGAGAAACGCACACGCAACTACGTTGTTTTTATAAACCTTAGACATGCGCAGCCACGCGACTGACTTGTCACATAGCGCAGCAGACTCTACTTGGACGCCGGTGGCTCTGGGGAGACGGGGACGACTGGGGTGCCTTGCAGGAGCGACGACGCTCGTGAGTGGTGCAAAGACGCGGGGCGCGATGCAGGCGCGCGTATGTGTCGAGATGGCACGGAGGGGAGGTCTGGCGCCGCATTGTGTATGTACGTAGTAGCTGTGCGGAGCTATCCGTACCGCCACCAGCCGAGGCTTTCTTGGGCCCGCAGGCTGATCATTGCATCACGACGTGCGTGGGTAGGGAGCAAGCAGCCTCACAGGTGACAACGGCCCCAGGTTGGCAGCGCGATGTGCCGGATTAGATGCGGTATTATTAAGAGCAGCTGATGCCCGCTTCCGAAGACATCGGCACGTCTGCGTGGGCCCGGCGGCGTTTGGGCAGCGGCGAGGCGGGGTGGCTGCGCGCTGCTCAATGGCGGCTGGTCAGCACCCGCCGTTCACGAGCTCGAGCTGGCGACGGAATGCCCAGCCAGCACGCTTGTGGTAACCTAGCCCCTCACCTGCTCTGCTGGCCGGCGGCTCGGAGGTCACCCGGTGCGGCTGGTGAGGCGGTAGAGCCGTGATTGCCGCCGCGGTTGTATTCGGTAGCGTTAACGTCATCGCGCAAACGGCACGCAGCGATCGGACGTGCAGGGTCGGGATGCGTTGGTGGGGGCAGGCAGGCCTTGTCTCATGGCAACGAGCCTGCTCACTTCTTACCGAAACACCACGGCCCTCCATAACCATCCCGCCCCGCCCCACCACCCCGAGCCCTCCCTGAAGCCCGCAGATAAAACTGCCCTCCCCGCACTCGAGCTGAGCTGTACTCTCCGTCGGCCCGTCCTCGCGTGTGCCCCTCCAATACCGCCAAAATGACCCAGCACTCGCCCACGAGCCAGCCCGTGCACTCTCCGACGGCGCAGCCGCATCACCACTCTGTCGAGAGACCCAAAGGTATGTAGCAGCGGGTGATCGTCAGCAGCGGTGCCGCCGACACGAGCCGTCCCGCGCCTTGGATAGTTCCCGTGCTGACGGTGTCGTGCTCGCCCAGGCATCCTCAAGAACCCGTCCTACAACAGCCCGACGTCGCCGACCAGCGAGGGCGCCCCTCTCGCCCAGGTCGTGTCCAACGAGCGCCCGGGCATCGCCCGCGGCATGTCCGAGCGCGAGGTCGTGCTCCAGAACACCCTCCAGAATGCCGGCCACCGCCGCTCTTCGTCCAACGCGCGCGGCCCGCCGCCGCGCCGCCTGTCGGGCACGCCCGGCGCCGACGACGACGACGAGAACAGCCCGCGCCTGAAGTGGGACGAGGCGAACTTGTACTTGACGGAGCAGCAGCGTGACAGCACAATGAAGATTACCGAGCCCAAGACGCCCTACGCCAGTCACTACGACCCGGCCGAGGACGAGGAGGAGATCGCTGCGCTCGATGCGAACCAGATTGTGGTGGACGAGCTGGACAAGACCAAGCACAAGAAGAAGTCGAAGGAGGATGACATTCCCGGCCTCGACCTCGGCGAGCCGGAGGTGGAGAACGCGGGCGTGCACCACTCAGACGGCGAGAAGCGTGTCGTGGTTGATCCGGAATCCCTGGACGATGCCAAGCGCGAGGAGGAGCCGCCGCAGGAGCAGGAGAAACACCGTCAATTCGAGCAGGCGCGGAAGAAGCACTACGAGATGAGGAACGTTAGGGGTCTTCTTGGGTACGTTATGGTGGCGAAAGTCTCTCGAGTGGCGATGCTAACCCAGGCTTCCAGACACGGCGAAGAGTTGCTAGCTGAAGAGGACGAGGAGGAGCTGGAGAAGCCGCCCGTCCCCCCGATGCCTAACGGCCGATGATTATCCTTCTGTGGCATGTCGTGACGGAGGGGCACAGGCGGTAGAACAGTTTTTCAAAACCCTAAAAAGACCACATCCCCCACGAGAGGTTCCACGATCATTATGAAGTCCCCTTGGCTTTTTCGTCACCCAACCTGTTTTACTTCAACTATACCCAGCATGTTTTTTCCCCAATCAAGCACGGTCGGTCATTGAGGGTATCCAAGTCGTAAATTGCTACGAATCTCGGTGATCGCTCCATTCTCACAAGCATATGGAGGGCGTTTTCCGTTTCGGATTGAATAGCGAAGTGAATCTGTCACTTCCAAAGCAAACACAGGGATGAGCTCTCGGCCTGCTCTACTCAAGGATCTAGGTAGTTCCTGAATGCACAACGTAAACAAATCCTGTCCAGTCCTGTGTAATCTTGTCTGGACCAAGTTTCGTGGACTCCGGCCTACTTGCAGTATTCTACTCCTCTCAGTAGTATTACTCAACACAGGGGAAATTCTCAAGGGGGGGCGAGCTGCGGTTGCTTCTTTTAGGGCCACCATTCAGTTCGCGTAGCTGTGCTGGTGGATCATGATCAGCCTTCGCAAACCTCCCTATCTGAGCAAGGTCCACAAGATGCCAGGGGGTTGATGTACACACAAGCCATCACAGACTGTTCCCTATGATGGCGCTGAGGGCCTGATGAGCGGGCGCCATGGCTGTCGCGCGGCGGCTGGTAAGTAACACCAGAGTCTGGACCTACTTGCCGGCCATCCATCCGTCCGTCCGCGCGGAGCTGGTTGGTACGGCCGGCCTTGCATGTTGGATGAGGGATGGATCATATCGCTTTACACCCGGCACCGGAACAGATACCGAGAGCGGGTCGTCCTTCCCGTCCACGAACAGCAGGAATCTGGGCCGTTGAACACGCAGGAGAGGACTAGACTGATTTCAAAACGCAGACCACGTCTACACACCGATGATGCCCAACGCCACGAGGTCGTCCCCATCTCACATGCAGTGGGCGCTGCGGATCCCCCCACGTGCACGACGGACCCGAAGCGTCCTTTCCCCGTCATCGCGATGCAGCAGCCATGGGCCGGGAGATGGGGAAGGGAGGCTGGAAAAGGACTGGCCTAGACCGCTGCTGACGATTGTCTCGAGTCCAAGTCAAACGACATGTGCCTCAGAAGACGTCATAAGGGCAAGGTTTCAATTGCGGACAGCTGGCCGGCGGAGCTAGTACAATCGGAGCGGGAGTGGCATGGCCGTTGCAGCAACGGTCTGGATAAGGTTTGCACTGGGGAGGGGGGCCGGCCTGGCTGGTCTGCCTAATAATAATCAAACAACAAACGGGGCAGCAGCACGTGGTATGTTATGTTGGGCTTCTCTGACACCGCCCGCGCAACAGTAAAAAATGCGCGGCCAGCTCTTATGAAGCACCTGTTGTCCTTCGTCTCCGCACCGCTACATCGCGAAACAGCAATGGTGATACCAGGTCAAGAGCCGACAGAATGCCGGTCCTGGGTGGCTGCTGAAAAGAACTGTCTAATGGGTGCGTGAAGAAGAAAAGACGAAAGCCGAGGAGCCGCGAGAAGAGTTTTGTGTGTCGCCCGCAGATGGCGCTAGTACGTATCAGGCTGGTACGGACGCTTGGACATGTGCTGCTGCCTGAGGCAGTGTAGACCTCTCTCCCTCCACCAACACCAACCGAGAAACACGTTTCACTGTCATAGCACACTCACTGCGCTCGAATCGAGCCCCCGTGGAATGGAAAATCCACTTCCCATTTCTGAAAGTACGACCTTCCGCTCTACCGCATCGTCGGACTTGCGAGTACCTACGGATTCGTATCCATATCCCTGGCTCAGATCTCCGCCGTGCCCACCCAACCGCTTTAGCGTCGAAATAAAGTCGCATCACCCCAGGCACGCATCTCGCCTATATCCGTATACAGATGCGCTTGAAGACAGCTCACTTTCAATACGCGTGCTTTCCTTCTCTTCTTCTCACAACAGTCGGCAGTCCCCCTGCTTGCACCTTTAAATTCTATGCCCTCCCCCTCCGTTTTTTTTTATGGCCGTCTGCAGAAAGTTCGCCGACAAGACTCCTGCTCTCATCAGCTTCCTCGTCGCTCTTCGCAGCACCGAGAATGATCACATATGGGCTTGAAAGGGCAAACTGACCGCGCACTCGAGATGTATCTTTTTAATATTTTGAATTCGTGTTCAGAAACCTGGTATCTCCAACTGCCTGTTTAGTCCTTTCTCCGAAAACCCCTCTCGCCAAGTATCTTTACGCCTTTCCAGATCCCACACCCCACTCCTCGACCACCTATTCAACCTTTCCCGCATGAACGCCGATCTCCTTTCTACAGACTAGAAAAAGGAAGTAAGAGAATAATCACCCTTACCCATACCCATGAAGAAGTAGAGACAAGAGAAGATGAAAAGCGGAAATCCAAAGCAACAAACCCCATCAACTATCCACACTCAACCAACCGCCTCACTCGATCAGAGCGCCCAGTATCAAGCTCTGAATCACAAACTCATCCCCCACAATCTTCACCTTCCTCCCGCCCACCTCAACCTCCTTCACCCCGCCCGTTTCCCTTTCCCTCTCCGCGCCGACGCCGTCCGCAAAAGACGCCACACCCGAACCGCCCGCCGTCCTCTCCGAAACCGCCGACGCGAACGAAGCAGCGCCAGGACCGGAAGCAGCAGCAGCACCACCAGCACCGCCAGCACCACCGCGCTTCCTCTTCTTTCCCGCCCCAACCGCCCCAGCAGCAGCAGCAGGAGCCGCCGCCGCCGCCGCCGCCGAGCCAGGAAGACAAGAAACGAGCTGCTCCTCCGCGCCGTCCACATACACCCAATCCCACTCCTCCCCGCTCTCGAGCCGCCTCCGCGCCTCGCCCACCTCGCGGCACCAAGCGACGCGCCTGGCGCCCATGGCCGACGTCAGGAACCGGTACGCGCGGCCGCGCTCCGTCTTGGTGAGGACGAGGAGGACGTTCTTGCCGTCGAGCAGGCGCTGGCGGCGGGCGAGCACCGCCTCGAGCCTCGCGTCGGCGTCGGCGGCGTCGGCGGCGCCGGCCGGCAGGCCGTACGGGTGTGACGACGAGGCGGAGGCGGGCGGGAAGGGGAAGACGCGGCTGCGGACGGCGCCGGAGAGGAAGGCCGACTCGCCGGCGGGGAGGAGGTAGAGGTGCCAGGGGCGGAGGGTGCGCGCGGACAGGCAGTCGACGAGCCAGTGGTACGAGAGGCACGGGAGGCCGAGGGCGAGGGCTTGCATGTACTTGGCGCGGCGCGAGTGCTTGTCCGAGATGAGGGCGACGAAGCCGAGGGTGCTGGCCTGCGCGGTCAGGGTGAGTGTGGCGGGGACCGAGTCTGAGGAATGGGCGGGAGCTTTCTTCTTGGTGGCGGATGTGGCTTTGGATGCCTTTGAGGTGGTGAGAGGAGTCTTCGTAGGACTCGCTGCGCTGGTGGCGTTGCTTGAGAAGAGCGTTTCGAATCCAGGGTCGAGGATGCGTCCGCCATTCTCGAGAATGAGTTTGGTGATGCTGTTTCGCTCGTCGTCGGGACCATGCAATGTCAACGCGAAGGCCATGCCAGAGAAGAGGTCGGAAGCGAGAGTTGCAGGTGCAGCGGTAACAGGACGTTGAACGGACCCTCCAGGTGTCGGGAGCACAGTCCGGCGAGTCTTACCGGAAGCCGGCGTACCAGGTGCAGACATGTTTGTTGATGGCGTCTGCGGTCGCGCGTTAATTTCGAGAGATTCAGACGGGTGGGCAAAAGTGCGATCATTGAAATGAATCCACATGGAGTTTGTGATGTAGAGGTAAGTCAAAGGGACTTCCACGGTCTCCCCCACGTTGTTTTGCTGCTTGACTTGAAGAACGACTGTCTTGGCACCATGGACATCTGTAGGTGTGTATGTCTCTGGTGTAGATGCCTCTTCAATCTGCTCGGCAGAGAGAATGTCCTTGAATCCCCGTACAATGTACGAGTTCTTTCGCATGTTAGGAAAATCGACTTTGACTACGTCGCCATCTTTCAAGTCGCAGCTTCGTACATGCATCTTCTCGACATTTACGACAGTGCCATCATCGAAGCGTATGCGATACTGGGGCCCATCGAGTGACAGGCCAAGACAAGTGGCGGGATGGTAGGCGGACTTTAGGTCTTTGAACAACGCGAACACTCGGGTGGGAGCAACGACCTGGGTGGGTACGGCCAGAATCTCTTCTGCGCTCTCCTGACGAGAGGCAGACGGACCATCATGGTGTTCTTGGTACTCACTTACAACCGACTTCTGCGGAGTACCATTCTGGTTTCCTTTGTCGTTGGAGGAGTCCGCAGCCTTGGCACTCTTCAGCTTCGACGCCTTCTTCGACCGGGCCCGCAGCCTTTCAGTGGCAGTGTCGTTTTTACGGTCACTTTTTGGCTCAGTGGATGCTGCTATGGCGTCTTTCGGCAAGCGCTTCTTGGACGGGGACTTCGCAGCTGGACGGGCCAATGTTCCCTTCTTCAAAACGGCAGGCTTGGTGAATACCATCTCGTCTTCGTCCGCTTGCTCATTCTCGTTCCTCTCCTCTTCCTGGATCACCTTCCCATTTTCTGGAGTGGGAGACACCGATGGCGGTCTATTTGCCTTTTTGGGTGACTCGCGCAGGGCTCGATGACCGTACGTCTTTAAGCGTTTAGCAGGACGGAAGGGCGATCCGCCATGGTTGGGGCGTGATAAAGACATGACTTTTGTAAATTCTTTGTCTTCGTCATTCAAGATGTCCATTGCATCATCAAGCTCCTCAAGCGGCTCGTCGCGTTGCGAAAGATCTGCTGCAATATCGGTGAGACGGCGTACAGGACGAGAAGACCGTGGTGTTCGTTGGCTTGATGGCATCGGATTGCTTTGTTGTGACTTGCGAGGTGAGGCTGGGGTAGATAAGTGTAGTTGTGTGGTGCTGTTGTAATTCGTCATTCGAGAGTCGGTCGCATTGGACGTAGCGTTGTTTTGTTCTCCTTGCTGTACAGTAGCTCGTGCAGTGTCTTGCGCGGCGTCGCGTTCGGTTTCCTGGGCAGGGTCTGCATTTGCGGCATTGGGGTCTGCTGATTCTTGTTGAGGGGATGAAATAGGACCCTCATCAAACGGGTCTGTATCGGGGATGGTATTCTGCGTCTCCACCGTCTTTTTTGATCGTGGTGAGGTACCAGCGGTATTAGGCTCTTCTTGCCCGATATTCCCCTCATCTTTTTCACGAGCATCAGGAACTTTGTGCACCTCTTCCTCTTGTTGCACCATGACCACCTCATCCACCTTCAAGTTATCCTCATGATCTTCATCATGACCCTCGCCCACACGCGAGACGATAGTGGCGACTTCGTCCTCATCATCTCCTTGTTCACTGCCTTTACTGGAAGAATCCATGTAATCGGGACCCTCTCCATCCTCTTCCATTTGGGTACAGTCAGGTTTATCGTAGTCGTCATTCACGTCCAAGCCGTCACGGTCTTCATGGCTTTCACGGTCCCCCTCGTCCTTTTCGTCAGCCGGCTGAAACACCGGCGGGCTACTTGGAATCTCCTTTTCCGCTTCTTCCGCGTATCCGCTGTCATCAATCGCCCTAATCATCTGACTGGTGTTGGCGGGTGGCTGTGGAATAGACGATGTCTTGAGCGTCTTGCTTATGTGTGCATCCACCTCTGCGCGTTTACCGTCTGTCATGACTGAATATTGCGATTGGGCAATGCGGACGTCCAGAGACGATGTGTCAGGCAGATGGTTCGGCATTGGATTGCTGTCCTCCTGGATCTGCGAGTTGTGTGGTTGAGAATCAGCAACCGCCACCTCCTCCCCACCTTCGAGAAGTCTTTTGAACGTTTGGTTGACATGGCTCTGACTCTTCCTGGCACTTATTTGACTGCTAGAGATGTCGTGTGTAGCCAAAGGAGATCCAGTATCACGGACCTGCCCACTTCTTCCAGAGCTCCGCGGCCGCGAGGAAGTCATGGGCACTTGAACGCCGTTTGGCTGGGACGGCTTTTGGACAGTTGGCGGATCGGACGCCAGTTCATCTTCTGAGTCCGAATCTTCTCCGTCGTCCGATATCTCTACAACATTCTTCTGCTTGATAGTATATCTGGCAGGGGTGAACAAGGCTGTATCGCTCCTGGTGAGTGCAGGATTCTTCATCGTGGCTGGACTCGAGTCTTTCAAGCGATCCTTCAGCATCTGTATCTGAGCCACTACCCTGGCTCTGTCGTTCTTTCTTTGCTGATGTGCATCTTCGTCCTCAAACTCATCCCACCCTTCAGACTTTAGTTGCTCCAGCTCGGCTTCCATGGCAGCCATACGTTGGCGATCGCGCGCTTCCTGAGATTCTTTCATGGAAGTGTATGTATCTCTGGGCTCTGTCGCTGCGCGAGAGAATGGGCTGTGATAGGTTTTGGTAGGCGAAGACAAGGTCGCGGCAGCATCAGACGAGAAGCGCATATGGAGGTTCGGCGACGGGCGCTGGAAGACGGGATCGGAGTGACGAGCATCAAGCTGTGGCGAAGAGTTGTTCCCTTGAGTGTGATTGAACACCTGGCTCATAGAGAATATCGGAGCACCTGTGCCATTGTTGAACATGTTCGGATTGATGGCGGAGCCGGGTGTGCGCGTCGCTGAGCTCAGCACCTCCCCAAGCCGATTGCGTTTCTTTCCAGTGGTCGCAGGCGTCTCGGGTTGCGCGAATCGCGGCTGTGCGATGGCGTCCAATTGAGTCGGCGCCTCTAGGCTAAGCTCGTCTGCGTCCATATCATCAGCGGGTCCGTCGAATGACATCTGCGACTCGGCAGCATCACGCTTCTTCTCCGGGCTTCGCCAGTCGCTGAGAAGGTCGACATGTCCCGCATGACCATCGACATAAGTCGCCTGCTCGGCATCCTCTTGTGTCTGGTCGGCGTTGTCGGCTACACCTGGGGCAACTTTATGCGCGATCATAGCGTGCAGCCCGGCCGAGTGATCTCGGTACAGCTGCGAGTCTATGGGCTGGGTGTCACCCTCAAACCCGCTGAATGAATTGAACATCCTGAGCGGGGTGTAGTGCGTCGCGTCGAGCAGCGCGGTCGCGGTAGTGGCAAGCGGAGCGGATCGGTACGGCGTCAAGTGCGGGATCGGATGGGCATTGAGGGCGGGCGAGCGACGGGGGTGGCGGTAATGACGTGCGGTGCAGCTGTCTTTGGGCTGCGGATCGCATGCACCTGGCGGAGACGACGGTGATGTAGTGCGTGAGCAGTCGTGAAGGCCGGAGCTGTGGGGGTGATGGTCGTGGTCGATGGCAATAGCGGCGATTGGAGGCTTGTGGTTGGCCGGTGCTGGGGCGGAGAGGTCAGGCAGACGCGACGCGTCGGGCGGCGCCAGAGCCAGTGTAGCCGGACTTGACGTCTGCGGTGAGCGAGTGAAAACGAAGTGTGAGCGGCAACTTTTCTCTCAAGTCATGTACCTGGCACGCTCAGCACCGACAGGGTGGCACGGCGTGCACAGCGAGTGCATAAAAGCGGGATATGCGGGCGGACTCCACTGAGGCAAGCCGGGGTGATGCGCAAGGGCAGAGAAAAGAGCTGCTTACCAACATCCTGATCTCAGCGATGCGCTGCGTGTTCAACGTGTCCTCGTCTTCCTCCATGGTGGCGTGTATGTTGGAGAGGTCTGCGAGGCCCGCCATCAGGCAACAAAGACGACCTACGGACTGGTGGCTGAAAGGTGCTCCGTCCCCGACGCGACTTCCACCACGACGCGCTAACACGTGCTTTCGGATCAATTCGGAAGGCCAATTAGCGCATCCGTCATGCTGGTCCTTCTCACAGATATCCACATCTTATGCCTGCCACGTTACTTTTTCCTCGCGGAGGAAGTTTTTTTTTTATTCGACACAATTCCGCCAAAGGGAACTTGACACTGATATGTATGCACTGTACATTATTTATCAATTGCTCGAAAGCAACAACGCCAGGCACCACAGCACCGCACCCCAAGATGCCAACTGAACCCATTGCTTCAAGTTTTTCGTTCGACTTTACATAGTTCCCATCATCTCGTACTTTGCGCAAGCCTTCATGTCGAGACCCTGCAGAACTGCAAGCCTGTCTTGATGTCGCCAAACTTCGCATTCCAGATATCGGTGAAGTAGCTCTTCCGCGCCACCCACGGGCCCTTGTCGCCCGCCTTAGGCAGCACGCCCTCGGCCTTGTGGATATATGTCGAGCTGAGGTCCAGCACGGGCATGGGTTTCAGGTCCTCGGGGCTCTCGATGCGCGGCACGGCGCTCGTGATGCCCTTGGCGCGCATGTGGCCGATCAGGCGCGTCACGAGCTGCGCCGTCGCGTCCGAGCCCAGCGTCCACGAGGCGTTGGTGTAGCCGATGACGAAGGCCGCGTTCGGCACGTCCTGCATCATGAGCCCCTTCCAGAGGAACTTCTTGCCCGGCTCGATGCGCTCGCCGTCGACGCGCAGCTCGGCGCCGCCCGCGAGCTGGATCTTCAGCCCCGTCGCCGTGACGATGGTGTCGATGTCGTCGATGCGCGACCCGTCTTGGAGCTCGATGCTGCGGTCGTTGACCGTCTTGATGTGGCCGGTTGCGATTGATGCCTTGCCTTCTTGGAGCGCTGTGTAGAAATCGCCGTCTGGGCATATGCACAGGCGTTGCTCCCAGGGATTGTAGGCGGGCTCGAAGTGCGGGTCGTGGGGAACGTTCTTGGGGAGCTGCGAGACAGTGCCCTTGCGGAGAAGGTTGCGAGCGACGTTGGGAAAGGCACGGCAGAAGTGGAAGACGAGGTAAGCTGTTACGAGAAAACGCCACCGGATGAGGGTATTGGCAATCCAGCTTGGGAGAAGAGAGCGAATGGCGTGATCAAGGTGGTTGACGGAAGAGAGGGCAACGACGTAGCTGGGCGAACGTTGGAGCATGACGACATGGGAGGCCTTCTTTGCGAGGTTTGGAAGGAGCGTGATGGCGGTTGCACCGCTGCCAATAATGACCATCTTCTTGTTGGAGTAGTCCAAGTCTTCAGGCCAGAACTGCGGGTGCACGATGGTACCCTTGAAACCATCGAGACCGGGAATAGTCGTCTGGAGCGGCTCGTTGTAGTCGTAGTACCCAGTGGCCATGATCAAGAACGACGAGTTCAGCCTTTTCTGCGTGCCATCTCCGTCGACGTCCAATGACCATGTCTGGGAGTCCGACGACCAATTTGCTGACGACAGCTTGTGGCGGTATAAGATATGCTGGTCAATGCCGTACTCGGCGGCTGTATCCTTGATGTACTCGACGATAGAGGGACCGTCGGCGATAGCATTTGACTTGGTCCAGGGGCGAAACGGGAAACCAAAGGTATGTAGATCCGAGTCGGAACGGACGCCGGGATACTTGAAGAGGTCCCAAGTACCGCCCAGGTTATCGCGTGCCTCTAGAATCTTGTATGTCGTGCCTGCCGGCAGCTGTGTCTGAATTCGGTAGGCGGCATTGACGCCGGATATGCCAGCTCCCACGATGATGATATCGTGGTCGGGTCGTGTTTCAGCCATGGTTGTGGCTGGGCCGATGTCAAGGAACGAGGTGTGGCGTGACGCTGATGGAGCTTGGCAGGATTCGGTTTGGGCGTAGTTGGAGGCTCGGCCAAGGGCAGGATTGTGTCAAATGGGGAAAGGACGCGAGGAGAGGGCTGGTTGGATGCCGGTCGGAAAAGAGCACACAGCTTTATAACCCCACGGGAACACCGGGAAGTCGATGCAGGTGGTTTGTGCCTCGGTCGTGTTACCCGCAACATATATGGGGGGGCTCCACCTGCTATCGGCCGAAAAATGATGTGCAACCAGAACCAACGTTGGAGGCCAAGCTTTGCCTTGTCTCTTGTGGCGTGCAAATCCTGGGGCAACACCGAGGCATCTTCTCCTTTCGCACAAGCGTCATCCCCGCTGCACACTGCGTCTCTAGCTGCGTCCCAAGTTCATCGTCCACGTCCGTACTTACTCGCGCCAAAACCGCCGCTCGAATCAACATAAGGTCGTGCGAACTTCGAGATGAACCGGAATTAAAGGCTATTGTCCTTTCCATTTGGCTGTGGGGGCCATCCATGGACAACGAGATGACTGTTTCTCACCAAGATGCATCTCACCCCGACTAGGCGATACCTAGCCGATGAGAACGCGATCGTGCCGAGGTCGTCTCATGGAGACTCGGTGTGGTGCCAGTCTAACCTCGCCTTTTCGTCACCACGCATGCACATGGTTAGTTCATGTAGAGCACCCCGCCGGATAGATTCTTACTTGATTGGTGAATGCGCACGGTTGTAAATGGTCGAAGCGGAGAGATTCATACGGCCGACTCCTGCGCTTTCTAGGCGACTTAACGGAAGCGGCACTGTGGGGTCTGGATTATCACTTGACGTGGCGTGTTGTGTATACTCCGGCGCCTGTGCATCAGTTGGTCCCAGACACCAACCAATGCAGCATATCCAGTTGGGAGGCGCAATTGTGGAGCGGGATACGGAAGCTGTCGGCATCCGAATTGATCGCCGGCGGCGGTGGATCTCCCTTTCTCTATTCGATAATAGTGCATTAGCCATCCGACTTCTACATGTCGGGCTTCTACGTGGTGAATCCTTTTTCTAGTACCCAAAACCCTGTCGTAAAGCCATCACACATATGACGCTCGAATCTACTCCTCTCCAAGGACGTCTATAACCCACTGAAGCCCCTCTTTGCTTTCGGGTATTCCGTAGAACCAAGCCAGTGGGAAACAATGCATCTGCTTATCCCAATGCAACCACCTTCCCCAAACACCTCCTTTCTCCAGCCTCTCCCTCAATATTATTGCGTCGGGACTGAGAATGTCGTACCCGGCCGTCACCCCATGCACCTTGACGTTCTTCTCTGAAAGCAGCCGCACTAGGTTGTCCTCGGCCTCAGTATTGACAGCCGGACTGATGCGCTCGTCATCCAGAGCCCAGTCGCCCGCCCAGTCAGCAGCCTGCTGTTTGCTCTCCTCCGCAATCAGAACCGGATCCTTGTCCTGGAGCGCCTCGATGTCGCCATTCACGCGGCGAGCGTCTACGCTGGGGCAGATGATGAGAATGGCCGACGGCGCGGGCAGCGATTTCGTGCCCATCCTCTCGCTGGCCGGCAGTGACTCGTCCGCCGCAAACTCGGTGACTTCAGCCGCGGTGCTTCCACGCTCGAGTTCGGGCCTGGGCGCCGGCTGCTTCACGCTCCCAGCACCAGCCTCCCCATCGACACCGTCGCCGCGTCCCGCAGCCTTCATGCCATCCTTCCCGGCGGGAACGCCCTCATTCGCCGCCGGCCCCGACCTGCCCACGCGCAGCGCCTCGCCAATGAGCCCGAGCACGATGTTGCCGCCGCTGCTGTCGCCGCCCCAGATGGCGCGCTCGCCCCGCACCAGCGACTCCTCCATGACCTTCTCGTACAGCGTCAGCAGGCGCGGGAAGACCGTGCTCGCCGTCTCGCTCGGGGCCAGCGGCACGCTGATGACGCTGACGGCGGTGCCGGGCGTGGCGGCGGCCAGCTTGGCCATGAACTTCCAGTGCTGGTGGCTGGGCGGCTCGCGCCAGCTGCCGCCGGCGATGTAGTACAGCCGGCGCACGATGCCCGTGTTGCGCGACGAGTTCTTCTCGAGCGTGTCCGCCTCGCGCGCCTCGCGCGCCATCTCGCCCGCCGTCGTCAGGTGCGACGCCGCGGCCGAGGCCGTGACCCTGTGCGTCGTCTGGAACGTCTCCTCCGGCTGCAGGTCGTAGATCCAGACGTCGGCGACCTTGCGCTCGTGGACGGCGCAGATCTTGGTGCATGACGGGTGCGGCGTCAGGCGGGGCGAGCCGGGGGGGTGCGGGTCGCTGGGCTTGACGAGGTGGCTGCGGATGGGCCGCAGGAACTGGTGGAGGAGGGTGGTGCGTCCGCGGCGTTCGGACCGGTGGGTCAGGTCGATGTTGGAATTCTCTTTGGCGTGGTTGGAATCGAGGCTTCCTTTGGAGGGAACTTCGGATTCTTTGGAACCAACTTCGGAATTGTCGCTGCTCATGACGGCGGTGGAGGAAGAACCGGGGAGGGAAAGTGGAGGGGGACGAGGGGACAGATTAGTTAAGTATGAATGGTACGCTGGGCTGGCGGAGTGCAGCCCGGGCGACGTTTGCAAACGGGAGAAGATCAGTGGTGGAGCACCGTCGTCATAAGGCAGCCGCAGGCCAGGAAGGATAGAGACAGGACGCCGCTCGTGGTGGCGGCGAACGCGGACAGACAGGGAACAGTAGAAAGTCCACCTACGTTATCGTAGTCCCCATTGACGGTGTGCCCCGTCCTCGTGGCGCAAGCCGCACTCTCGAAGGAATCAGCGTCATCAAGGCTGGGCAGGGCTCGAAGGTCTCCCGCAGACGGCGTGCCGGGGACTTTCTGATCTCTGGTTCCGAGCTGCTGGCCAAAGACCCTGCAGAGGCGCCTGAGGCCCGGCCGCCATCCAAGCGGGAAGCGAAGGCTGTGCGTTCCAGAAGAACATACGAGGTTATCTTTGATGGCTACGTGCTGGACAGTAAATGTCAGCAGGTCGTTCGGCGACGGTGTCGATCTCCGCTCGGCATGCCTTGACTGGCGTCATCGCTCCCACACTGCCGGCTCCACGCGGAGGCGCGTCCTTGAGTGGGTCCGTGAATTAGCTTCTCCACGAGTCCTTTTGCGCGCTCCCTCTTGCGATTCAGTAACCGCAGAATAATAGGTAGAGCCGCAGTAGTATAGAAGCTCTTTACTGTCAGGCTTTAGGCAAATGTGGTTACATACTACTGGCGGTTGGCGCCTTCATTCCTCAGCGTCCGCTGGTCTGCCTAGTCATGAATGGGCTGATGAACCGGGCACACCATGAGAAAGTCCAAGACTGACTGCTGCTACGAAGGACCATCAACCCTTTCCTCTCTCCCTTTCGATCCTCGCTCTCACATCTCTCACCAACGCCTTTGCATCTTCCACGTCAACCCCGTCCTGACATAGCTCGTTCGCTAGCTCCATCGCGCGTTGGTAATCCTTATTGAAGAAGGCCCATCTCGCCAGCCACATCCTCGCCTTACTCGTCGTCGGTGTGACACCGACCCCCAGGCTCTCGCTATCGCCCGGGCTTCCCGAACCATTCGGCTCATCGGGGTCCGGTTCCGGCCCTTCTTCCTGCGCCAAACACAGCTCCATGTAGGCGGCGCACTCCTCGCGGTCATCGAGACGCTCGTACAGCAACGCAATCTGGTACAGTGTCTCAGGATCAAGAATGCCCGATGCCAGCGCGCCGGCCTCGCCCGGGTTCCCGCCAAAGCTGCCGCTTCCGCCGTCGTAGTAGCTGCCTGCAACGAGCGCGCGCTTGTAGGCACGGATCCCGTTGGCTATCTTGCCCACTTCTGCGAAGCATTTGCCCACAGCCTGCCACATCTTGGGGTCGTAAGGCCGGAGACTCGCCGCCCGCTGGAAATAGAACAGGGCGTAGCTGTACATCTCTAGCATCTCGTACGTCTGCCCAAGGCCGTACCATGCGCGGTAGTCTTTGCGATTGACGTCAACGGCGCGGCGGTATGATTCGATGGCTGCGTGCGTGTTCTTCATCTCGACGTACTCGTGGCCCATCAGCGTCCACGCGGATAGGAAGTTGCGATCCAGTGTGAGCGCGCGGCGAAAGTACATGACAGCCTTTTCGTGTTCCGACTTGAGCGAGTAGTAGTTGCCCACCACGCAGCATGTCTCTGGTCGGAACTTGTCGTTGGCCGTGGCTAGCTGGGCGACGAAGGCTAGTTTTGGACGGAGAGCCATGACGTAGAGGATGTTGGAGTAGTTGTCGAGGGCGTCAAGTCGGTAGGGGTCGGTGATGAGCAGGGAGGAAAATATGGACTCGGCTTCCTCGAAATCCTTCGAATGGTAGTAAAGTAATGCTCGTTGTGTTTTGAGGAATGCGCTGTTAGGGAAGATGGTCTGGACTTGGGTGAGTTCGTTGTGGATCTGCTCGGTAGATTGGTAGAGCTCCTGGCTGGTGTAGATGTGGAAGAGGAAGGTCATGAGGTTTCGGGGCAATTGCTCTGTAATCAGGCTCAGTTCCTCCGCTGAGCCGATCAAAGATGACAGCTCTTGCCATGCGCCCCAGTTGTACGAGTACAGGTGCAAACTTTTCAGGAGCCACTGCTTCGCCAGCTCGTCGTTCTTGCTTTTGGCCATGACAATGCCGTATAGGTATTCCAACCAGCCCGAGCTCTCCTTGCCGTCGGCACTGCGCCCGTTGAACCACTCCTCCAATATTCTCGAGATGCCGTTGAGCTCCTTGTTGATCGTCGCACCGCCATCGGCCGGTCCGAGTATCATTTCACTATCCTCATCCTTGCGCTTCTCGCCCGCCATGTATTTCGCGTAGAGAGCCAGGAACAACGACTTCTGACTGATGCCAGACAGTGAGACCGTGGTTGGCTGTGCATCCTCGGAGACCTTCGCCTTTGATTTCCCCTTGTGGCCGGACTTCGGTTTGGGTGGTGGAGGTGCGGGCGGGGCCGGAGTGGGCGCGCCGGATGCAGATGCGGGTATGAAGACGGCGGCGCAACGGTCATACTCGCGACAGTCGAAGAACGACTTTGCAAGAAGGAACTTGTGCAGTTCTTTGGATTCCAGCGACGACTCGACGGGATCCAAAAGGAACGGATCTTTCTTCGAAGGGGATTCTTCGTCGACGGGAGAATCAGCCTCCGTATCTGAGCCATAGGTTAGGTCGGTTGACTCGAAAGAAGTGAGAAGCTCGGCCGCCCTGGGCCACCATTGTCAGGCTTGCTAGTATGGCGGAGAGAAAAAGGCAGCAGCGGACCATTTGGATGATTGGTACAGGCACCGTTCATTGCATGCGACAATGGCGTGGCGGAGCTGAGCCTGCAGCTGAGCCGAGTCGCTCTCGGAAAGGCCGCTCATGGCTGTTGTGGGAGCTCCGCGCGGAGCGAACAAGGGTGGTCGCCGGATGCCGATGGACGCTCGCAGGAAAGGACTGCACAGATACTCGGCTGGGAAGTCCGCGGCTATGCGTCAAGTGTTGGAGCTTTCTGCAAGCAAGCTCGGAAGCTGTGACGAAAGGCCCGCGCGCGCGCTGTCCTCCGCAGCGCGTAAACACGCCCGCCGGGCCGGCGGCATTTCGGCCAGCCTAATTGGGCGACCCGAACTGTTCACGCCGGGCCCTGTGGGCCCCACCGCCTTTGGACCATTTGATGAAGTGAGCCTCTGCCCCTCCTCCACCCGTCTCCCACCGCCCTCTGCCTTCCGTCCTTTCCCTGCCGACGTCAATCACCCATTAGCCCTCCGCCACAATGCCCGTCACCCTCAAGGATTTCGAGAGCGTCTTCCCGCAGCTGGTTGAGGACCTGCTTGCTCACTGCAAGCAGTACAGCCTTCCCGACAATGCCCTCGTGTGGTTCAAGAACGTATGCTCGCCTAGCCCTCTGTCGCGTGGAGAACGCAGAAGCTGACCCCCGGCTCCAGAGCTTGAACCACAACACCGTCGGCGGCAAATGCAACCGCGGCATGTCGGTCGTCGACACCTCGTCTCTTCTGCTCGGCCGCGACCTGTCCAAGGATGAGTTCTTCCACTCGGCCACTCTTGGCTGGATGATTGAGCTTCTCCAGGCCTTCTTCCTCGTTTCGGACGACATCATGGACAGCTCCAAGACGCGTCGCGGCAGCCCGTGCTGGTACCTCATGCCCGATGTTGGCATGATCGCCATCAACGACGCCTTCATGCTCGAGTCGGCCATATACATCCTGCTGAAGAAGTACTTCCGCGAGAACAAGGACAAGTACATCGACCTCGTCGAGCTGTTCCACGAGGTCACCTTCCAGACGGAGCTGGGCCAGGCTTGCGATCTGCTCACCGCCCCCGAGGACAAGGTCGATCTGGACAACTTCTCCATGGACAAGTACACCTTCATCGTCATCTACAAGACGGCCTATTACAGCTTCTACCTCCCCGTGGCCCTTGCCCTGCACTTCTGCGACAAGGCTACGCCCAAGAACCTGCAGATTGCAAAGGACATCCTGATCCCCATGGGCGAATATTTCCAGATCCAGGACGACTACCTTGACAACTTCGCCGACCCGACGACGCTGGGCAAGATCGGAACGGACATTCAAGACAACAAGTGCTCGTGGCTGGTCAACCAGGCGCTCAAGATCGCCACGCCCGAGCAGCGCGCTGTGCTCGAGAAGAACTACGGCCGCAAGGACAGCGCTTGCGAGGCTGAGGTCAAGAAGCTCTACGAGGAGCTGAAGCTGAAGCAGATCTACGAGGACTACGAGGAGAAGCGCGTTGGCGAAATCAAGAAGTTGATTTCCGAGATTGACGAGAGCGAGGGTTTGAAGAAGGACGTCTTCGAGGAATTCCTCAGGAAGATCTACAAGCGCAGCAAATAAGCGCATACACGAGAGCATGCGTGTCTTCTGAGCTCACAGCGGGGGCATTCGATATACGAGCCAACACGAAAGATATAGCAGCAATTAATAATAGAGCAGATACCCAACATGTCATCCACCAAGCAATTTACCGAGCCGAGAGAACCAGAAGCGTTGCCTTCCACGTGATGAGCTGTCTTGGGAAGCCAGCTGCGGAGATGTGCTGAGTGGCAGCTACCGCCAGCTACCGCCAGCTCTCATATGCCTCCTTGTGGCAGTCGTCACTTCCTGTGTTGCAATATCCGATGGATGGCCCTTGAGTTTTGCTGTTGGCTGCTCTTTCCGTCCAGGACCCATCGTTCGTACTTTCCCAAGACAAGATGTACGATTGACGACAGCATAGCGTCCAGCTTTGTCCGGACGCTGGCTCCTCAACGCTTCACAGCCCACGACTCGGAATCTCCAAACTCCCCGTCCCATCCTTGCCATTGCGCTTTTGCTCGTTTGGCCTGTTGGTACATCCCACGCCATGTCACCGTATTACCCATACGACGGTGTTCGGGACCTACCGAAAGTACACACCTCTTACTCTATGTTCTCCACATATAACGAGCCTATTCAATGCGACGGCCTTAGCGACTACATGGAAGCTTCAGCCGGGCTGCAGCGTCGCTTCACATTGGACCCAACTCTTCGCTCCGCCGCATCGTTCATGGAGGCACTGGAGGGACAACCGCGAGTTAAACCTTACTTCAACGTTCCCTGCGACCCGGGGTGTCCATGCGGACGCCCACACAGGATCACGAAGTCTCTCATGGTTTCAGCGGATGGAGCGTGCCGTGGCAATGGGATGGCAGGTGCCCGAGCTTCCATCGGTGTCTTCTTCAGACACGGCTCGCCTTACAATGAAGCCCAAGTGTTGTCCGGAGTCAATCCTACCAACCAGCGCGCTGAGCTTTTCGCTGGCATCATGGCTCTGCAGGCGGTTGGGAATCTTCTCTGCGGACCCTTACCGGAGGAACTGGAGCTGCTGGTACTCAAGACTGATTCCGAATACCTGGTGAAAGGCATCACCGAGTGGATCTACACTTGGAGAGAGAATGGCTGGACCGCTGCGAACGGACTGTCCGTTGCCAATGCTGATCTGTTCAAGCGCCTGGATGTCATCGTCGTAGGTTACAAAAACCAGCACGGCATCACTGTCAAGTTCCTCCACGTTCCTCGAGAGCTGAATGCTGGGGCTGACGGACTCGCCAACCGCATTCTGGATGACTGAAAAGCAACATACCGTGAAGGAATCTCCAGATGGGCTCAATCAGCATTACGGCACGGCATGTGTGAACAGCACATTGATTTCTCTGCAGGCCTTGAGCTGTGTTCTCGCACGAGAAACAACCTTCACAGCACGACCCAAGCAATTCATCCTACCAGTGGCGACAGACACGTTACTCTTTTGCGATTTGCCACAGATGCCGGGGAGTTTCGGAGCGGCGTTGGGCAAAAATTATGTGAAACAATCATAGGATGTCGAGGGTCCACCACAATGACTGCACGGGGGCTCATCACGACTCAAGACATTGTTTACTTGTGAGGGATTTCGGCACGAGCTTCGGTGCTTGTTTCAGCTCCAGATATCCTTGCCAGCGGGCTACAGTAGCTAGAGATTGCATGGTTCAGGAAGCATCCCAATGGCAAGAAGTACCTCAACTCAGGCGTGGTCCCACCGTGAAGAACCAACTTCGTAAGTTGATCTCCGGATCTCCTGCACTTGTTGGACGGAGGATCGAGACTGCACAAGAGGCCCGCACAAATTTGCGCACTCGTCCAGGCCAGTGAGACCTTCCCCACAAGTCGGCTCGCGGATGTCTGTGCGGGATCCACCAACGTCTTCACACGTGTCCATCTTGTCTCGTGCGCTCAGCGCACAATGCCGTCTGCTCACAATGCGTCCGCCCTCCGCGGCCCGGGAGGCTCGACCCGCCGTGGCTGCAGTCTTGCGGTCTGAGGATAGGGAGCCGTCCTTGACCGCACAGTGGATCTCATGAGTTAAAAATGCGACATGTAGCCCTACAATGATTCTTCGCTACCCCGTCAATCCTTTTCCTCGATCGTTACCGTGTTTGACAAGTGTTTCGACGCCCTTTGCTCAATTGCAACAACCCTCTGGACGATTTCTATCCGCTGGGACGGGCATGTTCCTGGGACCCGCCCCTATTGCTTCTTCAATGCTATAGAGCAACCACTTCCAGGTACCACCTTTACAGCTCCACAGCCGTGAAACATGAGCTAATCACTACATCTAAGACACACTGTCATACACCGAAAATACATATCTGCGAAAGGCAGCAAAGAAACGAACGACACAGCACACCATGGTCCAACAAAACGCCCACAAAACCTGCACCGACTGGTCCTCGACCCGGCTCTACGACCCTCTTCCCACCCTCCTTCTCAAATCCTACCCCACGCTCTCCCCCTCCCGCTCCACAACCCCAAGCAGCATGGCCTCCTCCACGACCCTAACCCCAACCCCATCCACCACCCCCCCGCAACCAAAGTCCTTCCTCACCGACCTCGCCGCCATCTCCGCCTCCCCCCCAGCCCTCCCCTCCCCCTCCCCCTCCCCACCATCTTCCTACAACCCCCCGCGCGGCGGCAGCAGCGGCATCGGCGGCGGCAGCCTCCACCCACCCTCATCATCCTCATCCTTCGACCCACCACCACCGCCACGGCAGCCAACCACCGCCACCACCACCACCACCCTCCACACCATCACCTCCCTCGAAGCTCTCCACGCCGCCGCCTCGCCCTCCTCACCCTCCTCGGGCTCTTCCCCTGCCGCCCCTCCCCCCTTCTTCACCCACCTCCCCTGCCCGCACCCGCACCCGCGGTGCCCCGACCCCACCTGCCGCGACCCGACCTGCGCGCCTCCAACGCCTCCAACGACAACGTCCCCACCCCCACCACCGCCCCTCCACACCGACGCCATCCTCGTCTCCATCCACGGCGCGTACTCGCACCACCACGCGCACCACCGGCCCTTCGCCGCCGCCGCCGTCTTCTTCGCGCCGGCGTCGCCGCTGAACAGGGTCGTGAGGCTGGATGAGGAGTATCCGGGGGTGGGGGTCGGAGGGGCAGGAGAAGTAGGAGGAGAATATGCAGGTGGGAAAGGAGGGGGAGGGGGAGGGGGAAGAGAAGAAGGGATGGAGCCGGCGGGGCACGTGGACGGGGGCAGCAGTTTCGGGGAGGTGACGAGGCAGCGGGTGGAGCTGTTGGCGGGGATACGGGCGTTGGAGAGGGTGGCGGATGTGGTGAGGGCGTTGGAGGAGGGGGCGAGGGCGAGGAGGGGGGAGAGGAGGGCGAGGAAGAAGGAGGGGGGAGTGGCGACTTCGATGGGGGCGCCGGGGAGTAGGGATTGGTATGTTGCTGGGGTTGAGAAGAAGACGGGTTGGAGTGGTGGTGGTGGCGTTGTGGGGCTGGGGCTGGGGGATGATGAGGGAGACGAGGGGGAGGATGAGGAGGACGAGGAGGATGAAGACGAGGACGGCGCGCTCTCGCAAGTCGTGATCAAGACGCATTCGAAGTATCTGGTGCGCGCTGGGGTGGAAGGGTTGGACAAGTGGAAGGCGAACGGGTGGATGAACAGTAAAGGGAGGGTGGTGGCGAATGTGGATTTGCTGTGGTATCTGGACAGGCGCATCACATGGCTGGAATGGGTCGGCGTTGAGGTCATGTTTTTGTTGGTCGGCAAGGAGGACAATGAGGGCGCCATCAAGCTGGTGGGAAAGACATTGGATTGATGGGAGCTTCCAGCTGAATGAAGCCCAGACGACAGGGACGAATACAGGGGAAAGGAGGGGATGAATAATGCACGAATCAGGACAACGGACAGGGTACGGCGGGGCGGGACGGGACATGGTAACGAGGGAATAAATAAGGAAATGGGAGACACTCTTGGATCGTTGGCGCATCAGTTCTTCAACTCTCCCGGCGTCTTTCGATAGACGTCCAACGTCTCCCCTTCCAGATCCGCCTTGATTTGCAGCGCAAGCAGCCTCGAGGAGAACCGTGCAAGAGCCGTATCCCCACCCATATACCAAACGTTCTTCTGCCCAATCATCGGCTTGGACACGCCTCTCAACTCACCCTCTTTATCCACGCCCCAGAAGTCTTCCAGCCGCGCGCCGACCTCCTCACCAACGATTTCCGTTGCGGCATGCCGGACGTTCCCCACAAACCCCGTCGCGTACACGACCACATCCGCCTCCAGCTCGCTCCCATCCACGAGCCGCAAACCCCTCTCGGTGAAGCTGTCGATGGCGCCGTGCTTGACCTTGATGGAGCCGTTGACAATCTTTTCGGTCGTGCCGACGTCGTAAAAGTGACCGCCAAAGCGCTCAAACAGACAATGGCCCAGGTCGATGTCGCGGTCGACCGCGAAGCCCGCCTGCTCCAGCTTGTCCAAGTAGTCGGGGATCGCGGCGGCCATGGCGCCGAGGACTGCTTTCATGATCTTGTGCGTGATGGGCAAGGGCGGGCTCCCCATGATGCGGTCAGAGAGCGGGACGTCGGAGCCTTCGTGGTAGAGCGGATCGAAGAATGCGTGGTACTGGGCCTCGGTCAGGACGGGCGTGCGCGACCGTTGCACTATCGTGACCGACGCCAACCCCGCGTCCACCATGTCGGCCGAGACGTCGTGCGCCGAGTTGCCCGAGCCGACGACGATGCCGCGCTTGCCGCGCCAGGCGTCGGCGCTGGTGTAGTTGACTGAGTGCAGGACTTCGCCCGTGAAGGCGGCGCGGTTGGGGATTTCGGGGTATCTGGGGACCTGGCCGCCGCCGCCCATGGCGAAAATGAGGTGTTTGGCATGGATGGTGCGGCGGGTGACGAGGGGTGATACCGAGACGCTGCCGTTGGCGGCGTCGAAGCCGCTTGGGAGGGCTGTCGGGTTGGTGTGCTCGAATTCTACGCTCCATTCTTCCTTTTCGGCGTCCCAAGAGGCCCTCTTCGCAACGCAACAAGGCCAGAAGTTGAGACCCCAGCGCTCGACGAAGCGTTTGTAGCCGTCGGCGATGTGAGCGCTGGTGAGGAAGTACGGATCCTCTGGCCGGAAGATGCCGCCGTACGGTAGGTCGCTCATTGACTTGGACGTGTGTAGCGTGAATGACTTATATCTGGTAAGCCAGTTGCCTCCGACCTCCTCGTTGCGGTCCAGCACAACGTGCGAGATGCCCAGAGCTTTCAGACGGCTCGCGGTCGATAGCCCACACTGCCCGCCCCCAACGATGACAGCATCGAAGCGATCCTTGCCCGAGGAAATACTGTTCGCTGCTCTTTCTTCGACACTCTGCTCTGGAGTCAGTGGCTGCATGGAATCGCTTATGCCATAGTCTGGAATGTCTTCCAGAATCGTGCAGATCAGCCAGATCTTCCATTCGCCGCCGACAGGCACGACTCTGATGATGCCGGTGCAGCTTTTCTGCCTCTTATTCTCCGGCCACAGGGAAAAGGTAAACATAGCCTCGATCCAGTGCAGCGCTGGCCCCAGCCGCACAACGCTGGAAGACTTGGCGAGGATGGAGAAGCCTCGAGGTCTGTTGGCAGCAGTGAGCTCGTTCCACGCCAGCGAGACGGTGCGTGAGCCATGGAATGTGCGCATCGTTCCAGTCAAGGCGACCTGATCTCGCCACATGGCGTCGTCCAGCATAGCTGAGGGCTGCATGTCGCGTAGGTTTTTGATGGCATGGTCGGCAACGTCGAAATGATCCACATCCTCGGCAATAGGTGTCGAGGGCAGAGCCCCCCCAATGTCCTTCAAGGATGCTTGCGGAGTCTGGAAGGGCGTTGTGTCGGCAGTCATGTTCTCTTGCCGTCTTGGACTAGATGGACCTGTAGTTTCGAAGTGCATCCAAATATATCTGTTGAACGGGTGCAGCTTGGTGCTAAAATGGTTACGGGCTCCCAGAGTCAAGGAAGTTTGCTAGTGGGGGTCTATATCTGGACCCGAGATATAAGCCAGGATATACCAAAGCTGATGTGAGCAGTGCGGGGTTGAGTTGATGGAGAGGCTAGCGTCGATGGACTGACACCAAGTTTCAGTTGCACCCCCTGCTGTAGACCCATAGATGCTTACTCCATCGCCTGATACGGTGCAAGTGTAATCTGTCCGTGTCCAATGAGCAATTAATGCCGTAGTTTCATGGAGATAAGAGAACAGGGGAAGTGGCCGAATGAATGCCATAGGATCGAAAAAAGCAGTAGACCGCTCAAAAATAAATCTATTAGAAATGAAACGGAGCCTACTTCGGAGACTTTTCGAGATCGACTGCATCAAAAAGCCAGACCACGATGAGACCAAATACATGGTAAATCAACAACGGGGAATCATCAGGGGACAAGGGAATGCTAAGACAGAGAGATAGTAAACACATAGGGTCGATCTTATACCGATATTGACAAAGTCTGGTATTGGCGAGAATGCTGGGTCTGAAGTATGGCTCTAGGTGGTGTGGCTTATGCTCGAAGTGAGCAAATGGCGAAGCAAATTGTCCAAAGGCTTACTCGGAGCAAGGGCGCTGGTACGTCGCTATTCAAGCCTTTGGTACTTCATCAACCCAGGGAATTGCTGCCTGCGCTCCATGGCGCTGAACGGTCAGTGCTGCAGCCCTGTTGGCAAAGGCGATGGCAGAGTCGATATCAAAGGTGCCAGCTGCAGACTGGGATTTGCTCCTCGCAACAGCCACGGCATACGCGCCAACGAAGGTGTCGCCCGCAGCGGTCGTGTCCACCACCTTGACCTTCCTAGCCGGAATCAGTTTACCCGGCTGGTTATCTGCCTGCCGAGTCGCCGTATGGTAGAAAACGCCCTGACACGTCATTAACACAAGTAAGCACGCGCATGGCTTGAAAAGGGAACTTACAGCGCCGCCAAGTGTAATAATAACGTTTTTGACGCCTCTTCGGATAAAGTCAGCTGCGACCGCTGTCAAGTCTGAATCCGGCGTGATCTCCTCCACCGGCTTGCCCGTCAGCAGCGCCGCCTCGGACTCATTCACGATGAGATGGCCCAAGCCCTGATACAGCTCATCCGAGAGCGGAACAGCCGGCGCAGGATTGATCAGGACCTGATTCCCGGGAGGCAAACAGTCAGCAAAAAAAAAAAAAAGACATACCCCGTTGACGAAAAACGACCAACCTGCCTTGCAGTGAAAAAAAAAAAGAAAGAAGAAAAAACAATCACTCACATCGATCCCCCTCGCCTTCGCATCCCGCACATTCACCTCGACCACCCCCATCGGAATCTCCAGCTGAAACACCGCCAGCGCCGTGTCCGCCTCCAGCAACGGCCTCGCCTCGACCCTCCCATTCGCCCCTAGGCTCACCATGATCCGATTCTGGCCCGTCGCCTCCTCGACCACGATGACCGCCACCCCCGTCTTCTCGCCGGGCACGACGCTTACGCGCCCGACGTCGAGCCCGTCGCGCCGCAGCGCCTCCAGGAACGCGCCGCCGAACGCGTCGTCGCCGACCGCGCCGACCATGCGCACCTCGACGTCGGTGGATGTCGATGCTGGCGAGGCTTGGGATGGTTGGGATTGGGATTGGGATTGGGATTGGGATTGGGATTGGGCTTGGGCGGCGGTGCGCGACAGCCGCGCGCAGGCGACGGCCTGGTTGGCGCCTTTGCCGCCGTGTCCCGTGTCGAAGCCGTGGGCGAGGAGCGTCTCGCCGGCGACGGGCACGCGCGGGGTGCGCGTGACGAGGTCGACGTTGAGGGAGCCGACGACGGCGATGACGGCGGCGGCGGCTTGCTGCTGGTTCTTCATGGTCTCTGCCATGGTGCCGATGGGGTGGGTGGTTTTTTGCACGAGACGAGAGGCCGGAGAGAATAATAAGAAATCGATCCCCCTTGCTCTTTCACAGGACTGACTGTTTGATCCCGTCGACGACTGAGAAAAAAAAAGGATTGAAAAGAGCAGACTGATGCGCCGAGATGGAGACAGACACGGGGGAATATTTCTACACTGGAGATGGCGATGAGATGGGGAGGAGCGGGATTGGCTTGGGATGCTATGACTTTAGCGCCGCCCCACGCCCGTTTTCGGTTTAGCGTCGACACCGGAGAAGGACCCACACGTGCGGACTACTCTCCAGTTGCACTTCCCGCAATCACACCGTTGACCTTTCTCGGAGCCAACAAGGAGAACTCTACTTGGTTCAACCCTTGAAGCAAAGGAACAATTCCACCTGCGATCGTCAAGCGGAGAGGTAGGCATACATGGTTTACGGCAATAGAATATTTCTCCGATTGATCATTTCTTTATCGTTGCCGTTGAAGGATAGGTAAATACATCTATCTTTCTCTCTCTGACCGAACCAGAACCTGTACGGAAGAAGCCAGGTCTGCAAAGCAGAGTCCAACAGGAGACCACCAAGCGTCGACGCAAACGCAACTCTTTCTTCCACGTATATCATGATCCGACCTAGCGAACCGCAAGGCCGTAACGTCTCTTTTCTAGCAAAAAGAATAGCGCCTTTTGTTCAAGCCACTCACCCCATCAGAGCTTCGACTCCAAATCCTCGAACTCGCTCAACTCCTTCACCGCCCTCGGTCCACGAGAGACTTGCAAGCTGGCCTTGAAATCGCGGACGTCCGTGATCTTGACCGGCGCTGTGCCCTTGCCCTTCTTCTCCTCCTCCCCACCGCTGCTGGCTGCCGCCGTGACGCTGACGCCCAAGCCCGGCAACACCGTGCTCAGCATCATCTCCTGGCCCTTCTTCAGCACCTCCTCCGCCTTCTTCGGCTCCACCTTCAGGTCCTCGAGCAAGTGCCCGGAGATGGCCTTGACGATGCCCTGCGCATCGCCGCCGGAGACGTTGACGCCCTCGAGGCGGTTGGCGAGGCCGGTTGCGTCCGGGCTCACGCCTTCCGAGTTGAGGAACTGGACGACGAGCGTGGTGAGCGACGACATCTGCTGCTCGGCGCTGGTTGTGTCTTGCGCGGCGCTGGCGATGGCGGCGGGCGAGGCTTGGGCGAGCAGGTGGACCGACACCTTGGCCCGCGTCGCCGAGTGCGGGGAAATGTAGTGGTCGAAGAAGGAAATGAGATCGGACTTCTTGAGTGGCGAGACGTGAGCGATGTCCTGGTCGACTGTGCGTCTCGCGTTAGTTTTTAAGCCGTGATAAAGCGGGCGAGAGAAACAATCGAAAATGACTTACCGAGCTCGAAGTCGAAGCACTCGCTGCACACGTGCGTCCACAGCCTGTTCGTCTCCTGGGTGAGGTTCTTCAACTTTTCGTTCCGACGGTTCTTCACGGCCTCCTTGTGCGATTCGAACTCGTCCTCTGGCATCTCTTGCAGCATCTTCCCGGCATACAGCAGGAAGTTGTCAATACGCCCTTCGAGGTAGTCTGGCGATCTCTCGCTCTGGATGAGAATGCGGTAGCCCATCCACGTGTCGCTCTGAGTCGTACCACTGAAGACAACGTAGCCCAGCTGTTCCTTGGTGCGCAGTTGGTTGAAAGCAGGCTCGTCGGTGATCTGAGCCCAGAGAAGTAGCTTTGCACGCAGGTCACGGTTCTGGTTATTGCCGACGGAGCAAGCGTATTCGATGCAGTGGTTGACGTTGGCGAGATCCTTCAACGTACGCTCGTAGATGAAGTTGGAGCCTTCGGGGAAGATGACGTTGCGGCGGATGGGCCACTGAGAAGGCGAGAGTGGGCGCGCCTTGAGGGTGCTTTCCACCATGTCTGTCATCTTGAGCGCATCCTCCTTGTACAGGTTGCCGTGTGCGAGAACCTCGATGTGGGTCTGCTTGAGAACCTGAGGGTAGAAATGGCGGATGTCTTCGGCGGTGACGTGCGGAAGCTCTGCGAGATAGTCTTCGTTGATGTAGCCCTTCTCGGCCGCCAACCAACGAGTGTAGGTGCCAACCTGGTAGTAGGGTTGCTGATACTCGGCGTTGCGGAATCCTCGGAGCAGTCTCTCCTTCACGATATTGAACCGGTCATCGCGAACTTCCAGGTCTCGCATGGTTGTGAGAACCTTCTCCAGCAGGATGTGCATCTTGTCGTTGTATCCGCTGACGGAAATGTCGAGTCCGAGAGAGCTTTGGGACACGCGATACGCGATGCCAGCAAGCTCGGCATCGTAAGAATACTCAACCAGCGAATCTTCGACCAAGTCCTTGTAGAGATACGCCATAACAGCAGCCTGGGGGGTCGATCTGACAAGTGGGGTACGAAGCGTGACGTGAACGTTTGCCTTTGGCACCCAGAAGCGATCGTCCTTCTTGTACCAGAGACGAACCTTGGAGTCGTTGCGGATCAGCTTGGGCGCAAGCATGGGTTCATCCACATCCTTTCTCTCGACCTCAAGTCTCGTCGGGATGAATTCGTTCTTGTGGGGAAGGTGAAGCTCCGCCGGGCGTGTGCTTGCAGTGCCTTTTGCCGCTTCGTTGATGGCTGCAAGGAAGTCCTGCGGAATCTTCTCTGACTTGTACTCGGTGCCGTACCATTTTTCCCTCTGGTCCCATTCGCCGGGGACTTCTTGGCTGACGATGGTCAGGCGGAAGTTGTCGGGCCGCAGGCAGGCGAGACCTGCCTTGACGGCCTCCGGGTTGAATTTACGAATCAGTGCAGGCCCGCTGAGTAGGTGATCGCGCTGGTAGGGCTTCTGCATGATGCCGCTGAGAGAGCTGGCTGTGCTGCTAGCCGGGCTCTTCTGTCTAAAGCGGAAATCAACTTCGCTCATGCGCTTCATCTCGTCGAAAATCCATTCCTTAGGCTCGTGCTCGTTAAGCATCGCAATGTACTGGAATATAGTTTTGACGACCTCTCTGTAATTCTTGAGGCCATCTTCAGTCAAGCGGACGGAGATGCTGAAGAAGGCCGAGCCGGGGCAAAGAGGGACCGGCCCAGCCCCCAGTCCGCTCGCCCAGCCCTTCGCCTTGATGTAAGCCAGGATACTACCGGGTCCTTCGTGACCAATCATATGGCTGAGGTAACGACCGGGCTGCGACTCATAGAGCTCCTCCTCATCGCGGTAGGGGAAATAGAGGTCGATGTTGCGCATGTCAATTACAGGCTTAGCAAACACTTGGGTGAGAAGCTCGTTTTCAGTGAAGGGCTGAACGCCATCCCATCTGTTGCGCGGCAGATCCTTGTTCTTGACTTCTGAAAACAGCTCCGAGACCCAAGACTCCAGATCATCCAGGCCCTCGCGTCCCAGAACTACAAGCTTCATGCGATTCGCCGAATAGTTTCTCTCGTAAAAGTTAATGAACTCATCCCGGATCTTGACGCCGCGCGCCAGAGGCTCGTCATGGAGCGTCTTGTAACTGCCGGTAGAGAAATGGCAGAAGGGGTGTTTGGGGTTTGAAAGAGTCTTGTTTAGTTGGTGCAGCCTCCAAGTATCGCTCTGCAGGTTCTTCTTGTTCTCCGAATCCACCGCCTTCAGCTCCCTGTCCAACGTGCCCTCGAGGAAAAGCGGCTCGACAAAAAACTGAGCGAATCTATCCAACGCGCCGTACAACGGCGAACCGGCCCTGGTGGACAGGTCCACGCGGCTGCTCGCAGCCGACGAGTTCTCGCTCGTGGGCGGCGTCTTGGACTGTGCGGCGACTTCGAAGTAGTAGTTGGTCGATGTGGAGGCAGTGAAGGCGTTCGAGTGGCCGGAATGGGCGGTCAGGTACTGGTTGTACGCGTTCTCCTTGGGGTACTGCAGGCGCCGACTGGGTTAGCACACTCCCGGCGGCCTCGATGCGCACGACACGAAACTCGTACTGACCTTCTTGGTGCCCATGAACAGGAGATGTTCCACAGCGTGCGCCATGCCGGGCATGTCGTCGGCGTCGCTGAAGCTGCCCACGTTGACGTCCATGGCAGCGCTGACCTTGTCGGTGTCCGGGTCATGGATGAGCAGGACCTCCAGCTTGTTCGGCAGGCGGATGACGCGATAGGTGCGGTCGTCGAGCGCCGGGCGCTCCATCTTCTCGGCCAAGCGCTCGGGGAGGGCGGCGCGGCTGTTTACGGGCTCGGCCATGGCGGTGGTGTATGTGCGGCGGGCGAGGAGGGAGGGTGACTTGCGGGTGGGCGGGCGGAAGGGGGGATTGTCGCCGCGGTGACTTGTTGGAAGCACGTCAGGCCCTAGCGGCGCTGGTGAGGGTTGGAGGGCGGAGGAACAGCGGCGCGGGATGGCAGAACAGCGGCGAGGGGCTATGCTGGCGTGTTGGACGGTGCTCAGTCCACGAGCTAGGTGATACGCATGCTCCAGGCGGCGCAGTTGGGTGCGGCACAGGGTGAATGACATACGCAGGCCGGTGGCTGCCTGGGTCGGACAATGGCAAACAGCTGGCGTGGCGGGCGTGTGCTCTGGAGCGCGGGCTGGGGGCGGGCCGGCTGGGGAGATTGGGGCGCCGCGGCGGCAGTGAGGCCAGGTATGCGGCACCGGAACTTGGCTCGAGGGTCTGGCGGCGGGAATTGGCTCAGCGCTGGGCAGGAATGCTGAGGGGCCGTGGCCATCAAGGTGCCGATGGCTGGGACGTTTGGAGGCTCAGATATGCCACAGCCAGCGCGCCGACGAATCGAAGCCGCGCCCTACCACCCTACGTATGCAACCTACCCGGCGATCCGGCGATCCCCCGGCCTCATCCCACCTGTTCCACCCCCCTCCGCCCCGCCGCCTCACCGTCGCCCAACCCGCCCCACCATGGTGCTCGAGGCCGGCTATCCGGGCACCACCGGCTTCCGCAAGGTCACCAAGGCCACCATCATGGTCAAGAAAAAGGACGGCATCGCCGACCAGGCCTTTGTCGAGCATTACACAAAGCACCACGCCACCATGGCCGCCGACGTCCTGCTGAAGCACGACATCATCACCTACTCGCTGGTACGTCGCCGCCCCGCTGCAGTGCCCCTCCACTCACTTCACTCATCCCTGCCGCCGCCAGACCTTCCATCTCAAGCACGATCGCACCGTCACCCAGGACATCATGAAGGGCAAGGCACAGCTGCTCGACTACGACGCCATCTGCACCTTTGTCTTCCCGGACTACCTGAGCTTCGCCAAGTTCATGTACGACCGCGAGTCGCACGCTCTGTCGTCCGACCACGACAACTTCATGGACGAGGCCCAGATGAAGATGATGGTCGGCGACGAGTACATGGTCATCGAAGACGGTAAGAAGGTCGAAAAGCCGGATCCGAGCGCCGTGTAGCAAGCCATTTCGTGCGACCGCTCCATTCTTCACGCCCTCCACTGCTCGCCTATCCCGGGTTTCCACTTGTGGCATGAAGTCCTCCTCGTGCCAAAACGATTCGCGAGCCTTTGAAGCTTATTGCAACATTTCCCCCCTGCAGCAATCCTACCGATTCCAATTTCCTTGACCAGCAGTATCTGTTCACAGCTTCCATCCCTTTTTCCTAGATAAGGCAGTCTCTTGCCTGAAGGCCAAATCCGAGAGAATCTCCTCGCTTCCGCCTCCTGTTGAGTCTTGTCAGCCCAAACGTTCCCAAGCCCATCTGCAAGGAAGACTTACCGACAACCATCATCCGGAGGTCCCTGCTGATCTGCTCGACTGTTGCACCGACCCCGCCTTTCTGGTAACCAGCTCCGCCGAAGATTTGCTGAGCTTCCCTGTTCGCCATTTCCAAGAGTCTCCCACCCTGCACTTTGGCCAAGGCTATTCTGCCAGCAATCTCTGGGTCGTCAAACTTCTTCTCGGAGTGCTGGACGTGGTATGCCAGCTGCTCCAGCCACGCCCAGTGACTCTCGACTCCCTGGGCGATGTTCGAGATCTTGTGGCGGATGATCTGATGGCTGACGAGCGGTTTGCCAAACGTCGAGCGTTTGTGTGCATAGGCCAGTGAGTGCGACAGGCATGTCCTGGCTTTCCGGTTGCACCCCACGGCCATGATGTACCGCTCTTTGTTGAAGTTGGTCATGATGATCTTGAAGCCGTCGTTCTCACGACCAACGAGGTTTTCGACCGGCACCTTGACGTCGTCCAGCTCAACCCACGATGCACCGCCAGCCCTCTGCCCGCTGTTCTCGATCCTCCGATGAGAGAGGCCTGGCGAATCGGTAGGAATCACCAACACGGAGATGCCACCCATTCCAGGGCCACCTGTCCTCACAGCTGTCGTCATGTGGGTTGCCCATGGCATACCTGTAATCCACTTCTTGTACCCGTTTACGACGTAGAAAGTCCCATCGGGCGATTTCGTCGCAGTCGTCTGAATGTTGCTGACATCAGAGCCGCCCGATGGCTCTGTGATGGCCAGACAAAACGACGTGGACCAGTCAAACAGGCCCGGCAACCATTTCTTCTTCTGCTCCTCAGTGCCCCATCTGATCACCGGCGGCACACCAATGACAGAGGCGCCGGCCAGAGATACGCCCACGCCGCCCTCGACCCGTGAAGATTCGTCAGTCATCAGCAGCAGATGGAAAGTGTCGAGGTGTTGAACCGGGATCCCCGCCGGGCCGGGAATGTGAGGTGGTCGATACTCGGCGGGCACATCGGCAAAGGCGAGCCCCGTCGCAGCATAGTCGCGACATGCGTCACGGGGTGCGCCGCCAGCTGCCTCCCACTCGAGGGAAAACGGCAGGATTGTTTCGTCGTAATACGCCCGCATGTAGTTGCGCAGCCGGCGGTGGGAATCATTGTAGTAAGGAGAGTTTAGTGCGTGGTGCCACGCTGGCTCGCTCCATGGCGCCAGGTCTGAGTTGCTGGGCGCGGGCGCGGTCGCGGTCGCGGTCGCGGTCGCATTTCGTATACGGTCGTTGGCCATAGCGAGGAGGGAATGGTGTGCGAACGAATCGAAAGCGAGTCTCTGATGGTTGTGGATGTCCGGAATAGTCCTCGGATGTAATGGGCTGCCCCGCAGTTGTTGCCGCGGCTTCGGGACCGCCTGGTGCCGCCTGTGCCTTAAGGTGGATCAACTATCACCACTACGTACAGGTAAAGGTGTCTTCTGTTGGAGTTGTTCACCCAAGATGCTTGAAAGCCATACTCGCAACGCTTCATTTCACTGTTACAAGACTCACGATCTACTGTATCGCTTCAGCCATTTGAGAGAAGATTGCGTGGTTCAGGCTCCGGTTCCGCAGCTCGGCCCGGTTCCCGCAAACATTCACTTCTGTGCTATGCCCCTCTGCATTCACAAATCCAACAAGAGGCTTCTTTGGAGCTTTGTTTGCTTTGGCTTGCGCTTCGTTTCACCCTCGAACCAAGAAAGAGTGCACTGCTGCGAAGACAATCGATTCGTCGTATGGAGGGGCTCTTGACTTGTACCTCCGACCCAGACATCCATCCCTGGCGGGGAGCTGCAGCTAACCCAAACGGTTCGGCTGCAGGCTGTTCACGGGCACCTACCTTCAACAGGGCTGCCACTGCCGTCAGTAGGGCGCTGACTGACAGTCGAGACAAGAAGTGGGGGATGCCACCGTGTGTAACAGCCTATGACGATCAAGCCCTCCGCCTGTCAGCCGATCCTGCACATGAATCTCTGACTGCGCCTCATTTGCTATCTGAGGTCATCCAGGCCGCCATTGGGCAACCACGCCCAGGAGAGGACGTGGAGGCCGGAGGGTCATGGGCTCTTCTAGCTTCCTCCCTTGTCGCCTGAATGGTCGCTTACTTAGCTGTCTGACGATTTTTCGAGACCCTTGTTCTTAGCTGCTGTATGCGGGCGTAGCTCTTGCTGACGAAACCTGACTCCTCTTCGCCAAGCAACCCTCGAGGCATCCTACGGCCTCCGTCACCGAAGGGCAATTCTCGTGGGTACAACCATGCGGCTACAACCGATTGAAGGCTACAGTGGCCGATTACTTGGCCCAGCCTTACACCCAGAGCCCAACGCACTTCCTCCGGTTTATTTTCGTGTGTTTGGGACTGTGAGCCTCCTCCGTTCGATCGACAGCCCGGGACGCGGACCGATGCACGTTGATACCCTTCACCTGTCATGAGTTCGGTCCAGAATCCATCTCTACGGCGAGGGAATTCTGTGCAGAAGAGCTTCCTGGTACATAGGTAGCCAAGGTATTGCCGTGATCCGATATGCAACATGGGAAACCAACGCGGCCCTGCGGCCCTGCAGCCCTGTTTCAACGCATATTAACCATAAGCAACGTCAAAGGCACATGCCTTTGCACACGCCGAACACCGAAGCCGTCTGACGCAATTTGGACTCGAAACTGTGTTTATTCTTCATGCAGCGCACCCACTCTGCTCTGGTCCGGCGAAGCGTCTTGCACATGGCCTGGCACATGCGTACTATTTGGTCGGCGGCTTACGCCACACCCCAGTACAATTCGTGGTTGTGCATGCCACGTACATTCTAGGGAGATCTACATGGACCCTATGCTAATGCGGCTAATATACGGCACAGAGTTTCTGTCTCCCTATCTTTGAACACCCTTGTCGCACCCTTACCGGTGCCACTCTTGAGCATGTTGCTTTTAGCATGATCTGATTCCAACAGATAGCTGCGTCAGATGGCAATGAGCCTTTTCCCCTCAATACAGCATGGAAAATCAGGCCGTCATAAGCGAGTAGCGATGAGCATCAAGGCAGTGCGTTGACATTGTCTTCCTACTTCACTACAGCAAAGGTTAAGCTATAAAACCCGTCCATACTTCGGACCGCCGGCGCAAGCTGTTGAAGCCGAAACCAATAGAGGTCTCATATCAGCCGGAACACGCGCCGGCCTCGTGCGCAATGGTCAACCACCATACCCCGCCGCAGCCGCCGCGGCAGTTTTACCCCTTTAGGAAACTCCTCATCCTAGCGCATAGGGTTCGACATGGAGACCTTGGAATCCTTTGAGACGTTAGGAGACAACTGGTGCAGAGTCAACAACCGCGTCGACTGCACCTCTCACTGAGCCAACTGAACTAAGACATTGTGGACTCACACACCGATCGAGGCACAGTGGCGCTGCGCCCGGACGCCTCATCCCACGCTGGAATGCATTCCTGCCATCTCACCTTACAGATACGTCTCCCCGGGATGTCACCCATGCTGAAGATATGTCTGGTTCCTCGGATCTCATGCATATCGCTGCAGGCAGATCAACGTAGCCACACCTTCCCCGGACAAGTCCCTGATTCTTCAGCCTCTTACCCGTTTAAGCCATGCCGCCGCCTGAGTTGGAAGACATGCTTCCCACTGAGGTCACTGGCGCCGGCCGAGATCCAAGCACTTTTTGTCGTTCGTCTGCAAGAGCTAGACCGCGGAGACAGCCGCAGACAAACCCCCGGCGTGTAGTTCATCAGACACCAGAAAAGAAAACCCACCCATGTAACTCTGCATGCTAGCCTGGCGTCGGAACATTGACGGACTGGCAGCAGGCCAGCCCGCCTGACGCATCAGAGCGTCCAGCGTCCCATCATCCATCGCATCCCACCGCATCCACCACATCCACCGCATCATGCCTACCAGGCCTCGCAGCGCCGTGCTCGATCGTAGCAAGCAAGACAATAAGAGACACCCAGCCATTATATTATCACCGCTCTTTCTTCCCTTGCAAATCGACTTCTGAGCCTCCCATCGCATCCTCTCCCCCAGCCGCCCGCCCGCACCCACCCACCCACCACCACCACAACCATGCACCTCCCCCTCCTCCCCATCTTTCTCCCCCTCCTCCCCCTCCTCCTCCTCCTCCACTCCCCCCACCCCACCAACGCCTGGCTCCCCACCTCCCCCCCGCCGGGCATCACCCTCAGCGGCTTCGCCGCCACATCCAAGATCCGCGGCGTCAACCTCGGCTCGCAGTTCGTCGTCGAGCCGTGGATGGCGGGCGACGAGTGGGCGGCCATGGGGTGTGGAACCACCAAAGCCGAGTTCCAGTGCGTCAAGCAGGCGTATGGGGGGGATGTGGCGAGGGCGAGCGCGGCGTGGAAGAAGCATTGGGCGGGGTGGGTCACGAATGCGGATTTGGATGAGATGGTGGGGGTGGGGTTGAATACTGTTAGGGTGAGTGTGATTGATTGTGTGTGGTGAGGGTGTGTGATGGTGTGCTGTGTGGTGGTGGAGGTGGATTGAGGGGTTTGCTGGTGGTGGGGGAGGGGTAGATATGTGCGGAGTTTGTTGGTCGGTCGTGCTGATGCGAGTCGTTGTAGATACCGGTGGGCTGGTGGATGAAGGAGGATTTGGTGGCGAGTGGCGAGTACTTCCCCAAGGGCGGGTTCGCGTACCTGCAGAGCTTGTGCCAGCATGCTGCGGAGAACGGCATGTATGTCATCATCGGTCAGTGATGCTGCATCCATATGGGGTTACATGATTTGCTAACTGATCACTCAGAGATGCACGGCGCTCCCGGGACACAGAACGCCAACCAGCCGTTTACTGGTAACGTATGATGGCCACGTCCTGATGGGATTGAATAGGGACTTGGTTCTGACACATGCACAGTACTCGGACAAAGCCTACTTCTATCAATCCGACTACCAATCCGGCCGTGCATACGTAAGCACTCCCCTCTCCCCCCCTCAACTCCTCTCTCTTCCTCAAACCCAACGCCGCCAGAAATTCCTCTCCTGGCTCACCACAGCCATCCAATCGCAACCCGCCTACTTCCGCACCGTCGGCGCCATCGGGCTCCTCAACGAGCCCAAGTTCAACAGCCCCAACGACCCCGACATCCGCTGGACGACAGAACACTACTACGGCTCCGCCATCTCCGCCGTGCGAGCCGCCGAAGCCAATCTCGGCATCGCACCGACGTCGCGCTCGGCGCTCAGCATCACCATCATGGACGACCTCTGGCACGACCTGTCGGGCGCGACGGACCCGGCGGCGCACCTGACGGCGGCGCAGAAGACCGGGCTGCTCTTCGACGACCACAACTACGAGACGGTGCCCGTGCGGGGCATGACGCCGGCGCAGGTGGTGGCGTACGCGTGCGGCGACGACCGCCGCACCGGATTGCAGGGCGGCGAGAAGAAGGTCGTCGGCGAGTGGGCCATGAGCCTGGCGCAGACGGGCGCAGGCTTCACGCCCGAGGTGGCGAATCGCGACTTTTGGAGCAGCTACTTCTCGGCGCAGCAGTGGCAGTACGAGCGTACGAGGGGGTGGATTTATTGGAGTTGGAAGGTGCAGAAGGGCGGCGGCGCGGGCGAGGCGCTGCAGTGGAGTTATAAGGGTATGTTTTTTTTCTTCTTTACTCCATTCTGCATACTGGGTGCTGACGGCGGCGGCGTCTTGATATCTAGGGTTGGTGGAGAGCGGGATTGTTAGTAAGAATTTAAATGCACAGCTGGCTGCGCATTCGTGCAATGGGGGTCGGAGGTGAAGGAAAGCTGGGATACTGCTGGAGTGTGCATATATATCCGATATACATATAACGAGAGACGGCTGGCACAATTCACAGACGATCCTTTGACTGATTCTGCAAGATTGCCAGTGGTAGCATTTGGAGGGGCCGCCACCGCGAATGCACGCAAGGCGATCTCAGCCCCCACACACCAACAGTCCAAGCTGGAAGACACAACTGTGATTGGGCACGTTCAGTGTCCTCGGTGAAGCAGCTTCCAAGAACAGCCCGCAGAAATGCCGATCGACACAGCCATTACGCAATGAGAGAATCCTTCAAGCGCCTTGCATGTTTCCATCTGCGGATTCGCTGTCTGGGGCATTATTGATCCGCCCGACTTCGTCGAGTACCAGACACGCAACCTCTATCTTTTAGCTTTGCTGATTCTGGGGAATGATGGCGCAACGAAATTCCCTATTGTTGCCTCTCCTTGTGGTGCTCGTTGTGCTCTTTGTCCACGGGGCAACGGCGGCATCAGAAGCAACAAGCTGCAAACCATCTTTCCACAAGAGTAACGAAACGAAAGAGAGCACTGCTAAGGGCCCAGAGCTGGAGACAGACGGGCGGCAGTCTTTCTTCCATGTGGCAGGCGTGCTTTACAACACCACCCTCAACGAGTACCTGGAGGACCAGCTCAACGGATGGAGAATCATAGCATGGGCCCTCGACTACTGGACATCATGGTACGACGACGAGAGCAGGACCGGCTCCTCTGACCACCTCGGCGAGATGCAAACGGACCTCAACAGCTACGCCAAGCAAGCCTTCCCATGCAACGAGTCGTCGCCAACCTACGGATCCGACTTCATGTCCACAGTCAACAGCACCCTCGGACTGAACGAGACGTCCGAGGCTCCCCAGGATCCGCCGAAAGCCACGTCCGAGTTGAGGCGGTTGCTTGCGGAAAAGCTGCAGGGCGCAAAGGACCGAGCTGCCGTGCTGCGCAACCTCGTGGCCGCTTCGTACATGGGCGTGGGCTTCGGTGGAGCAAAGGCCTGCCGCGCCGCCGTCAACGAGTATCTGGAAAACGCGAGCGAGTGGGACAAAGCCGGCGCCAGTGCCGCGGGCACCCTGCTGACGCTCCTCCCGTCACTGCTCACCCTGGGGAACCTGTACGTTCCCAAGTTCTCCGAAGCCGCCGCCGCCGGCGTCTTTGTTTCTGGGGCCTCGGCCGTGTCGACGCTGGGTCTGCCCGTCAAGTCTGTACGTTCTGCTTCGCTCCGCCTGCCTCGGCGCCGCTCATCCATGCGCAGATTTCCGTCGTCGGGTGGCGGCAGCGGTTCGAGACCAAGTCGTTCACCGGCTACGGAAGAAAGGGCCTGGCCCAGCTTGGCCGCCGCGTGAATGCGCTGTCGAACCAAGCGCGGTATAGGGTGAGGATGGAAGCACTCCAAGCCTGGTACGCCGAGCCGAGCCTGAGCTGGTCCGAAGATCCCCTCGACGGCTACATGGAGCCGGTTCGCTCGCCCGACTGCACGCCCGAGGGGGAAGCGTGTGAGAACATGTTCTGGAAGATCAAGTCTCGGGTGGTCAACGACTGGCCCAACAGGGAGCCCTTCGCCCCGCTGATGGACTCGTCCACCATCCTAGTCAGGTGCACCCTCCACCCCTCTGCCTGAATCCCAACTCGCGCTGATCCTCCCAGCTACTTCGTGACCTTCTTCGGAACCATGCTCTTCAGCACCGCAGGCATCCCGATGCAGCTCGGCTCCTGCAACAGCCGGTACGTCAGCCATCTCCCCCAGCCTCCAGCCTCCACACGCTGCTAACCTCCCCAGCAACTACTCCATCTGGCTCATCTGCGGCACGGCCATCAGCTCCATCGCCAAGCTCTACAGCTTCTCCAAAAGCGGCCACCAAATCCTGAAATTCTACCCCCTCTCCCCCCTCGCCCAATCCACCCTAACCGCCAACCTCTCCCTCCCCCACGACGACGACAGCAGCAACACCACCACCACCACCACCCCCACAACAACCGAAACATCCCTCCCCCCCCTCTCCCGCCCCACCCCCCTCACCCACCTCCTCCTCCCCCTCACCACCCTCCACCGCCTCTTCCTCGCCGCCGCCGCCCGCATCAACCCCCGCCGCCGCCGCCGCTCCAGCCCCAGCCCCAGCCCCAGCCCCCGCTCCACCCCCACCTCCTTCTACTCCACCCTCCCCCTCCTCTTCCGCACCCGCCACCAAACCCCACGCATCCCGCGCCTCCGCCCGCTCACCGTGCTCCTCCGCGCGACGAACAACAACAACAACAGCACCAACAGCAACCCCGCCCACCACACCCTCCCCGGCCTCCTCACCGGCCTCGTCTTCATCGCGCTGACCTTCCTCTTCGGCGCGCAGTGGGGCGGCAACCTCGTCGTCGTCTTCTACACCGTCGTCGCGTTCCTCGTCGTCGTGGCGGCGGCGAGGGGGTTGTGCGTGTGGTTGGTGTGGCGGTTGGGGCGGAAGGCGGGGTTGCATGTCGTCGAGTGCGCTGCTGGGGATGGTGGCGATGGGGACGATGAGGTGGCGGGGGTGGCGAGGGTGTTGGCGAGTATGACGGGGGTGTTGGTGGTGAGTGGGGATGGGGGGAGCTGTTTTTATGGGGGGGCGTTGGTGAGTGGGAGGGGGTGGTGGGAGGGGTGGAGGCGGGAGTATGTGGCGGGGAGGTTTGATGGGGATGGGGATGGCGGGGAGGGGGAAGGGAGTGGTGGTGGTGGTGATGTCGAGCGAGGGGGGCGGTCGCAGTGGCCGTCGTGGTGGGGCGAGCGTGGGAACAAGGCGTCGGCCAAGGTGGCGAGCGAGACGGAGTTGATGGGTATGACCGAGTTGCCGCGGCGGCTGCAGTAGGTGAGATCACTTCTGGAGACCGAGCCAATGGAGACCGCTGTCGATTTTCGCTATTGTCGGATGAAAGGGGAGGGGAGAGGAGAGGAGAAGAGAGGAGAGGAGAGAGTATGGATCTCGAAAGCGAATGCTCCACCATCAAAACGGATGGTCAGTGTGATGAGCATGCTGCACCACTATGCCTCACCACCGGGGCCTTTAAGGCATCAACTCCGCAGTTCTGTGGTCCGTTGGGTGTCCTCATTAGGGAAGGCGAGCGCTTGGTGGAAGTTTGTGGGTTCGATTCTGGATTGGCATTGTACTACGGTTCCTGTGCCAAGCCTGAGTGGGCTCGCATAAGGGGCTGTTGCTGGATGGGAGCCAACCTGAGTTGCTTTTTGCCCATTCTTTTCCCAGCGCCAGCCAGTGTGTGCTCTTCAGTCTTCGTAGATGAATGTTTGCCAGAGGTAGATTCAACACCATAGTCCAATCCAGCCTGGCCCTTTGAACCTTCCCCACTGAATTTCCCATTCCCTTAGACTGCTCATCGCCTAGCTGATGCCCGGCCATGCGCAGTAGCGATAGTGACTAGTCCTGGTGCGGAAGACTCGTCGTCACCATCGGTGTTTGTTTTCCCGAGTGGCTTCGTTGGGCTGCGGCGTGGTCACTGTACAAGTTAAGTGTGGTTGCCAACGCGTAAGCACTCGACCGCCAGATGGCAGCGTTGAAACAACCCGCAGGCCAAGATTGACAGAAAGGCCGCCGGTTGTGGCTGTGGGTGAACAAGGCGAGGCGGAATTGCAGCTCGGCGGCGACGAAGCTGGGTGTCGTCATCGGGGCTGCGTCGCGACGATCGTGAGCACGACACCGCTTCTAGCTGAGAAACGCACGAAAAGCCAGCCTCTTTTCCATACTCTCACGCACGCCTACCTGGACATGGGCGTTGGTGACCGCCTATCGTGGCCGGGAGGTGCGTCATCAATGATGGTTCATTCACTCACCACCATCAAACGCCCCCAAAACAACACGTGATACCTCTCCGCCAACCGGGTAGAGTAGACACCCGCTTCAAATCGACCTTGTTTATGCTCCCGGGCGCTTGTACGGGGATTGGTCTTCACGTGGTGGCTACTTATCAGCCCTCGGGGCTCGGCATGTGGCCGTCGACGGTCGGGGGAGGTGAAGGCTCCCACACCGCTACGGCCATTCGCCAGGCAACAACGCTTGCTCGCCTCGTGGAACACGGTTCGAACATCCGAGACGCGGCCTACGTGTAAGTCTCGGCTCCGTGCTGACCAGGTGCGGTTACTTCGCTGCCACTTGTGCCAATAGGACCTCTTTCCGCTATGCAAGTGCCGGCATGTTCTAGTGGGTGAGACGGTTGCTAAGAAACAGAAGCGGTCGACGTACTGTGAGGGGTAAGGGATAGCAACGTGAGACATGCGGCTCGAGGTGGAAACATTGTGCAAGCTGTGAGGTCGGTGGCTGGCCACTGTGGGGTAGGAAGTTCGACTGAGTACGGAAGTGCTATTTCTGACGATTGTAGTATCACCTGCTGGACGTAAATAGCCCTAGTTGTAGCGTGGGCGAGGCTGGTTGACAGGGAGAATGAGAGACATCTGCAGCATGTAACGAGACCTCTCTGCACACCGCCTCGCAGCTGATGGCAACTTTGTGCGATGACCAAGCAATGCAATCGCGATTGATGGCGGAAGGACAGGCGTAGAACTTCATCTTGGCGCGCCAGTTGTCTTCGCTGCCTGAAGTTCTGTGGCTCCAGTCAGGCGTGAAATCAGGCATTGTCCAGCTCGTCATCCATCTTGATGACTCGTTCCTGACAAAGTGCGGAAGCGAGAAGGGTTATGACGCGCATTAATGGCTCACCATGGTCAAGGCGCGTCCGAACAAGCTGCGCTGGCGGTGTATTGTCTTGTGCTCTAATCGTGATTCTTACACGAGGGCTGTTAGTTTTGGCCAATGGAGCTGAACTCACGAATTGAATGTTGCCCGCCTGAAAGGCTAGCAAGCTTGGCCAGCTCTGCAGTCTGTATAGTCATCCGTATAGGCCTTGCAGCCTCATCGTATAGTCGATCGTGGCTTGTGGCGACAAATGAGAGTCGACCAAGCTCAGAATCGCAAAGGGCACGCGTAGTCGGCCTAACCTCCGTGCGTGCCTCGATTCGCTCGGCGCGGATGCTTACAGCTCGGTGATGTCGTTCTCCGAGGGCAGATGGGTGAGTGATAGAATCAGTCAAGCTTCTGGAGGCTCTGCTGCGGACCTAAGGGTGCGCAATGACCACATAAGCGCCAAGGGAAAGCACATGAGACTAGATGACTGGGGAGTGCGGATGTAGCAAAATTTCCGTGCCTTTTGGTTATGGCTAACAGGCTCGGCCGCGTCTGCTGTCGCGGTTGGCTGGTGTCCAGCGAGTAGGGACGGAAAAGAAGCCCATTGACTGCGGATAGGACAAAGGCGTGATGCGAGTGACGGCACTAACGCATGCACCAGAGAAGCTGAGATTGGGAATTGTTGCCTGGGGGCGTGTGGGTCTGCCGTGTAACCGGAACGTTTAGAAAGCTTCGAAAAGGGTATGCGTACGCGCTCCCCCTAGAGAGCTACGATGGACGAATTGTACGAAAGATGGGTACCAAAGCATGATAAGGCGAATCCGCTCGTCCATGGGTCGATCGCAGGCGGCCGTGTGCCGGCGCCTCGCTGGTTGCTGCTGACAAGGGCGGTCTGGGGATCCCGACGTTGCAGCCCGACCGGTTGAGCCTCCACCATGGGACTCAAGACGGACAGAGTATGCTGGAGGTAAGAACACCGACCATCCGAGAGTGATTGCAGGAGCCGAGATTGGTGGCGGCAGGCGATCGCGGCACAGAAGCTCCTGCCAGGCTCGACTTCCAGCAAAATTACCTCAGGCGAACATGTGGCGGATGTGATGGCTGTGACTGAACGCATGGCAAGACGCTTAGATGGTCGTGGTGGAGGTGAAGTCTGCCTCCTTGGGGGCCAAAAGATACCCCGAAACGGCAGGCGGGAAGGAGGAGGGAGCGCCCACTGTCGCAGCCTCGTGACCCTGAAAGCACCGGCACTCACACCGGGATTTACTGCAGGGTATGGCGCAGGGCTGATCGTGCGCCTTGCCACGCGCCTCTCCGGCGTTACGGGCGCGTCGTTGTGGCGTTGATAGCCTGCGGGGATCCAGCCTATAGGCGTATTTGTGACCCCCATGCGGCTCAAGCCTTCGCTCTTGGCGAGAGACAGAGAAAATTGTGCAACGAACTCAGCCTCCAAGACTATCAAGCCATACAATTGATGGACCGAGGGAGCACGTCGTCCCTCGAACCCCGGAGCAGAATGGTGCTGTAGCGCCTTCTCAGCCGAATCGGAACGTCAATCGGCTGTACACAGGCTGTCAACAAAGAGGTGGACGAGACGCGGGTCAGCAACTCCTTTCCAGTACGGGACAGCATACACAGATGGTGTCGATCAGTGACTTGCTGCGCAACGTGCCCCGCAACACGGCCGTACACCAGTAGTACCCATGCAGATGGCGTAAAGCCATCTGAGCGGCTTCGGGTAGAGTTTCCCATGGACAATCCAGAAACCGATTGAAGGGCAGGAGCGAAAGCGGCCAGACCAAGAACGGAGCATAGCCCGTGGGGTTACTCGCGGCTGGAACGCCTGTATTCTGCGCCTTTGCCGTCAGATGCGAAGGTACGTCTAGCATCCTCCACCGTCATTGCCACGAGCATCGCGGAAAACGGAAGGGATGCCTAATTCTCGAATGGTACGAGTTTTGGTCTCTGCCTGATGCTAGGCCCTCGGACATACGAGCGGTGTATAACGGCTTGAACCTGGAGGACCCTTGAGAAGCTACCATCTTCGACACCATGTCTTTACCGCCATCTCTCCGGAGGCGCCGGCTGACAGCTATCTCGGTGTACCCGATGACGGTGGTTCGACATTGCGTATAGTCGAGGCTTCGGTGTGGAACGGGCGAGCTTGCGGTCATCGTGGGCGCGGGAGGCCTGGCTGCACCAGCGAGTATATGAAGACCATTTCTGAAGCTCTAGGTGAGTAACCAGCAGACTCAAGATCCCCTCGAAGAACAAAAGGTAAGCATCAAAGTGTTGGAGTCTGAGTGCTGCCTGAGAACTGACTTGGAAAGCGTACGATTGCCAAATATTTACGAATCGAGCATAGCGACTGAGCCTGCACGCACACAACAAACACGGCGCCAAGGTGAGCAACAATCGAGGAGTATTCAGGAGAAGATCCGGAACTTTGCTCACCTGCTTTTGTAGCCCTGTCTTCATTCAACTCTGCCCGAATCTCCAGTCTTATACCGAGTACCAACCATGCCCAGCTCGCAGTGGTACTGTTGCTCCTGTGGAGACGGCCCCATGGTGGTCGCGCCCGCCTGCGTCAACTGTGGCCATGCAAAGTGCGGCAGTTGCACGCAGTGATAACAATCACCGCTTCCTATCTCCGTTCTAAACAAGTTACGAACATGTAGAGCGGAGCACGTGCTATGGGTGCAGGAAAGATGTGACGCAAGATCAAAAGGGATAGAGCAATCTAGGGAGTTGGCTAGGGCTTAGCCGGACACTCATTTTTTTTTTCTCTGCTTTGAACAATCCAAAACTTTCCCGGGAAGCACTCTCGCATTGAAATATCAACAGTAAAAGACATGATGCTTCGCTGAGACGCACACTTACGGCATGCAAAGGCCATTCTCGGCCACCAATTAGCCCATTCCAAACGCCGGAGCCACCGTCCCCTCTACCAGTACACGCCCTCCTTGTTCTTCTCCTTCCCCTTCTCGGTGGCAGTGTCGGCCTCCTTCTTAGCCTTCAGAGCGGGGAACTGGAATTTCTTGCTCTTGCCACCTACGATTTCCTTCCATGCACCGCCGTACTTGGCAACCGGTGGCCAGTCGGCCCATGTCAGGAGGCCGACCCAAGGCTGGATGTTCCACCCAAGCTCGAGCTGTACGTCGGTCCTATTGGCCAGCTGTCCACTTATGTCGGTGATCTGGTACTTGGGCCGCTGCTTCTGGAGATGGAACTCGCCAGGCGGGTAGGCAGACACGGCCTTCGACTTCGCGCGCTTGGCCTTGGGGTCCGGGTGAATGTAGTGGTTTTCATGCCATGGTGCAGAGGGCGAGGCGAGAATAGAATCCCAAATGATGGCTTGCGAAGGAGGCTCGGAAGGATCGGTAGACGGGTAGGTGGCGGTAATGTAGGCAAACACTTGCTTGGTGTTCCAGTTGAAGAGCGACGTCAGATCTTGGGCCAATGTCAGCTTGGAGACAGTCAACGCTTGCGAATGCTGGACAGGCACTTACCCGCATCGAGGTCGAATCTGATGTGCGCGTACTCCTCCCTCTTGGGGCTATAGTAATGCGGACGGCCGCGGACACTAGAGAGAAACACGGATAAGCGGGGCGGGTCAAGGGTGGAAGGACGAGTAGCCGTACACCTGAACGTTCTGTAGCTCGAGGGTGCCCGAGGGAGTCTGCGGGGCGACGAAGGATGAGAGCGCAATGACGGCAGCGACAAAGGCGGCTACGGTGGTGAAGTATCCGAAGACATTCTGCGCGCGGACGAGCGTAGAATGCATGGTGGCGGCCGGCGCGGGTGGGTGTTGGATATGATGATGTTATGCCTGTGCTGGCGACGCGGACGCGCTCCCAGCGAGCGCGAGCGAGAACACGTTTCGGGAAGCCGCGGCCACCATTTCGCTGCTGCCCGCCCTTTGACCTCCCCCCCAACCCCACCCGTGCATCATCCCTCACGCGGACACCTTGCAGTCTTCTTGGCCGTAGTCACACCTGTCACCGGCAGCCGCTCGACATGGCGAAACCAAAGGACTCAGCAAAGGCTGCCAGGGTCAAGAAACCATACCACATCAAGAAGGCCGACCTGCATCTCGACGAATACATCGAGGAACAGAACTCCAAAAACCCCTCGCTGCTCCTCCAACGAGCTGTGGCCCATCTCAGGAACTCGGTCCAGTTCAAGCTCTACCTTGTCTTGCAGCTCGTCGCCGTCGCCGTCGGGTACGGCCAAGCCATGCTTATCGTGGGCCTGCTGTGGGCAATGATCACCAACACAGGCAAGCGGAGAGAGGGAGAATTGAGCGCGTATTCACTGTTCAACAAGGATGTCCAAGCGTGAGTTTGCTGCTGCCCCAGCCCTTGGCCGGCCCCGGTCGGACTTAATTTTAAATGCCGATTCCGAGACTGAAGCATTGCAGCATCGAAGGCAGCACAGACATGGACGCTCTGGAAAGAGAGCTACGTACTCGAGCCGTGTGACGCTCCAATAGTCGGACTTACGGATTTATGTATCGGCACCGTATGCTGCTCTCAGCCCAATGCTTCCTCCGTGCTACCATCGCCCCAGTGAGGGGTCCCGAGGCGTCTGGCGGCATCCCCTTTACCGCAACTGTCTGAGCTGCTGTTGATCACAAATGCCCGAAACACCACTGCTGCTGCGCAATATCATGCTGGTGGATGCCACTCGCGCCTACACCGAGAACCAGAACCGGAACGTGCGCCAATCAGCATCGAGCTGTCCAGTAGCTTTGCATGCTGAGAAAAGGCACAGCACGCGTTGGCATGGCATGGTGCGGGGTCCCTGGAGGGGCTACTGTGGGGTGGATGACGGAGCTGACGATCGCTCCACATGGCAACCCCGCCTCAGCTCCGGCTCCCAACTGCCGCGACGCTCGCGGCGACTCCGGACCAAGACGCTGGCCAGGAGCTTACGGCAGAATGGGATCATAGGAATGCTATTTCTATCTCCGCAGACAATATTTGAAGCCCAGCTGTCGCCGTCTTCCTCGCCTCTTCCAGACCAACAACAATCAATCATTCAATTCTCCAAACCCGGAACCCCACAGGTGACACTTCTTACACCCCAGGACCGTTTCCATCACTGCACCTGAGGCGTTATGGCCAAATCCGGGCGAAAGATTCAGCTGGTCCGCATCGCACACGTCTACTATCGGCACAAAGACTGGGAGAAAGCACACGATTTCTTGAAGGACTTCGGCTTCGAGGAATGCAAGAGGACCGACGACAAGATTTACTATCGCGGCTATGGCCGCGAACCCTTTGTCTACTGCTTGGTCAAAAGCGACAGAGATGAATTCGGTGGAGCCGCTTTTGTGGTCGAGTCTGAGGATGACTTGAACCACGCTTCCCAAGCACTGCCGGATGCTACCGGGCCGTACGAGTTGAAGGACGCTCCCGGCGGCGGGAAATGTGTCACGTTCAAGGAGCCTGTCGACGGGTTCGAGATGCATTTGGTCCACGGCCAAGCCCCTGCGCCCGATGAAAAAGTCCTGCCAGAGCTCGCCTTCAACTATCCCACCCAGAAGCACAGGCCCGAGGGCAAGTTCCAGCGCTTCGAACAGAAGCCGGCCCCTGTCCACAAACTTGGCCATTTCGGACTCTGTGTCACAGACTTCAACAAGGCTTACAGCTTCTACCACGAACACTTCAACTTCATCGACAGCGAGCAAAACACCAACGACAAGGGAGAGAACGTGACTGTCTTCATGCGACTTGACCGCGGCAAGGACCCCGTTGACCACCACACCTTCTTCTTCTTCTCCGGACCGAGGGCTCCGCATGTCCACCATTCATCATTTGAGACTCATGACTTCGACACCCAAGTCCTCGGTCACGATTGGCTGCGGCACAAGGGCTACGAGAACTGTTGGGGTGTTGGACGCCACATCATGGGCAGTCAAATTTTCGACTATTGGTAAGCATTGCACGAGTCCTATCCTGTATATGTTCTAACCGCCGTTGCAGGTTTGACCCGTCAAAGTTCATTCTGGAACATTACGTGGACGGGGATCTGCTCGACAACGAACATCCAACAAATGTCACCCCAGCTTCTCCGGACAGCCTACACGTGTGGGGTAAGCATGAATCTCCAAATTATTGTGCCGAAATACCATTGGGTGAGCTGACACTTGCATCTAATTCAGGCCCTGACTTGCCACCCACGTTCCTGACTTAAATGCACGCCATGATTCTGATGTCGCTTCTAATTTCTCATAAAACGCCAATATGTCCCAGCAAGTGAAATTTCTTTTCGACTGTAGCGGAACTACGGGGGTCTCGTGCTGAATATTCACTTAGAGCTAAGTTGTTGTCCCATGACCGATTTAGCCCAATATAATTATCAATATATCTTCGTCACACTTGGGTTGCTTTTGGTTTTTGCCGTTGTGGTCTGCAAGAGCAGATAAATGACAGGATGAGCCGAGGATCTCAGCTGCACTCGATAAGGTCACAATTCTAGAAAGGTGATGCTGCAGCATGTACTAGGATTCTATTCAACCAAAATGTTGCCGAGGACGCCCCCGGTCTGTGCCAAGGAGCGAAGTTCAATATGCCTCAGCCTTGGGTTACTGCGGAGGCCTCGTGAAACATTTCTGTAACCCCTCTGCTCCTTCTTCGTGGGTAAGGGGGGGTTTCTTCGAATCGAACCTTTTCACAATTCTATGTCGTAATACCATGCACCTCGTAGATGCGTTCCTCGGCAGCCGAACCTATGGTTGACGGACTTCGATCGATGCTTCATCATGCACCTGTGCGGGTTGATGGGCTAGTACAAAGCAGACCGTCAACTCATACACCACCAGCAGCAGTATACCATAAACGTATCCACTCCTCTCGGCCACTGTTGCGGCGGCCCATCACAGTCCATAAATCACAATGAATCAACGAGCAGTAAATCATCAACGTTCTGTACATGCAGAGTAGAGGCCGTAAAAGCTCATTTCATTGCATCAACCCAACGTTCATAAGGAAAAAAAGGAATCAAGTTGTTGACCACAACGACCTCATCCCTTGAAAACGCCAAAAAAAAATAAAACTCCATCTCCGTAGGTAGTCTATTTAGGATCCCAACCCTTGACACCTCCTGCCCAAACCCAGTTCAAAACCACATAACACCCGTCGCATCGCAAGTCCTCCTCTCTATTCATCGTCGCTCTCCAACAAATCATCGACAACATCCTTTGGCGCCGCTTTCCTCGGCCTCCCCCTACTGCGGCGAGGGCCAGCCCCCTCGTCTTGCTCTGCCGTCGTCGCCCGACTAGCACTGGCCCTCTTCGCCGGTGTCCTCCTCTTCTTCTCCGCTGACGACTCGCCCGCCGCCGCCGCCGCCGCCTTCTTACCTGAGCCCGGCGTCCTCTTCTTCTTCTCCGCTGACGACTCGCCCGCCGCCGCCGCCTTCTTACCTGAGCCCGGCGGCCTGCCGCGTCTCTTCAGCTTCGGTTGTTCCTCGTCCAGCTCCATCTCTTCTTCCTCGAGCTTGACCTTTGTCGCAGGCTCGACTTCAGGCTCCGGCTCCGGCTCCGGCTCCGGTTCCTTCTTCTTCCTACCGCGCCTCTTAGGCTGCGGCTGTGGCGGCGGCGTCGGTGTCGGCGGCTTCACGACAGTCTCTTCCTCATCGTCTTCCTCATCGTCTCCCTTTTCTTCTTCTCCTTCCTCTTCCTCTTCCTCCTGCTGCTCGTCGTCGTCTTCCTCGTCGACGTCCATCTCATCTCCAGGTGGCATCACGGTCCCCTCGGCATCGACATCCGCCATGGTCTCGTCTTGCAGTTGCATTTGGATCTGCTCCTCGATACTCAGGGGCACCGGTCTCGCGTCCTGCACCACGGTATCGTCCTTGTCTTCCTCGACGTCCTCCTTGGTCTCTTCGCCCTCTTCTTCCACGACGGACATCTCATCCACGTCGCCCGCGACGGACGGAGCCTCGGCCTCGGTGGCATCGGCGACGGATGCCGCTTCCTCGTTGACGGTGGCGTTGCCGTCGTCTTCCTTGTCGGGCTCGGCTTCGTCCGCGTCAGGGCCGACCGTGCCGCTGTTGTCGGGCTTCTCGGACGGAGCGGACAGCTTGGCGAGGGCGTTGGCGAACTTGGTGAAGGCGTTGCGTGCGGTGACGTCGGTTGAGGCCAGCCGGCTGTCAAGGCTTTCTGGGACGAGATCGTTGACCGTTTCGATCTTCTTGGGAGAACTTGACGGGTGCACATGCACCTTGCCGAGCATGGATACATAAACCTTCTTCTCGTCCCCTGAGATGAGTTAGTGTCTATCGGAGAAGGCGTATAGTGACATGATACTTACTGGTTGTTCCAGGGGTAAGGATTTTCTCGAGGAGATCATTGGCGAGGAGTAGATGCGCGTCTCCCGGAAGTACCATGATGGGCTCTCCGGTGGGAAGCTTTCTTCCATTTGACTGATCCGTGCCGACGATTTTACGCCCATCGGTCCAATCGACGAGTTGGCTTCCAATAACACCAATGCCCACCATCTCGACGTCTTCCTCTTCTAGTTCTTCTTGTACGCCCCTCAGTGCGTGGACGACAGAAACTGTTATGCTTGCCATCCGCTCCGCATGGTCCGTCGAAGAGTGGCAGTAGACTGGCAAGAAATAGGCCAACGCTTGGCGAAGCCCCGGGTTGTGCAGCGATTCGGGGTTGAAATATGCAATGGTGAGAGCCTTGAGGAGATCCGTGTCCCGTAGAATGTTGAGGAGCATGAGCTTGCTAGCAGCAACAACGCCCGTCGTCGCAACGCCGGGGTCGTCAGCCCTGATTGCCTTGAAGAACATTTTGTAAATGAGCTTGAGAAGCGGGTTCGCTGGAGGGTTTAATTCCGAAGCGTCGGCATCTGCAGGTGGAGCAAGTAGTTGTGGATGGGTAGTTAGAATGTCGGTAATAATTTGGAGTGCAATGGTCTGCAATGCCTCATGGCCCTTGGCAAAGCAATGAAGAAAAAGGGCAAGGTTTTCCTGGGCAATGTTCTTTTGACTATGTTAGTGACGTTCATTCAGTCATGTTAGTCTGGGCAGAGACTCACCTTGCTCAGAAGGCAGCATAGTCCCAGGCAGACGAAGCCACGCTCTCTAATGGGCGCTTCTTGAGAGCGGACAGCGGGCACCACCAAATTATTCAACATGGTAATGAGTGCACTGTTCGACTCGAGCTCACACTGCACGTTCTGCAGCAGGCACTGAGCGATATGAAGGCATTTCATGTTGACCATGATCTCGCGGACAGCCCGTTCTTCTTCGGCCGAATCCAGGTCTTCTTCGGTCATGTCCGGGTTCTTTTTCTTCAGCTTGTCCCTCATGCTGCTTTCCTCATGCTCTTCGTTGAGGTCAGAGCGTGCTGAATGGAAGCTCTCGGCATCAGCCTCATCGAGTTCATCGCCCAGGATGGTATCGTGAACGTCTGCAATAGCCTCAAGCACAATCCCGCAGAACTCACGCTCACCTGCGACGTTGTCGCCACAGACGGTACGAAGGATTTCCGCGGCCAGTTTAGTGCATTCTTCTGGAAGCTCCGGAATGGCAAGAGCTTCACGCATGGTTGAGAACATCTTTCTGCGGCCGATCTCATCCGTGTAGTCAAGCGTAAGGGCGATGTGGAAAAGCTGCTCGACGCAGAACTCTTGCTGGACGGTTTCCTCCTCGACCTCCGGATCATCGTCTTCTGCCACTTTTTGGACACCCTGGATGAGCTTCTGGATGTGTTTCTGAATCAGGTAGCCGTATTTGGTGACCTCGGGCATCTTATCCTCAAGAATTGTCTGGAGCCTGCTGTCTCCGCTGTTGCGGCAAAAGTCGTTGAATGAGCGCGCGATGAAAGCGCTTTCAGGAGCCAGGTCGTCCCAGAATGAGTCCTCAAAACTGATCTGCTCACAATAATCAGGCCGTCCATCCCAGAATTCCTTCATGGCATCGTGAGCAACACCACCCTCGATGCCTGAATTGGAGACGTCGATACGCTCGAGAAGCTCCATGAGGGCATCAAAGCTCGGCTTCGACAGCTGCTTCACGGCAGAATTGCTGTCTTGGGTGGCTTCCGGCACGCCTGCACAGTCCTCGATCCAGCGCTCGCGGAACAGACGGGCAGTAGCCTTGCGCACATTTTCATCACGGTCTCTCAAGCCCCAGCGCAGAAGTTTCTCTCGGTGAGTCAGCGACAGGTGGCGGAAATCACCACACGCAGGAAGCAAGCGAGAGTAGAGTACTCTTCTAGTGGCAGGATCGAGGTCTCTGGCGCGCTCGAGCAGGTATGGTAGAGTCGTAGGAGTAAGGGGCAGGTTGAGCAGCAATGACCGACGGACCTCAGCAGCCGGGTCGTTTTGCAGCGCGTTCAAGAGCCGCACGAGAAGACCTTTCGCGCTGTCTTCGTCATCGCTGTCCTCGTCTTCTTCATCATCGCCGTCCGCGAGGCGGCCCAGGCCCAAGATTGCCTGGACACGCACCTGAGCCTCCTTGTCCTGAAGCCTCTTGAGCAGGCCCAAGCGAATGAGCGGGAAAAGCTCGTCGTCGATAGAATCGAGCGTGTTGAGGATGTGCGAGATTATTTGCGTCGACCTGAATCGAACGACCTTGTCCTTGGCCGTGAGGAGCGGGATCAGAGCGCGAAGGAGGTAGCTGGTCAAGCGACTGCTAGGTGTCGAGGGAAATGTGCTCTCGTCCGGATCTGCTTCGTGGGCGATTTGATTGTCTGACTAGGTGAGCATCCAGTGTTCCTCTGGGCCAAGCCCGGCCTGCTTACCTTTGTCGCTCGAATGCTTCAGGAACAAAGCCACAAACTTGATGACACGATCGCCTACGGGCTCGCTCTTCTTGACGGGCAGGACGCGCAGAAGGCAGCGACCGACCTCAGTGGTGAAGTCCTCCTCGCCGAAATCTTCGTCGGACTGTTGCTTCTTGGGCTTGACGGGCTCATAGCAACAGGCTTCCTGGACCTTGCGCAATTGCACGACGAGCTTGCGCTGGGTGGCAGTCGTGCGCTGGGCGTCGCCGAATATGCGGCAGACGTGGTCGCGCAGAGAAGTGGGTTCGCCCTCATCGGGGATCTCAACCGCGTTGGAGCGAGTAGCCCTGGAGTTGCGCGACCGGGCGGTGGCAGCTGGTTTCGCAGCGCCGGCGGCGCCGGACGCGCGCGCCCTTCGCCTGTCTGCTACGCGGCCGGGCATGGGGTCGGCGTGGGGAATCGATGGGGAGCTTGCCGTGGCGTGTCGGCGGCGGAGTTGTTTACCAGTCGCGCGCGGGCGGTGTTTACCTACCGTGTCGCAGTCTTGGCGTCGGTCGCCGCCGCAGAGCTCCCCGGCGGCGCTAGTACTTAGGCCTTGCGTAATCGGCGGCTCCAAAGTTCGCGCCCCTCCCTCTCATCACTCACTCCCCGCTCCGACAACGCTTCGCCATGTTCCGGACGCGCGTGCTGCGGTTCGCCGCCACTGCCTACCGCGCCGCTGAGAACATCTCGCAGATCGAGGCTGCTCAGCAGTATGCCATTGGCATCTCCAAGGCCCAGGGCGTCACCCAGCGCGGCTTCATCGACGGTGCGCTTCCCCGCCACCATTTGTAAGCCATTGGTTGCTGACTAGGTCCTCCACAGCCATCGGCAAGACTCCCCTCATCCGCCTGAAGAAGCTCTCCGACGAGACGGGCTGTGAGGTTCTCGGCAAGGCCGAGTTCCAGAATCCCGGCGGTTCCGTCAAGGACCGCGCCGCCCTCTACGTCGTCGAGAATGCCGAGAAGCAGGGTCTGTTGAAGGCTGGTGGCACCGTGGTCGAGGGCACTGCTGGCAACACCGGCATTGGCCTCGCCCATGTCTGCCGCTCCAAGGGCTACAAGCTGGTCATCTACATGCCGAACACCCAGTCGCAGGGCAAGATCGACCTGCTCAGGCTCCTGGGCGCCGAGGTCTACCCCGTCCCCGCCGTCGCCTTCGACAACCCCCAGAACTACAACCACCAGGCCAAGAGGCACGCTGAGGCCATGGACAACGCCGTGTGGACCAACCAGTTCGATAACATTGCAAACCGCCAGGCGCACATCGAGACCACTGGCCCGGAGATTTGGTACCAGACCGGTGGCAAGATTGACGCTTTCACCTGCGCCACTGGCACTGCCGGAACTCTCGCCGGTGTCACGAGGTACTTGAAGGAGAAGTCCGATGGTCGTGTCAAGTCCTTCCTGGCCGATCCACCGGGCTCCGTGCTTCATTCGTACATCCAGAGCGGCGGAAAACTCACTGAGCGAAGTGGTGGCTCCATCACCGAGGGCATCGGTCAGGGCCGCATCACGGACAACTTGAAACCCGATATTGGCCTTGTTGACGGCTCGGTGCACATCCCGGATGAGGAGTCGATTGCCATGGTTTACCGCTGCCTCGACGAGGAGGGCCTGTATCTTGGTGCTAGCTCTGCTCTGAATGTCGTTGCTGCCAAGAAGGTTGCCGAGAAGCTCGGAAAGGGCAACACTGTTGTCACTATTCTTTGCGATGGTGCCTACAGATATGCTGATAGGCTGTTCTCGAAGAAGTGGTTGACCGAGAAGAAGCTCCTTGACTCGATACCTCAGCACCTGCATAAGTACATTGTCCTGCAGTGATACTGCCATACCTCTGTTTTCGCGAAAATCCACAATGGATCAAGCGATATTGTGTAAATAGCCCAACTAGACCCTCTCAGACCTGGTCATATGTCCTTCACTAACCGCTTCGCTACATCTGAGCATGTCAGCCTAGATAGTCACCAAACGGCAAGTCAAGGACATCTGGCGGGCCGTGCCATGTTCGAGGCTGCCGACCTGAATCTGAATGCATAGGACATGGTTTGAATAATTGCCACAGGTCAGAGATAAACAACGCTGGGGAAGGTGCGAACGGTTTCCATTCGCGGCTTCTTTCATCAATGAAGACTTGGTCGGGGGACGACTTCCTCCATTGGGAGACACGCGCAACCAAAATCAACTCGAAGCCGGTGATCACATTCATCCATCAAACAGCCCAACAAGCATATATCGCTCCCCGACTTATATCACAACTCGCTTTAGTCAAGCCGTTCGGTTTTCCCAGTCGTTCCATTGCTATCACAGCCCGGGGATGCCTATGTTCTCGTTTCTACTCAACAATCATATCCAGAACCCAGATTTCAAGACAGTCTCTTGCTTGACAGCGCTTTGAGCCACAGGAGGTCAACACAAACCCCCTCCAAACCACAGCAAGGAGCCGCCTTTCCCGTCACCTTTTCGGCAATCTGCATATGCCCCCAGAGTGCCGCCTTTATTCAAGACAGACCAGAACACGGTTATCACCAGGTTTACGCTGAACCACTCTGCTACATTTCTACGAGGGCCGACACCGTTCGGCGGTCCCACACAGCGAAGTGAACCAACGTCCGCAGAACGGGGGGTAACCTGAGAGGTCCGCGATCCGAACACCGAGTCGTGATGGACGGACAACGGGCAATACTCTCGCCACAAGAGATTTCCAGGATTGGACCGTTCAGTGATCCATGGCGTCGCTTCCTTGGCCTCGTAAACACCCTTTCCGTTACCGGCGTGTTCAGCTCGGCCTTATACTCCGAGGTGCAAACCTGTGTCCGGGTGGCGCTCGCCGCTACACTCCAAGTTGGAGCCTTGCGTCGCAGGCATAATTCTTCGGCTAGGCTCACAGAACCTAATGGGCACAGTAGACCCGATGAGATGTACTTTCGATCTCTTGAGCAGCTCTTTCTCCAGTACGAGGTGTTCCGCTTGGTTCGCGGCATTCTTAAACGACCCCACACACATGACCCACATTCAACGAACCAAACACGCTGTGATGGGTCGCGCTGCCCGTCTCTCTTTGTGCTGCACACAGAGCTCACTAGCTTCCGCGAGGCGAGACGGCCCGTTGCGTTTGTAGGGCACACGGTCCATGATCCAGTCGATGGCCCCTTGCACATGGTCCAGCAAATCATGTCCTTGCGGCAAGCAATGATCCAAAACGATCTTTACGATATAGTGTCGGATGAGATTGCTCGCTTTGTTTCAAGAATCAGTGCCCTGACCATCGACGATCAAGAATGGGACGAGTGTGCAGCTCAAGTCAACAACCTGCGCTGGAATTATACGGGCTATGGACTCGACGGCGCTCAAGACGATGGTCCTGGACTTTCTCGGAGCGAAAGCAGCCAAGATTATGGCCCAAATAACACTAGTTTCGACAGAGCGGGCGGTCTTGAGGCACAATCAGCACGCCAACGTCTCCATTCCCGTCCTGCGCCGTCGCTCGACACGCCCAGCAGCCCACCGCCTCCATATTATCCTCCCAACTACGATGTACGGCTGCAGCGTACGCCTGTCAGGCTTCCACCTCGCGATGCTTACCAAAGACGGCCCCACCGTTCCCAACCCATGTATGAAGGTGCCTCCTCCGACCCAGAATCCTACTTGTCCGTCAGCAACTCCATAACCCCGCCCCCCAGCCCACTGGTCACACCCCCCGACGTAACCGCTCGAGCTCCCCCCACATCCGTCATCGCGGTCACGAACTTCTTCACCACGAACCGCAACAACAACAACAACAACAACAACAACAACCCCGACGCCACCATCCGCCGCAGCCTCAACATCACAGACAACAACAACAACAACAACAACAACAACCCCATCGCCCTCACATATTTCCCCCGCTCCTCCCCACCCCCCTCCACCATCGTATCCCCCCTCTCCCCACCCACGACCCCCACGAGCTCCACGAGCCCCACCCCCACCGCCCCTCCCTTTCCCACTCCCACTCCCTCTCCCTCCCCCCCTCCCCCTCCCCCTCCCCCTCCCTTCCCCCCTCCCCCACCCACTCCCTTCCACCCCACCAACGCCTCCGCCGCCGGCCCGCCGCCCACCGCCGCCGAAATCGCGTACCTCCACGCCGCCAGCCACGCGCTCGAGATGGACAGGCAGGGGCAGCAGGGCCAGCAGCTGGACAGGCAGGGGCAGCAGGGCCAGCAGCTGGACAGGCAGGGGCAGCAGCGGCAGCGGCAGCGGCAGTGGCAGTGGCAACAGCGGCACGTGCCGCCGCCTATGGTGCGGAGGGCGTTGGCGGCGCATGTGCAGAGGCTGCTGGATCGGGTGGGGCCGGTGGGGGGCGTGGAGAGGGCGGAGGCGTGGGAGGAGAGGGGGGAGGTGTTGAGGGGGTTTGAGAGGGGGTGGGGGGTGGAGATGGGGTGGGTTGGGGGTGAGGAGGGGGGTGAGGAAGGGGAGGAAGAGGGGGTGAGGGAGGGTGGAAGGGGAAGTGGTGGTAGTGGTGGTGGTGAGGAGGGGAGGGTGCGTTTGTGGAGTGGGGATGGAGCTGTTGGTTATGGTGGTGGTGGAGAGGAATTAGAGGAAGGAGATTTGGTGGAAGATGGGGCAGTGGGTGATGATGAGCGGTCGGATTGGGATGATTATGATTATTTGGATTTGTCTGATGATGAATGGGCTTAACCCCATCAATCAACTCTTGTTTGTGCGCGAGGGGATGTCATTGTGCGTTGCAAAAACATTGAGCCCATCCGGATCTCTTTCGTGGTGATCATGTACACCGTAGTTGCGCGGGTAGCTGGATTCAATAATGTTTGGGCCCAGGTGCAAGTCTTGGAACGAAGACAAATTCGTTCAAGTGTGATATTCAACTGCAGAATTTTCGCATTGAGTGACTCCTCTTATTCAGACACTATCGTCATTAACATTCTATGCATTACATCGTTGACAGTATATCCAGACTTTTTTTTCTTCCGATTCCTCTTTTCAATTACGCTTCGAAGCTCCCCTCGTACAGCATCCGCCTCTCTGCCGACGAGGAGCTCGTCGTCACATTCCCGACCACGGTCCCGTTCTCATTCTCATACTGCGCCCATGCGCTATCAAGACCCCAAACGGCGACGCTCACCTGCGCACCCTCGGGCAGACCGGCCGTCCTGATCGCAAATATGCTGAGGGGCTCCACAGGGAAAAAGGTGGCGGTGGCGCTGGACGCGCCCTGGTCGACAAACAGCTCCATGATGGAGCGGTCGATGACGCCGGAGAGGGACCAGGAGCCGGTGGTGCCGAGCAGCTGCGAGGTGGAGAACTTGTCGGTGAAGAAGGGGTTGTCGAAGCCGCGGGTCTTGCCGCGGTCGAGCCAGAAGGGGTTGTCGCCGCCGAAGAAGTAGCCGCCGGAGACGGACTCGCCCGAAACGGGCGACAGCGCGGTGAAGTTGAGGGTGGCGGAGGTGCTGACGTCGGAGACGGATTCGGGCAGGCCAGTGACGTTGGCTTCGAAGTAGATGGCGTTGCTGGCGACGGAGCTGTAGTCAACGACCAGCGACGCGTTGACGAGAGAGTCGTTGGAGCCGAGTTCGGAGCCGATCACGGGGGACAGGTCGTAGGGCAGCGAGATGAGCGTCCAGCCCACGCGGTAGTTGTTGGCCAGATAGTTGCGGCGCGGCAGTGACATAACAGACCGCCAACCCTCGTCTCCCGTCGGCACGACTGAGGTGTACTGCCAGTTGCTGGCCCAGGCAATGGAGATGGCGTCGGAGCCGGCGGGCGTGCCGTAGAAGAATTGGCCGGCGTAATTGTCCTTCGCAAAGTCGGCTATGCGGGCAGCGCCATCGACGGCAGTGAAGTGGGTACCGTTGAAGGTACCGGGAAAGTATTCCATGATGGAGCCACCTTGCGGTGCGCCGGGGTTGATGGAGATGGTAAGGACGTACATGGTCTCGTCCGAGCCTTCAACAGGAATCTCAACCATGTTTGGACACTCGTACTGCAGACCGAGCAGGCCGTGGTGGGAGAAGTTGGAGGCGTGAGTCCACTCCTTCAAGTCGGGCGAGGTAAAGATTCCGATGACAAAGTCCTGCGAGTAGGCGAGGACCATGACCCAGTGGTCCTCATACCAGATGACCTTGGGGTCACGGACCTGTGTCGACGTGCTGTCGATTACAGGGTTGCCCTCGTAGGGGATGAAAGTGTAGCCACCATCATACGAGTAGGCGATCTCCTGGATTTGCTTGGTGGGCGTGTTCAGCGTGTACATGGCTACAACGCCGTTGTCCTGGTCAGGGAAGAAGCCGGAAGTGTTGTTGACATCTACCACGGCTGATCCGGAGAAGATGTTGGACACACTGTCGGGCGGGAAGAGGGCAATTTGCTGGTTCTCCCAATGGTACAAGTCTTTGCTCGTGGCATGGCCCCAGTGTTGGTTGCCGGCCACGTTTTCTGTGGGGTTGTCTATTGAGCGAGTCAGAACTTGGCCTGTCCCCATGACAGCCGCGCAGAGGGGGGCTACGGACATTGGTAGTAGAGATGCCAGGTGCCGTTTGCGTCGAGGAAGCAGCCATTGGGATCATTCATGAATTTCTAAGCGTTTGATCAGTCCATGTCCGACCTTGAACGGCGAGAGGGCAAGACGACACACCTGCGGCGGGGAGAAATGGACTTGCGGCCTCAAAGCACCCGTGTAGTCGCCGGGAATCGGAGTGCCGGTGGGCACACCAGGCTGGGCGTAGACACTGGTGCTGGTCTGGGCATTTGTGCCAGCAAGCAGGGCAGCCACCGCGGCAGCCGTGTGCGAGACCTTCATGTTGAAGTTGAGTGCTGATGGAGGACCGGGAGGAGAGTGCGGGAATGCTGAAGAACTCGACTCGGATCAATTGCAGCGCGGCCATGATCCCTTTATAGTCGATGAGTGACGCCTGCCGGGGCGGCTTCGGCTTGGGGCCCGGCTGGACCGGTCACGATGGTGGTGGTGCGCTGAGCGGAGCCTCGCCATGTCTGCGGCTTTTCGGACCAGGTAGGACGGGCAGCCCCGCAGTCGAGGCGTTGAACGAGCGAGGCTCATCTGCCGGCAGCTCCGAGTGGACAGTCGGGGCGTGTTCCCTGCTGCAGCCGGCACGGCAGATCAGCGGTTCCTCGCAGGCTCGTCGCGCAGAAGAGCGGAGCTGGCTGGGCTGGTGGCGACGAGGGAAGCGGCTAAGGCTGGCAGGCCATGGCGGCCATGGCGGGGCTCCGCGAGTCGAGAAGGCACTGGCGCGCCCTCGCGGCGGGGAAACGACGACGCCTCTCGTCTGCCGCAAGCCACGACGACTACACACCTACAATCATCCATCGTTTCCCCGGATTCAGGCGTTGTTGCAACTCGTGCGGGGTGGGAAAGGCAAATGGCAGCCCTGGGCATTTCGGGCTGCAGGTGATTCGTGCACTTGCCCCGTCTGACCACCTGCACCGGCACTTCCCACTCTGTTCGGGCCTCTCTGCGCCAAGCTGCCTCTGCGCCAAGCTCCCCCAGCCTGCTCCGCTCTCTCTTCGCTCCTGGTTCCGGTAACCCTGCCGGCCCATCGCGCAAGGACCCTCCAGTCCGCGGCGAGTCCTCTGGAGGCCTGACTTCGTAAACAACAACACAGACCCAGCGTGACCGCAGTCATGACAGCCTTGGCCGGCGTATCCTCCCCTCTGGCCGATCACTGTTGAAGCAAAGTAGGCGGATACGAGAGGGGACGCTGCCGAGCGTCGTGAGAATATAAAATGGGCCTCCCCACTGGACCTCCACTAATTGCCTCTAGTCGCCCGCCGCCACACTCGCACTCGATCCTCCGCCTGCCGCTCCAAACAGACCCAACAAGATCCGCCCTGGAGCCTAGTTCCCGAGCCTCACGACCACCAGTGTAGCCCGTGCACTCGCCATCTCACCACAACGTCTTTCCTCCACCCAATATTGGCCCGCCAACATCCGAAACGACTGCTGCGCGCATGTCGCGAGTACCAAAATTGGCAAACCCGTCGCTTGCAGGATCTTTCCAACTACGGCAGTCACCGAGATCGTTGGGCCTACTGGATGAGCCGCCCCGGCATATACCACGGGGTTTTTCAATTCGCATATCACCCTTCTCCATGGCCGCCACCACGCTACGTGCCGTGCCGGTGACGCACATGTGGATACGATTTATCTGGGCTAACATCATATCAAACCATTCCGCCTGCTCACAAGACCTGCAGAGAGACTATACTCGGCACCATGGTGGATGAAGCCGTCCCGAGCCGACCTTGCTGCGCCGCTGCCAGTTTCCCCGCCTCCGCCATCCTTTCCCGAGTCGCTGTTTCCCCATGTTGAATGGTTTCTCCGACCCGCACCATCCCGTTTCCCCGTCGTTTCTCCGCTCTCTGGCTTGGTTTCGCCGGCTCTGCTGTTCCTCTGCTGACCTCCCGGCCGCATGCATTCCCTCAACAACCTGCAATCCAGCCGGAAATGTCGGATATTGATTTTCACGCGACAAACGGCCGTCTACGGAACTTGCGTTCGAGCTAGAGTTATCTCGAAAAGATGAATTGGAACAGTTCTAGGGAATGAAAGAAAGGCGGAAATACCTACCAAGGAATTATGCCAGAACAGGAACTCTCCTCGGGCCTTCATCTCATCCAGACCTGCCACGGAACCCTCCCAAAGCACCAATTCGCTTACAAGCCGAGGCGCCGACAACCACCCCTAGCTCCATCCCCTTCGTCAGTTCAGCATCGGCCGATTTTGTTGGTGCCGTGCCCGAGCGTGCGCGCACGAACACATACGGACGTCCAGACCCGCCCAATCGCCAAGGACCGGCTACATCTACTTGCACCCAACGCATGGTTGTCCAGGCGTTTTGTATGAGCACGTTCTGTTATCCCCACATACACCGCCTTGCTCCCTCGTGGCGTACATGGTCGAAGATGATGACGTGGTGTAACAGCTGCGGCAGCGGTGGAAGCTGTAGGGGACCCGCTTACTGTGTAGCTTTCGCTCGCGTGTTCACTCCAGCCGGCACCATCGGAAGCCACGAGCCTGCTGTGCCACAAAACGTGCTGGCTTATCCCTCATACATGACTAGTCAAATAGGGGCCTATCACTGCTTTTTTTTGCGAGCTAGCTGAAAGTCATGCAGTCAGCCGAGGACCTAGTGGAGAGGATATGTAACGTCTTGTCGCACTGGAAGAATGCAGTGTGTGACAGGCGTTTTGTCCAACAGCAAGCTGACATACGCTCGGACCCACTCAGAATCCCGGTACATAAGCGCCACGGGCCTTAAAGCTTCGGATGAGTTGCTCTCATGCAAAATCATTGCTAAAAGCCCGCTTCCTTCGGTCACTTTAGGCATCAACAACCACTCGACCCGATGTGTAACACATTAGTAGAGTTTGAAACAACCCAGCATGCTAGCCGGCAGTGATCTAAATTGTCTATGATCCTGGAACAGAAGGGGTAGGGAGCACGACATCCGACATCCGCCATCCACGTATCAGCTCAGGCTGGTTCCATTTGACCGTCGTCCTGCACGACTGTGGAGCCACAGATTATACACACGGGTTGCTTGTTACACAGCAACGAGAGAAGCCAGTCGCTTTGGGCTCGCATGTAAGTCACTCACCTTACAGAGCTCGAGCGCGTCTGGCATGGTTGCTTCCCACCTGCCTCGCATAGCCTTTAAACGACTGCGACCGCAGTATCTGCCGAGAAAATACGAATTTTCTCATGCGCGAGAGCCTGTTACATTATTTTGGCTCATGATCACGCTCACTCCAGTGCCCTTGATATGCAGTTGATTCCTGCAAAGCGAGCAGTCACTCCTGACCGACCCGAAAGAAGCACCGCAGTAGAAGTTGTACCGACTCGCACCTGTCTCGGCCAGTGAAAGTCGCCGGGTTAGATTTTGGCCCCTGTCTCTCAAGACAAAAAAAAAAAAAGGTACTCTCATCGGTTGGCAGGAGACTCAAACAAAAAACCCCAAAGGACATGGATAGCTTGGCCATCCAATGGTGATCTCCCGCATCGAGCTAGCGGAAACTATTCGACCGGTCTGAGCCTATCTTTGAGCTAGGTGACCGCTTGTCCGGCCGGCCGGCCGCTTCGGTCCCAGACAGACACATGGGCCGGGATATGAGAGTACTACGATCATACACATGAGAAGTTCAGGTTGTATCCACTTTCGAGAATTATCGAGACCATGAGCTGGTGCAGTGGTCAGAAAATAAAGTCTTTTGCTCTTGTGTGCAGCTGAACGTTTAGTCACTTCTGGAGGTAAAGTCTTTAAAGTGTCGAGCTAAAAAGCTGCCAGGATCATGGGTACCAGCGGTACGGTTTTGGTGCAAACAATAGGCGCGGGTCATCATGCGTGGTGAGGTCATCGCATACGACGAAGCGGTAGAGCTTCGCAAGGATCCGAGACATGTGTCCGGTCGCGTTGGTCTCCGCATGGTATGTACATACATACCAGGAAGAGCTGGAGAAAAAAGCACCGAAGACGAAAAAAAATCCAAAGATAAGATGAGCTATGATGCGGGCGAAGGTGCTATTGTTGCTCAAAGAGCCATATATACACCCATGACATCTTCGCTTGCTAAGAATATCCAGAGGGGTTTTCGATTTTATTCCGACTCCGACGCTTTGCTGAACTCGCGATCACAGGACTCGTTACGCACATCTGGTCACTTTGGCCGTGTAGTATCCACACATTAGGTCTCTCCACGCAATTCTCATAGGAATGGTTCGAGGTTTCCACGCACAACCAAAAAGAGAAAAACCAATTTCTTTCGGCCGTGCCGCTTCGCATTGGCATTGCTGCCCTGACAAGTGTCGTACTCTCGTACCCATCGAAGGGGTATCATATGTGCAACTACACGGGGGAAAGAAATATGGGAGAGAACGAGAGTACAAAGAGGGAATCTAGCCAACCCACGCACCGAGCCAAAAACCAAGGGGAGAGAGAAAACAAAGCCCGAACAACTGATGCGAGAAGTGCTAGAGAGAACTGAGGGAGATAACCAAAGAAGATGATGTGCGCTGTCGCGTTCGCGTTTGCGTTTGACGTATAAGGGGGACGCATGTGGGTGCCTGCAGCGGTTCTTTCCACCACCAATTAAAAGCCCCACAGGTGCTCTGCATCCCTTCCTCATCACTTCACCCACTTACTCTGGTTTCTGCCCATAGATGATATAAAACGGCATGAAGGCATGCGTCGCCGGTTCCACATACGCCTTGCGCACGGCGGCCAGGAACACGGCGATCTCCTCCTTGGTCCAGCCGAGGCCGCGCGTCATGGGGCCGAGGGCGATGGCCTCGAGCCCCTCCATCAGCACGGCGCGCCAGTACAGGCCGACCTCGCGCAGGTGGCGGTTCTTGGGCCAGGGCCCGATGGGGGTGTAGAAGACGCGCTCGGTGACGTTGACGAAGCCGGCGGCCTCCATGTGGCGGCGCAGGTGCGGCGCCGACCGGAAGGGCACGCCCACGTTGGACAGGCCGTCCGTGACCATCTGCCAGTACCGGAGCATCGCGTCGTCGCCGGCCAGCGTGCCGTCGTGGCACATGGGCATGTGGTCGATCTCTTGGCATTCCGTCCAGGCGCCTGGCTTGAGGTGTCTGTGTGTGCACCCGATGCCCGAAGGGTGGGGGGGTGATGAGTGAGCTTTCCAGTCTGCGCAGTGGTGGTGCCTTTGGCTTTTGGTAATTGGGGCGGGTGGACGGACGGGCGGGATGCGGTGGGTTTTGGTTTGGAGCGAAGGGGGAGGCTTACCTTAGCGCGCGCTCGAAGAGCTTCGGCCAGTTGCGGAAGCCTTGCACGGTGTGGCGGGTGTGGATGTAGTCGAAGTGGTTGCGTGGGTGCAGCCACTCATCCTCGGCATCGTCGACCATGAATTTCTGCGGAGGGACGTCAGTACTGTTCACGGCTGTCGTTTGACAGGCGGGGGATGCGAGGCGGCTAAAGTGGGTCGGAGCTCGGGGGTCTGGGGGGGCGCATGGGGACGGTGGCAGGATTCGTACCAGATTGGCGGGCACCCATTCCGTCTGGATGGGGCTCAGATCAATTCCCAGCACGCTGGCGTTCGGGAACAAATCGGCAACTGGGCAAGATTAGCGATATTGTGCCACATGATCATCGTCCAGCCGGACGACAGGGGGTGGCCCACAGTCTATTGCCCAGATGCCGGTTCCGGTGCCCAGGTCGATGGCCGTCAAGTTCTTGTCCGGGTCCAGCGGGGCGAAGTGCAGCGTGCCATTGAAGAGCTTCAGGTACATGGCATGCTTCAGGTCCTCGCGGTCCTGCTCGCTGTCGTCGTTGGGGAACGAGTAGGTGCCCTCGCGGAAGCTGTGATAGCGCCGCCCGTTCTCGTAGATGAAGTTGCGCGCCGACGACGCGAGCGACGCGGACGTCGACGATGCGTCGTCCGAGTCGTAGCCCGGGTCGTCGTCCGAGGTGTAGTCGTTCGCCTCGATGCCGTCCTCGGCCTGCTCGAACGCATCGGCCTGCTCTTGCGCCGTGATGGACGACGTTCCGGCGGTCGTGTCGGTGCGCTTTCCTTGGGTGGGCGACTGGGAGGAGCGCTTCTGGTGGGCGTGGTGCTCCGAGGGCGCGGCGGGCTGGTCCAGCAGCGAATCGTGCAGCGAGTGGACATCGGCGTGGTGGTGGTGGGCCATGGTCAGGACGGGCCGGGCCAGGTGAGGTTCAAGGACGCGGGCGGTGACAGGCGCCGTGTCGCAGGGTAGCGGCGGGCTGGACAGCACGTGGGGGCGCTTGCGGCAGGGCGGCAGGGCGGCAGGGCGGGTGGCGAGGTGGTGATGAGGGAGGTTGTCGTTCGAGTTTGGGCGCGGCGGAGAGAAAACAACTGCCGGTGGTGAGTGCAACGGCTGTTTAGTGGCTTTGGGACCGCGTCTTTGCCCTTCTCGTGGCCATGGCCGGCCGGCGTGCAGTCTATCGGCTGCGGCCCCGCGCGCTCTCTTGGTGGCGCCCGATGAATGCACGGCATGGGCCAGCCCATGCACCGGCCGCGGCTCTCGCGTGCGGCCAGGCAGGGATTGCTGGGCCGCGGAGCTCGTCGCGGCCAGCACGGCCCGGCTGGCAGCCCTGTCACTGCGCATCGCCAAGGGCCGGGCGCGTGGGCCGGTCGAGCATGTGGGTTGCTCCCATAAAGGCATCTCTGCATGAGGCCCGGCGCCCCAGCAACCCCTGCCTCCCTCCCCAGCACCAACCCGCCGGATCCAGAGAACCGCATCATGTCGCGCCTGAGCGAGCTGACTGCCCTGATTCAGCGCGAGACGGCCAAGATCGAGCGCTTCCTGCACGCCAATGGCCTGCCCGCCCTGTCCTTCGACCCGCATGCGCCGCTCGACTTCCCCGTGCCTGCCAGCAACACCGAGATCCAGCACGCCCGCCGCGCCGTCATCAATGCGACGCAGCAGCTGCATGACTTGATGGTTGGCCCGAGCGAGAGCGTGCGCTGGCTTGCCTGGAGCGTATGTCTCTGCCGCTGCCGTTTTCGCCTTGTGTGACGTGCGCTGACTGACTCTTGCCCACGCGCCCGGGACAGTACAACGACAACCTCAGCCTCCAGGCCGTATACAACTTCCGCATCCCCCACGCCGTGCCGCTGGACCGCGACATCTCCTTCGACGACCTCGCCGCCCAGGTCAACGTCGACGTCGTCAACCTCAAGCGCATCGTGCGCCATGCCATCACCAACCGCGTCTTCTGCGAGCCGCGCGACGGCTTCGTCGCCCACACTGCCGCCTCCATGGCCCTGCTTGACCCGACACTGAGCGATTGGGTCGGCCTGTGCAGCTCCGACTTCTTCCCTGCAGCCGCGCGCACGGTCGACGCCATGCAGAAGTGGCCTGGCTCGCAGGAGCCCACGCAGTGTGGCTTTTCCGTCGCCTGGGACATCGACGTGCCCATGTTCGTCGAGATTGGTCGCAACCCTGCACGCGCAAAACGTTTCGGCCGCGCCATGCACTCGCTCACCGGCGGCGAGGGCTACGAGGTTGACTATCTCGTCAATGGATACCCCTGGGGCGCGCTTGGGACAGCGACCGTCGTCGACGTAAGTTTTTGGCTCAACCGTGGTAATATACGAGAAACTGACCCCTGCCCAGGTTGGCGGGTCGCATGGTTTCGTGCCTGTCGCGCTTGCCAAGCGCTTTCCGGATCTCCGTTTCGTCGTGCAGGATCTTCCCAAAACGGTTGCCGACGGTCCTGCGCACATCCCGCCCGAGCTGGCCGACCGTATCGAGTTTCAGGCCCACGATTTCTTCACCGAACAGCCCGTAGCTGGCGCCGATGTTTACTTTTTCCGCTGGATCTTCCACAATTGGTCAGACAAATACTGCGAGAAGATGCTCAAGTGCCTGATCCCTGCCCTAAAGCCGGGAGCGCGCATCCTCGTCAACGAAAACATTCTGCCGAAACCTGGGACCGAAAATCCGTGGGACGAGAAGATAATCAGGTACGCCAGATACGCGAGATCTAGATCCCTGATTTGCCCCTGGCGCCATGTGACGAATGCTGACATGCTTTCGCCTATTGCTTATTATTAGATCCATGGACATGACTATGCTGCAGCTCCTTAACGCCCGTGAGCGTGCCGAGGACGATTATGCCGAGCTTTTCCACAGGACCGATCCGCGCTTCAAGTTCCTGGGCATCAAGCGTCCCGAAGGCAGCCGCACCTGCACTATCGAGGCCATCTGGCTTCCCGACACGGACAAATCTCAGTCTGCTCTTGCCAGCGAGGCAAATGGCGCGCCCGTTGCTGCGCCAAATGGAAGTGCGGCCCCTCTGAACGGTGCAGCTGATGTTCACGGCGAGAAAAGGGACTATGATGCATTCGCCTCGCCCGCGCCAACCGTCAATAGCAAGCAGGAACACTCTGCAGCTGCTGCTCAAACCACCAATTAAGCCGAATGGGGTTGCATCCGCGTCCATCGTCGAAAATGAACACGTTACAGCCATCGATCCGCCCAACAACGTGGTCGATGGTGCCGCGGATCCCCCGGACCCTATGCAAGTGCCTCTCACGATGCTTGCACACTCTCCTGAGGTGTGATGTGCCGAGGCAAACGAACTGACTTCGCGTGTGTCACGTGCCTTCTGCTACTGCACTTCGTAATGACTTGCTTACGACAACGCCAACGGTTTCTTATTTCTCTCTTGCTTTCACCCTGTTTTTATCCAGTCGTTCGCTATTGAGACGGACACTAGTTAATCTGTTTGATACCTCTTCTCGCAGACGGGTTTCCGCCGTGCCAGTACTTCCGGTAGTTCATCTTGCTTTTATGCATACACGGCAGCTTGCTTGTAAAGCTTCAAGGCTTTCGGATTGATTTTTTCTTGGTCTCGCCTCATTCTTTCTTGTCCCCGTCTTCGCGACGTAATTCAGCCCTTTTCTCCGAGGAACTCGCTCCACGCTCTGCTTTCCGTTTTCAGCTGGAAGCTACGTCGTTGGTTCGAGGTTTCGGCGGTTTCAGCATCTATATGGCTGGAGGTACGGTCTTGGTTGTTAGATCAACACTGTTATCCTTATCTGAACTTCTTGTTCGCTATATACCCCTTGAGGAGACGTTGGTACGGGTTATCAAGGTCGGAATAGACTTGGCTATATAATGACGGTCGCGCAGAGTAAGCTGGCGGTCGAACAGAATTGGATTACTTGATTTCTAGTGGAGGCGGAGAACTTAAGTAGTGGAAGAAGCAATATACATATCTGTGTGTGAGACGTTTTTTAACGGTATTTCCCAGCTTTTCTGTCTTTTCATCGTATGCCTTAGGCGTGTAGTTACTTCTTACGTCAATTTTGGCCTTTTGCTGACCATACACCTTGGCGCAGAGCTACCTTTTTCCGGCGGACGCCATGGCGCAAATGCCTCCAGTTGCCCTTTCCTTTACTTTAACTCTTGTCTTTGCGAAATTCACTTCGCCAATAAGGAGCGTTAGAGTGTCAAGCAAGCTGGGATCATTTAGGGGCCAGGTAGTTGAAGTACATAACGACATCAATGAGTGGTGTGCCCAAAACCCAAAGGAGAAACTCAATTTATGGGCGGCATGAACAACGATTCTTTGTGGGGGCAGTCGAAGCAAGCATGCCGACATGGCTATAGGTTTAAGGGCTTTTCTTGATAAGTAGCTGAAGCAGATATCGGGATGTGGATGCGAGTGTCGCGTGTTCAAACTGTATTGACCCATCTGATATAGATTAGCTGGGTCAGTTCTATTCGTCACCTATTGTGACGGTGCGTCGTCTACTCTTATCTACTTATCCACTCCCCCTCGCTGGCTACTCCATAGCGACATCTTTCACATCCGCAACCCTGTTCCCGTCCCTATTTCCATCCCCATCCCTATCTCCAGCCCTTCCCCTGCCGCTCCTCTCTCTATGCTCTCCCTCCTCCCCCAACCCTTCACGCTCCCTCCCATCCGCCCCACTCCCAGCCATCTCAAACCTCGCCACATCCGCCCCCGCATCCAGCTCAGCAATCCTCTCAAAGTGATCCTCGCCATCCATCTCCACCGCAGCAACATCCTCCGGCAACTCCGCATCAGCACGCGCAACCGCGCTGGCCGGCACCACGTCCTCGGCGTCATCGCTCCCCTTGCGGCGGCGCCACGGCTTATCCAGCCTCGACCCGACAACCTCATGCCTTTGCGTATTCTCATGATCCAGCTCCGCAGGTGTGTCTCTCTTCCGCCTCCCCCTCCGCCACCGCAAGAGCAACCCACCCGCCACCGCGACGAGCACGATCCCCGCCACGACCCCGCCGACGGCTCCGCCCACAACAACGCCTGTGTCGCTACCACCACCACTATTCCCTCCCCCCACGTCGGCGGTAGACGTGCTACTACTACTACTACCACCACCGCGCTGCTCGACGAACAGCGCCTCCAACCCCGGCGTCTGCCACCCACCCGCCGGCGCCGACAGTGTCGCGCCGCCCGCATCGCCCCCGCCCACCACCTCCGCCACGCCCTGCGTGACCTTGTACGGGCGGGCTCCAGCGTCAAAAGCGCTGTTCCACGTGACTGTCCACACGTCGAGCACGGCGACGCCGCGCCACTCCCAGTCGCACGTCGCGTGGCTGTCCTCGGCGTCGAGGGAGCCGCCGACGGTGACGAGTTGGGTGGTGTTGGGGACGAGGTGGCAGGAGTGGCCCCAGCGGGGGGACTGCCCCGAGAAGAGGCGGGTCCAGGTGAAGGAGGGGAGGGAGAGGGCGTAGACGTCGTCGTAGAGGGTGTTGGATTTTGGGTTGCGCCCGCCGTAGAGGTAGATGTTGTGCGAGGAGCGGTCCGGGGCGGCGCCGGCGGCGAGGCAGAAGTCGGTGCGGAGGGCGGGGATGGTGCCCGTGGCGGTCTGGGCGTACCAGGTGCCGTTGTTGGGGTTGGTGTTGGTGCCGTCGTCGGCGGCGGCGGCCGGGGAGGAAAGCCAGGAGGCGATGTCCCAGATTTGGATTTCGCTGAGGTTGATCTGCGGGCGGGAGCTAATTAGTCTTGGTGTCGTCTTGATGCTTGGAGCTGGGGGGGAGGGGCTCACTTACCAGCTCTCCTGAAGCAGGGTCGTCGGTGACGAGCGGTTCTCTTGCGATGCCCCCAATCAGCACCAACGCTCCGCTCTCTCCCATCCCGGATACGTATACCATGCCCGCCCCGGATCTTGGCGTACCGCCCGTCATGGCCTCGGTCGATACATTCCACGCCGTCCGACCGGTCGCATTGGTCGTGTCTAGCACGAGCATACCTTCCAGATGCGCCACTTGTGTTGATAAGTTCCCCCACGCCTCCACGGATTCGACGTCACCCGCTTCGCCGTTCAGGTAAAACGCCAGGCCCAGGTCGGGTGCTTCGGCATGCGCGCCGCGGCTCGGCTGCCAGGGGCTGGCATTGCTGACATCGATGGTGGCCCAGTCGCTGCGCTCGGCTGTGTCGTAGGTCCACAGCAGGCCGGCGTTGGGGCTGCTGTAGTTGTGCCGCGACATGTTGCTCGCAAAGTCGGCGCCACCGTAGAGGTAGATGGCCGGGTCGTCGGGGAGGCCCTGGAAGAGGTGGCCACGGAGCGAGGTGGGCGGCCTGGGTGTTGAGGCCGACTTGTTCCAGATGGAGATGGAGATGTTGTGCTCCCAATTCCAGCTTTGAGACATGTTGACGCCAAGCAAGTAGTAATCTGACGTAACGTAAGCCGCCAGACTGGAGACATTCCAGATTCAATGGGGACGTACTTAATCCAAGATAGAACTCATCCGTCCATCTCTCATCGCCGTCGTAGATGGTCTCCAGACCGCCATCGATATACAGGACATCGCCCTTCAGAACAGCTGCAAGATTACTGTCAATCAAATGGGCTTGAGGTACTCGTAGACGATGCAAGCGTACTTTGATGCTCCCAGCGAGCACACATGTAACGCACCGGATCATAGCCTAGAGCGGTAGAGTTGGTGAAGTTTAGCGTGGATGACTGTGCCGTCGCTCTGTGACCCAGCGCCCACAGCGAGAGAGGCCACGGCCTACGCCCGCGTGAGAAAGGATGCATGGCGATGTGATGGCCGCCAAGAACTGGTGTGTAGCAGTGGTATTATCATGAGGGGTTGAACGAAGCGATGGAGATGCACGTTCAATGGAAAAGCTAAGCAATCAGTGCATGTGAAGGAAGGCGCGTGCAGAAACCAAGACACCAACCGCAGGAGAAGACAAAAGAAGAAGCCCGAGACTTGGTAAGCCATCTGATGCAACAAGCTTCCTGCAAGCCTCGGAAGAGCGCTGCCGATTGTGACAGAAAACGAGACGAGCTTCCATTCCCCCACCCTTTTCCAGAATTCATGTGGGTATTGTGGCAGGGTTACCCTGTGGCGTGCCCGACAGCATGGGTAGCTGAATGCATGTCAGCAAGGTAAGCGTGCTCATTCGCTGTGCGCGTGTGTTGCCTGCCAGCACCTTGTCGCTTTCCCCTGCCCAAAAGCCGCACGTAATCACAAGCCGTCACCAAGCCGTCACCAAGCTGGCAAAGCCCTGAGCTCGCTCCATTCGCAAATCCTCGCTGTGGTCGGCATATGTGGAAGCTCACGTGGCCTTTGGGCGTGAGATCAACACGGTGCTGCGGCCTAGTGCCCGTCGCCATCTTCGGCACGGATCGGCGAGCTCCTTATCTCAAGTGCGGCTTGTTGTCTGTATGTTCTTACTGTGCAGAGCGGGTCCGGGAAGAGCGTTGCAGCTTGGCGTGCATTTCTTTGTCATCCTCCAACCTACCCCGACGGATACAACATGGCAGGCTATCTCCGGCTTTACTCGCATCCCTTTCGCAGATCAGCGGGGATCTCACTCCTCTTTTGTGTTACGATAAGCTTTGCAAGGCCCGATTATAGGGTCTGTTGTCGCCGAAGGTCCGACTTCGTTGCTCCTGTCGCTGAAATTGACCGGTTCATCTCTAGGTTGTCTACTGTACGAACTGTCGCATCGGCCTTGTCGTGCGTGTCCCCGATGATGATCAGCATACACAGTGAGCGGTGCGCACTTTGTGGTAAAGAGTATCAAGGACGCAAACCCACACTTGCAGGCCCCGCTATATGAATTGAGCGATCTCCGAAAACCTTTCGTGCCGACTGCGGACTGGCTGAATAGATGAATTAAAAAAAAAAAAGAAAACAAAAGACGAAAACTCCGATGTGCCTGCATAACCTATCGTTGGGCTGGTATCTTCCTGTGTGACTCGACGTTGCGCAGAAAAGGATGTTGTTACAAGATAAAGCAAAGGGAACGAGCTCAAAGAGAAAGCAAAAAGGACCCAAACCACTCTTTCTCCGATCAAGAGCCTCACGCGGGTGTGGCTGATTATGTGCTGCGCCTGCCATCCCTCATGTGTGCCTCCTCTGGAAGATCGGCGACGTTAACTGCCGGGAAAACCGTAACCTCTGTTGTGATTGCAATGGCATTTGACTTCCGCAGGGCGTTGCCCGTCTCCTCGTCATTCCTGCCTTCATAGTTCTTCTCCGTTGGCGAGCGGGGCACATATGTAGGGCTGGAGTGCGTCGGATATTGATGCAACTCTTTGACTAGCTCGTCCTCGCTGTCACTGCGTCCCATATGCGCCCGCTGAAACCTCCTGGAATCCCTCTTTGCTCCTCCGGTGATTGTTGTCTGGTGGTTGGAATAATTGTTCGTGCCAGTTAACCGGGAGTGTCCATCACGGAGCTCAAAAACGCGCGAGCCAGGCTGGCTCCCGTAAGTTCCCTTGCGAGACGTGTGACCTAGGATGATGACACGAAGCGTCGGAAGACAAGTTGCGATGATGGCAACGGACGTCTCGATCATCGACACTGTGCAGGTGAGCATGGTCTCGTTGCGGTGCGAGTAGACAGCGCGGACAACTGTTCATGTCAGTCAAAAGTACACATTCTCTTTGCTGTTTAACGACATACTGCTGGCAATGACGACCACAAAACCGAGGGCGAAAATGCTGGCGACACCGAGTTTTTGTTTCAAGGGCATAATGAGCTTCATGACCATGGAAATCGGAAGGCAAATGATCAAGATATCGGTCGTAATGTTGACTGGACAGCAATCGTCAGCGATGACGGAACAACAAATTGCAGCGGACGGAGGCGCGCACAGGAAATCGTCATCCAGTAGTTGATTGTTGCCGCGCTGGCCGGACAAGCTTGGCTAGGGTCGAGACTCCAGGTGCGGCTCAGTGGATAGCATCGGAAAATGGTGTCAAAAAAAATTGCCAGCCATGACACCACGAGCCACACAAGTGTGGCATTGTAAATCTTCTGTAGGCGCTTGTCTGTACCGTTGCCTGCCAGTCTTTTGTAGAAGACTACCTGGAAGCACGATGAGCAGGTGCCGGACGGTGATGAAGGTGGTTGATGACTTACCAGGCCAGCTTTGATCAGCCACAGAGAGAGCGTGTAGAATGTTGAGCCAGGATAGATGAGCTGTGGAGCCCATGTCAGCGATGATGCTGTGAGCTGCTAAGCTGCTGCTCGACTCACTTTCATCATCTCAACAAAGTGTTCAGGCGTGACTTCGGCCATGTTTTTCAGGCCTTGGGATCGGTCAGCCAGATGGTGAGGGCTAGTGGGTGAAGAGGTCATGCTTACCGATGTTCCACATCCTCTGTTGTATGGCCAAGTCGGCGACGAGGCAACAAAAGGCGGAAGTGATGAGGAAGTCATCCAGGTAGAGACCACCCATGTTGCCCCATCTCACCCAGAGCCTCGAGAGCAGAAAGAGGCCCGAGACGCCTGTACAGATGTACCATGATATCTTGGGTGGCAGTCAGCAACTAGAGCAATGCATGGACGGGTGGAAGGTGGGGCAGGCGATAGCAACGCACCACTTGGTCTAACGTATTTTGAACCATTGTAGGCTGCGAGTAGGCGGGCAAAGAGAGACCAACTTGAGAGAAAGACGATGGATCGACAGGCCGTCTGCCTTTTAGTCGGCGTGGGCCGCGGCTAGGTAGACAAAACCCCAGGAAAGCCGTGCGAAGATCGTGACATGGGACGTGTGCGGATCATGTTCACTTCAGATGATCCACCGTGGGCTCAATTACCGATCCCTGCGGCGCATCCAGCATGGCGCTCCAGCCGATCCTGCGTGGCTGGGCAGGGTACCGCCCACGTTGGGAGAAATTTTGCGGACTGGAGGTGCCACTATTCCGGCTGAGGGGGGAGGTCGAAGCGGGAGGAGCAAAAGGCGAATAGCGGAGATCGGTCGGCGGTCCGGCATCGTCGCTCGCGGACTTCGCTCCTCGATGGGACGTGAGGCGTTGTCCTTTAGGGGTGAGGGAGGACGCGGCAGATGCCACGTTCGGCCGGCAAACATACGATGCAGGAGCGTTAGTGAAGAAGTGCGGTGGTGAGCCGGACCGAATGCAGGTGCTGCAGGACTGCAAGCGAGCACCGACGGGAGCACCAATTGGCCAAACGGCACGGCGACACAGAGAGTGAGCAGGCGGACGAAGGCCGCGGAGCCGCTGGCAGGCTCTGCGGCCGCCGGCACGGTTGTGGCGGGGACGGATGCAGGAGATGACAGGAACTGGCAACCTAGGTGGTGGCCGCCGGCTGGAAACGGCCGGAGAGCAGGGCGCGCGTCAGCCCTACCGGAAGCAGCAAGCGGGCAGCCACAGGCGCGGTGCTGGGTCGCACTTCCCGGCCCGTCGCCGCTGCCAAAACACGCCTCGACCGGCGCCAGCCGCCATCTCACCGTGTCGCCGACAACCGCGTGGCCTCCACCGGCACTGTCTACACAGCACCTCTGCTCTGCCACCTGCCGCTGCGACCGCCCGAGTCGCCGCGCGCGCCAAGCTTCTCAAGCGAGCTGATGTGCAGCCAGCCGAGCTCGCTAACAGCGCTGCCCAGCTCCCAAGCTCCCAAGCTCCCAGCTCCCAGCACCAGTGTTTCGCCGACGTCCTGTGCGCCGTGGCCGCCTGAATCGCTGCGGGCGTTGCGGGCGTTGCGGGCGTTCGTTCCAGCTCCCCCCGCGACCCTTCCGCTGCCTCGGCCCAGGCAAGTGCCGGAGGCGTTATGCGTTGTGGTGTGAGTCGTCCGATCGGGCCCTGGCTAGGCCCTGCGAGATTAGCGGGCCGTGGCCGGTTCCCAAAAGGGCTCCTGCTGCCAAGTGCCGCTTCCTTTGCACCCCTCCACCATCGGCAAACCTCTCGCGCGCCCCACTCCGCCAGGACTTCCAATATCATCTCCGCGCCATTTGCCCTCCTACCTCGCGGGAACCCCCGCGCCAATATGTCTTCCCACGGGCTCGAACGGCCGTGGCGTGCCAGGCACTGAAAAGATTGAGGCCCCTAGCCCATCCTCCTCCGCCACCCCCCGTCTCCGCTCGTTATATCTCTCACCATCTTTCGTTTCATGCCACACTAGGTTGTGATTGTCCCTGTCCACCCTGTGCCAACCCCTTTGTTACCACTGTTGCCTCCAACCATGGGATTCGCCGAAGCTCTCATCGACAAAGCTGCCTGCGCCGTCCTGGCCACGGCAGCCATCGTTACCGGCTATGCCGGCACCACCTGCCAGGGCGTCCCTGCTGCCATGACCTCCTCTGGTCTTGTCACTGGTTTTTCTGAGAACAGCACCGGCAACCACGTCTTTCTGGGCATCCCCTATGCCGATTCGACCGCCGGCGCCAACAGGTGGAAGCCGCCCCATTCTCCTGCGACGACATGGGGTGCCCTCAACGCTACCCAATATGGATCGACGTGCGCTCAGGCCGGCATCAGCAGCAGCCTTGCCGCTCAGAGCGAGGATTGCTTGAACCTCAACATTTGGGCTCCTGCACACGGCCGCCGCCTTCCTGTAAGCATCGCTAGTCCCTGGCCCCGCATATGCAGCTTGCCTCCTTGAGTAGCTTGTGGCGGCCATCACTAACCGCCCTGCAGGTCTTCGTCTACATTTACGGAGGTGCTATGGTCTCTGGCGGCTCCAGCAACTCGCAATGGCAGGGTAGCAACTTTGCTTCCAAGGACGTCATCTACGTCAACTTCAACTACCGCGAGTCCATCTTCGGTGCCCCTAACTCGGCCGAGTTGTCCGGCACTTCGCAGAACTTCAACATTCTCGACGTTGAGGCTGCCCTGAAATGGGTTCACGACAACATCGGCGGTGAGTCCCGGCGATCAAAACAAATCCCTACCCCTTTGCTGATCCTAATGTACAGCTTTCGGTGGCGACAAGAGCCGCATCGTCGTGGGCGGCCACTCCTCCGGATCCGTCATGGTCGATCACTACCTGTGGAACCACCCTGACACATGGCTCGCTGGTGCCATTGAGATGTCGGCGAACGCTGAGTCGGGACCGGGCTACGCCACCCAAAACGTTGGCATCCAAAAGGTCATGGCCGATGTCGCCAACTCAACTGGCAAGGCGCTCAATACGCTCAACGATCTGCGTCAAGTCAGCGCTTATGATATCGAAACGTCCAAATTCAACTCCACCTACAACACGTGGTTTAGCCCAATCGTCGACAACATTACCCGTTTCAGCGACTACCCCGGCCGCTTCGCTGCTGGCAAATACCCAAAGACCTTGCCTCTCATTGTCGGCAACTCTGACCAGGAGGGCAAGATCTTCTCTCTCGTTTACTCGGCTGAAAACTCGGACTTCAGCTCATGGATCAACACTTTCGATGCTGATCTTGCGCACATCTCGGATAGCGACCTCTTGGCTAGCTACAACAAGACTGACTATGAGTCCGTCTCGCTCATGAGCGGAGCCAGCTATGGTGATGCGCGCTTCTACTGCCCGACCGACTACCTGCTCGATGTGCGTGCCTCCAAACAGCCTACCTGGGCTTACCGTTGGTTCGGCAACTACAGCAACGTGCTTGGTGTTCCCGGAATGGGTTCCTCCCACGGATCCGAGGTTCCCTTCTTCCACGGTGGCAACCAGTGCTTCGAGGACCTCGACAATGTCACCGAAGAACAGCAAGCTCTGGCTGACTGGACGAACGACTGGTTTGTCTCCTGGATCAAGAACCCTGCCGCTGGCCCTGGGTGGGACAAAGCCACCCCTAAGAGCGGACCTCTTGCCAAGATTGGCGTCCCCGGAAATGAGACCGAAGTCATCATCGGTAACACCAACGAGTACAACTCTCGCTGCCAAACTGTAAGTCAAAGCAATCCACCTTGACTTTCCTCCCCGTCATCCGAACCTTCGCCGGTGCCCCTCGCCGACATCGGCCAAGGATGGTTACCTCGTTTGGTTTTTACCCAAGAGTCACGGACTAACAAATTTTTCAATGCAGCTCTACAAACCCAACTTTCCCAAGTACCCCGTCGTTCAAGATCCGACCAAGCTTTAAGAAAAGCTTCCAGCGTGACTAATTTTATTCTCTCGCATCTATTATTGATATCATTCGATGAACATACTTGGTAACATAGAGCCAATTACCATGGCATATATTATCTCATAATTCCCTTCTTGTATCGACTATTGTCAGCAAGCATGTTTACTGGTTGGCAACACATGGGATAGAGAAGGCGCGATGTTATTTCATGACTGTTGTATAATGTTTTCAATCTCTTCCATTTTGTTACGAACTTCCTGCTACGACGGACAACTTTTTTTTGTTCTTCATCAAATCTATAGAAGGTTGGGGTTCATTAAAATGGGGTTAGACTAGGAGAGGTTTCTCGGGAAAAGGTTATTTAATAAAGTTCCGCAGTTCGCTGAATCTTGCTGTATGGGAACAATAGCTGTGGACTAACTACCGCAGCGGAGATCTACATTTAGACAGCTCCAAGGTTTTATGCAACCCCGCACATTGTCACGGACAAACCAAGGCGCTGACATGGCTTGTGGGTACTTGACCATGAGTGTGGAGCCGCAACGCGTATACGTACAGCACGCTTCACGGAGGCCACACCAAGATTGGTCACATCAAATAATCTCTATCCCAAGGACCCAACGAGAATATCACCAAGCAATTAAGATGTGTCGAAGAAATAAGTGGCATTTCAACAAAAGCCCTCGGTTGTTACGTAGGTATGTACAAGGTTTTAACCTTAATTCATTTACATGAGAAGCAAATCAGAAACGACGCATATATCTCGCACCACAGCCGAGACCCTCGCCACATGATATTGGCAAATGAAACAGGCAATCCAATCCGGAATACTTTACGTGAAGAGCAAAATCCGTTGCTGCACGCCCATCCACGCTCGCTCAAGCCGGGCTCTCCAGGATGAGGCTGCTGATGGTGCAAGTGACGACGTTGCCAGAGACGCTGGCCTCAACGCCCGAGATGGAGAAAGTGGCAGCGCTGTTGTAGTTCTCGGGCGAGTCGTTGCACCAAGAGCTGTCGGTGCCGTCGGCGGTCTGTTCATCGTTAGTTTCGCTCCTTTGATTCTTGATCGTTTGGTGAATCTCGAAAACTTACAATAACGATGTTCTTGAACTCGAGGGCACCGAAGTCCCAGGCGACGTCGGTAAGCTCGATGGCGAAGAGCACTTGGTTGAAGGACTTGTCGGCTGTGAGGTAAAAGAGAAAAAGTCAGTTTCGTGCTCTTTGTGTTTTCGGGAGTAAAGAAAAAAAAGCAGAGCTCTGTTCCTCATCTGCGAGCTTCTTCGTTTCACCCCTCCTCATCAAGCATCATAGTGTGATTCCGATGGAACAGCACGGCACGATACCGACAACTCTTGAGCGCCTTCTCTTTCTTCGATCTTCCCAAACATCCATTAAACTCCCTCTTCGCCTCCCTTTCCCCATCTCTTTTCCAAACCAAAACAAACAGCAAAGAGCAAAAGCAAAAAAAAGAAAGAAAAAAAAAGAAGAAAAAAAAAGGAGCAAACCCACCAAGCGCAAACGCATCCGTCTTCTCCGTGCCCGTACTCTCATGCGTCGTCGTCGACACCCAGCCGCTCTCGCCATCCAGCTTGTTCACAAACTTGATCGTCTCCCCCTCGTACGTGTTGAAGCCGCCGCCCCACGGCAGGCTCGGGTTGGAGCAGCACCAGCCGCTGCCGAACCACCACGCGCCGGAGCGGCCGTCGAGCACGTTCTGGTACACGCCGCTGCCGTCCGTCGGCTGCAGGCCCGGCCACAGGTAGTAGTACGCCGCGCGGGGCAGCGCCGGCACCACGAGCTCGCCCGACAGCTCCGTGAAGGACTGGCCCGACGCGGTGTAGTAGCGCAGGAAGTACCAGGTCGCGGCCTGCGTGGGCAGGGCGAGGGTGGCGAGGGCGGTGAGGGTGGGGAGGAGGAATTTCATGGTGGTGGCTGGGCTGAGCTTCGTTCGCTCGGGAGAGGTGGTGGTGTAGGGAGAGGAAGAGAGTGGGAGGGGGGAGGGGACGCGCGAGAGGTTCGATATGGCCGTAGAGGCCTTATATACGGGTGGCGTTGTGAAACGGGCTCCCGATAACCCGTTTCGGGAGGGCGGGAAGGTAGATCAGAGAGGATGTCGATTCAATCTATGGACGATTCATTAATCTCAAGGACAAAGTCCCACCAATGAGCACTCCTCTCTCCTTCGCGGGCTGGATTTGGATGCTATTCGGGTGGGAGCGAGCGGGACATGGCATTTCGGAGGACCCTGTTGTGCCAAACACGGCAGCCTTGACCCCCCCCTGGCAAGGGTCGCAAGCCATAGCACGCGAGGCCTACAGCGGCGTACTGTACAGCAAGCGAGGTCGTTCGGACCGTGGGTGCCGGATACGGAAGGTAGGTGAAACAAGTGTCTGTTTCTTCGGTCAAGCGAGCCTCTTTCCATAATCATTCGACGCTGGTCTTCCTGTTGCGGTAGGGAGCGACGTACGCAAGCCGCCGGAGCCGGGGTTGGCTGTTTCGACTCGTTTCAGGCCTCCTTCCTTTTGCTCGGCAAAAGACGCCGTGCGATAGAGCTCAGTCATAAGGCTCTCGTCTCATCTCATCCTTTGTGGGGCTGCTGCTGCATATATGTGGTATCCGAAGACGTGTGCGATGGAGATGGCGGGGGCTCATGATTGCTGGAGCGGGCCGACGATGCGAGCAGGAGGCGAGCCCGAGCACCGGTGGTGGGCCTGAGGAGAAGCCGCTCTTTTTCTGGCACACCCCTGTGCCTGAAGAAGCGCGAGCCCATGCTGTCCAGTGGTGAGAGTTCGCTATCAACATCTTTGCCGTGAGTCGTCTCGCTTGTAAAATTGCCGGCGATGATGGGAAACGAAACACCGACATTGCCGGTATCGCCAACGAAGCCATGTAGGAAGTACTGCATTCGTAGAGATGGCGCGCTTCTACTCGCCTACTCCGTAGTATACTACTTCGTCCCACTTCGTATTCAAGCGGCGTGCGGCGTCGACGCCGGGGCAGCCTTGCAGATCAGTGCCGCAACCATCTATTACAGCAAAGCCCGTGTGCCCGAAGCACCTCACTCACTAAGCCTGAGTAGTGGAAATGAACTCGATCCTAAAGCAATTAAGCTTATGTTGACCTCACCTTTCTTTGTGAGTAATGGTCACTTGACACTTGACACAACAAGCCTACCCGTACAAACAACTTGTTCCTTGCCGGACGAATACCTTGCAAATGGTGAGCGTGGAATCGATGGATAAAGATAGATCCTTGGCATGGTGACCATCAGGTAGAACCCACTGGGCCAACAGACTGTTTACCTCATCTTCAGACTTGTTCGTCTACGTTTTAGTCAAGGTCAACTCTTGGCAATAGTAGGATATGAAAGGTCGTGAGGCAACACAAAAGACAGCTTGCTAGTGAAAACACACCACTGTCCTTGTGACTGCGCGAGGCAAGACTTGCCGCAAGACAATGTAGCATGCTGGTTGAGGGTGCATCGCGAACCAGTGCCCAAGAAACGAGGTGGGGGGTGGGTTGGTGGTACAAGCACTCGGCCCGGCCACAAGGTAGTCAGATGAAACGCACATGAAGTCGCATCCCGGGGATTGTGACACCGAAAATGGTAAAGTGGCAAGCAGAACGGCAAATGCAAGAGGTCATCCGCGGACTGGCTTACCTGCTATGTGTGTCTCTTCATCTACAATAATACACGTCATGCGGAGTGATCCACTTCATCTCCACAGAATCGTACGACCCGGGATTCGGCACCGCGCCGGAAGATCGTTTGATTCCTGAAAGGGATATACTGAAGGTGTTGGTACGTGCAGCCAACTCACCCCCAAAAATAATATACGCACGTATGCTAATAATGGGTGCAGGTGTGGCGCCATCTCTATTCTACGTCTTCGCGGTCGTCTGTGGGGCTCTGCAATCGTCTATGCTCTGGAACCTCACGGCGTCATATGGTGGGGAAGGGCAGTGCTATGCGTTGTCTTCCGGACATGTCTAGGCAAATCTCCCAGCCACTTCCGCGCTCCTCATGGGCCGTATTCTGCGTCATGCAGCCGACTGTCGTCCATCCTGGCGGTGAAATGGCCATGTGGTTCTGGAAAACGGATAAGGCCTTGACTTTGCCGGTGGCATGCAGGCGAATAGGGCCATGATGCATCGGAGGATTTTTCCAGTGGGTCTCTTCGTCTTGCAGGAAGTGGAACATCGTAGCCTCGTCGGTCAAGGCAGGCAGGAAATAGGAAGGCGGATCTGGTCTCGACTCTGGCCAGCAGCCTTGTCTTTGATTGGCATCGCTGCACCGTGGCGGGGCTCCGCGCCGGGATAAGATGTGGAGCTGGTGATGCGGACAGCATCCGTCTAGGTTAAGGGCAGATCAGCGCCGCCCAAGAGGATCGAAGTCGGATCAACAGAGGGTGCAGGACGCCAATAATGCAGCAATGGATGGGACAGGGAAGGTGGCAGACTATGCATTGATAGCGCCCATGTCAGCGAGCTTACCTTATTCTGCCGCTCTCTTCCGCGGATTGGCGGGTGCCGCGCCCTGCTCTGGGCTCGACATGCCGCGCCGCGCCGTCCCCGTCGATGTCGATGAAGCGGAAGCAGATCCATTTAGCGCTCTGCTTTGGCCAGAGCTCAAGCGCCGCCGTCTCGACCCGGACGACTCGGTGGGGGGTGGGCTGGGACGGGGCGAGGACTGGCTGCAGTCGGATGCAAAGACGTCAGCAGGTCGCTCGCCACGCTTGATGCGCGCGACCATGTTGTCCGAGTCCTTCATGAATTTTTCCAGGTTGTTGAGGAGAATGGTCTGCTCGAGCGGGTGCAGCTGGCCGCCGAGCCACTCCAGATGCTCCATGGCGCGCTCCGACTGCGTCCGCCGGTCAGCAGCTGCTGCATGCTCGGTGCTCGCGGGATCCGCCATGGTGCGGCTGAGTCGATGGGGAGGCGCGAGAAAGACAGTGGGTGGGAGTGTACGCGAAGGAGAGGCGCTGAAAACGAGCACTGGGTGGTCACGGCATCTGTAGGCCGGGTCGGATCGGAGCAGCCGATGCGCTTCGGGCGTGACATCAGAGGTGGCCCCGTCTGCCCGTCTGCCCGCAAAGCTGCCACCGCCGCGCCGCACGGCAAAGCGGAGCCAACCTAACCCCCCCATCCTCGCCGCCAGGATGAGTGCCTTTCCGCGAAACTCGATTCGCAGCTTCCTTGTCCACGCGAAGAGCGCTCTGCGCACTGCCATCGCCAACCGCGAGCGTGTCACCTTCGTTATCGGCAATGAATCGGCTGGTACGCGCCTGGCGCCCGTCCCGTATTCGTGCGCGTCAAGCCCTGGTAACGCCTTGCAGACCTCGACTCTTTGACCTGCTCGCTTCTCTTTGCCTACGTCCGCAGCCAGCGCCCTCCGCCGAATGCCTTCACACCGCTCTATATTCCCGTGGTCAACATCCCCGCCGCCGACATCCAGATCCGACCCGAGTTTCTTGACCTCCTCCCCCACGCCAACCTGCAGCCGCAGCACCTCATAACGCTCGACGACCTTCCCCCTTTGGACTCGATCGGAAAGACGCTGCTGCCGGAAAACACAAAGTGGATTCTGGTTGATCACAACGCGCTGCAGGGGATTCTGGGACAGGTGTACGCCGGGCGGGTCGGCGGTGTTATAGATCATCATGAGGATGAGCACAAGGTCCCCGAGAGTACCGGTGACGAGCCCCGAGTGATCTCGAAAGCGGGCAGCTGTTCAAGCCTGGTAACGGAGTTCCTCCGCCCCACGTGGGACGCCTTATCCTCCGCAGCCGTGTCCTCCGGGGCCGCCCATGGGCAAGCCGACGAGGCTGCCAACGATGCGGCCCAGGTCCGGCTGTGGGACGCCCAGGCCGCGCAGCTTGCGTTGGCCAGCATCCTGATAGACACCACGAATCTGACGTCCAAGGACAAAACCACCGAGCATGACGTGGCCGCGTCCGGGTACTTGGGAGCCAGAGTCATGTTGTGTGACAGGACAAACCCGGGATTCAATAGGGACAAATTCTACGATGAGATCAACCGCGCGAAGCAGGACATCGGCCGATTGGCGCTAAATGACATCCTGCGTAAGGACTACAAGCAGTGGAACGAAGGCGGGGTCAAGCTCGGCATTAGCTCTGTCGTCAAGCCGCTCGACTTCCTGCAAGACAAGGCCAAACAGGAAAAGCACGGCAGCCTGTCGTTTTGCGACGCCATCGGAGAATTCGCCAAGCAGAGGGAGCTGGAGATGTATGCCATCATGACCGCATATCCCAATGACAACGGCGAGTTCTGCAGGCAGCTGCTGCTCTGGGGTCTGTCAGATCGCGCGGCGGCGCAGGCTCGGTCGTTTGCCGAATCTGCAGCTAAAGAGCTGGAGCTGCAAGAGCTGGAGGGCGATTTCCATGTCTCCGGCCACGATCCTGGGTGGAAAAAAGTGTGGCGGCAGCAGAACATTGCCGCCAGCCGCAAGCAGGTCGCGCCGTTGCTAAGGGAAAAGATGAGGTGACTGCACCACTGCCCCGCCAATGGCGCGGGGCTGAAAAAAAGGAGGCTAGCCAAGCGCCAGCGACCGACTTCGGATGAGGCTCTGAGGTAAGTTTGGTCGTGGCGCCAGCAGGAGGCAGGGTTACATTGTGGCCCATTCGGGTAATTGCGGAGTGATCTAAGAGGTGCTCCGCAGACACGTGTATCCGTTGACGACCTCAATCCACAGTTAGCCCTAGCCTTCACCGATATACATGCGAAGCGCGAGCTTCTCGCGCATCCGCAGCATAGGATATCCCTTCCTTCATTCGCAGACGCTTGCATGATTCAGACAGACACGGGCGGCTTCGCCAGCTTCGTATGCCGTCATTGGGTGCTATTTTGGTCGGTTTCAGTGAGCAGCAGTGTCGGTCTCCCGTCCGATGGTGAGCATCTCGCATGTCTAGGTACGAGATGGATGCTGTGAGTATCCTGAGTGGCTGGCCGACAGTCTCACCACGACACGACGGCGTTTGCTAGAGTCCTCGGACGTCCCCATCCGGCTCCACCTCGATGAGCTGGTTGTAGTTGTATGGAAGACGTAGCCGCGCGGCGGAGTGACACGGATTCAGGTGATGTCGCGTGTACTGACAGCAGACAGCAGCCCCGCGTAAAGTAGCGGGGGCTGGTGACGGTCTCCAGCACGTTTGGGGCAATCTCAGGCTTCTGCTACGCGCCCCGAACATTCGTCAGGCTTCGATGCTGCGTCTCGGACAAATTGTACGTGCGGCACAAGTCGCGCCGAAGATGATTTTCCTCTGGGACAGCAAGATCGGCAGTTCTAATCCAGATCACGTCTGGTCGGACGCAGTTGGGTACCTACTCCAAGGCGTCGGAGCGTTGCCCAAGCAACTTTGGGTAGCCACGAACATTGAACAACAAGGGCGAACTTGTGCGCGGGTCTGCAAATGCAGCGCCAGCTGTCGCGGCGAGCCACAGTCAACGTGACGCGCGGTTCTGGCCTTCCGGCGGCGGGACTGAGGCTGGGGAGTGCAGGACGGTTCCCTGCATGGCACAGGTTACATTTGCTAATCCAACCACCTCCAGCTGCCAGGCCAGTCGCGAGAATGAGCCGGGTGTTTGCCCTCATCTCCGGCTGCAGCGGGCGCAGCAGAACGCCGCCTATGGCAGCACGGTGGTTAAATGAATCCATGGGCTCTGATGGCGCACGACCGGCGGCTGGGCCTATGCTCCTGGCGCATAAAATCTGAGTCAAGGCGGCAGCCAGCCATGGCACGACAGCGCTCGCCTGCGCGTAGTTGCATAGTGAAGAACAGGGCGGCTTCGCCACGGTTCAACGGTTCGCACGGCGGTCGACGTCCGCACGGATCGCGCAGGCGTCGGCTGCCTGGGCCGCGGGCGACAGTCCCGTCGAAGCTCGAGGCCGGCGGAGCACGACGGGCAGCATCGGCCGGCACTCATTGGAGAGGAAGCGTTCCCAGGCGCGGGCTGCAGAAGGCGAGAAGCGAGCGCGACGGCCAGCATCATGCATTGACAGCGCATCAGGGCTCCGTGCAGCAGGGCGGTCCACTTGATCCACTGATTGACCGCAACGTCGATGGCAGAGAGCACGCTTCTTTGCGACAAGCAGGAGAAGCGGGCGCGGCCGCAGATGCGGTCAACAGGCCCGCGGGCGGGCACTGGGCAGCCGCTGCGCCGTGTGCTGGGAGCTGCCGTAGTCCAACGGCGCTGCAAACTAGAGGAGCGCAGCTACTGCTCGTCGCGACGCCGGGCTGGACAGCAGGCGGCTGGCAGGGCGGGGACTCCCAGCCTCCGCGAGCTGGAGCCTCGCCGCCGCCGGCAGGCTGAGGCCGGCGCTGGAGGGGCAGACGCATCGTGACTTTCTGGTCGGGGGCATGCACGAGGCTGAATAGAGGAAGCGCGTCAGGTGGCCCTCAGCGTCGCAGGCCCGCCAACTCATCGCCTGCCACCGCGAGCCCAATCAGCGTGCCGGCGGCCGGCGCGCGCTGCCAGGATGCTGGCCGGGTTCATCGATGGAGGACGGGCTGCACGTTCGGGCTGTCGCCACTGGCTGAGGTGTCGGCGGCCAATGTACGCGCTCGCAGCGCGCGAAATATCTGTCGCTCTCCTGCTGCTGAGGCCGGCCAGCGTTGTCAAGCCCGCCCGAGTCCAATCACCGCGCCGCCGTGGCGCCCCTGAGAACGCGCTGCCCGTATCGATAACGACCGCAGCCATCACCGCCCAGCGCTCACGGCTGCCACTTCACTCGCGCTAGACACTCCATGCAGCGCGCCCAGAGGCTGCCAGTGCCCGCCCAGTGCCCGTCCAGCCCCAGTGCCCCCGACGCCTAACGGCTCTCCTCTACGCCCCCAGGTCCGAACCTCGAGCGCGCCGCACGTCTCGAGCCTCGACTTGCGCGCCTCCCCATGGCGCGATGATCAGACGCAACCAACTCTCCTCCTCGCCGTCGGCGCCGGCCCATTCGCCTCCGCGTACGTTCCTGCGCCGCCTCCCCCGGCTGCCCGTAGCGTCGAGCTCTGGCCTCTGTATGATGTGCTGGCACCCGCTGACAGGAAGCCTATACAGCCGTGTCACCTACTGTGACCCAGGTCTCTTCTAGGAGCCCTACGCCGTCCGCCCCCGAAATCCATGACCCTCCCCGCGACGCCGCGCGCCGGTCCCCCAGCCCGCACAGGTCGCCCACCCCGTCCGACCACGCCTCGAAGATGGGCAGCCGGCTGGCGCAGACCTCGACTCATGACCCCGACCAGCAACAACAACAACACCATGAGAAGCCCGCCCCCGCGCAGCCCCGGCCGCAAATGCCCGTCTCTGCCTCTGCCCCCGCCGGCCGTCTCCCGCGTCTGCTCCCCGCCGATGTCTCGCATTATACAGAACCTACCTTCAACCCAGATATAGTCTCCACCTCGTCCACCTCCCTCGCCGAGCTGGCCCACCTCATCCGCCTGCAGAGCTACCAGGAACAACGCCGCTGCCATGCCCGCGTGCGCCTACACCGCTCTCTGGTGGCCAACGCCCTCTCCGCACGGCTGGTTCATTGCGGAGAGCTAGTACATCGGACGCTGGTCGACCACTTCCGGTCCGACGACAAGAAGAGCTTTGCCCAGCTGTACAATGCGCTCCACGACGTGCGCAATTCGTGCGACGCCACTCGGCGCTATGCACTGCTGGAACCCGACTTGGAGTTTGGGAAGACCAAAACCCTGAAAAATGAGCGCGTTAATTCATTTTCTACTTTTATGCATGAGATACCCACCAAAATCCGGGATGATCTGTTGGAGTTTCTTTCGGAGTTGCGCACTAACCCAGACTTTCTTGCTACCCGTATCACCAGTCTTTCGCAGCAGGAGCTGGCCTCGTTGACTACCTTCCGCCAGGCTCTGGACCCTATAGATTCTGTCATGGCGCTGCAGGCCAGGGGCAAGCCCGTCCCTAGTGCCCAGAAATCTCAGGTTTTGTCTGGCTCCTCAGCAGTAGAACGTCTACTGTCTTTTCAACGCCATGATCCCCTTTCCGCTCTCATCTACACCATCTTTGCCAACTCCTCTGGCCCGGACTCTACCGAGGATCTCCGCCGGACGGATATCTGGTCCACCACTTGTGCCAGGCTCATCACCGAAGGGAAGCCGGGCAGTGACAAGTTCATCAAGAGCGTCTTGGATGCCTGGGCCGGAATGCGGGAGTGGCCTGGAAAGACCAACCTGGAGCTCTACCTCATGGAGGTCCTTCAGGATGGCCAGTTCCTGCTTGAGAAGACCGAGGACGTGCCTAGACAAAGAACCCAGCCAGAGGCCCGGAACACCAAGGATACGATTGCAGCGGACGAGTTCTACGACCGATCTGTCCTGAGGCTGTTCGAGGTCATCGACGATGAACCAAGCGCTGGAGGCATCCCTGAGGGCATTCTAGAGATAGGTACGGCCATCCTGAAGAAACTTGAAGACTCACGGAAGCACCGCACCGCGGCACAAACCTTCATCGTCTCAAGATGGTTCTTTTCGACATATCTTCTCAACGCCATTATCCACCCAGAAGTAAGACCTCCCTTTTGCGTTGTGGGCGAATCATTGCTCACATCATACAGAGTCAAGGCATCATGACAGGTCACCACATCACGGAGCATGCGCGGCAAAAGATCCTAAAGGAAATCGCTATTCGGGCTCAGAAGCAGGTCCTGGACATGACCTACAACTGGTAGGAGACACCAATCCATCTCGAGGTGGATCATGCTTATTGTGTTCGACTCAGGAAACAAGCCGTTCCGATCCTACCAGAAATCCGCCACCACATCGACAATATCATGAACAGGTTCAGAACACGTGGCCACCACAAGCCCGTTCTTCTGCCTGCCAAGGCCATCACTTCTCCTCGTGAAACCGTCGAGGTTCAGCCCTTCGTTGTCATGTGCCCCTCCGATGTTGTCACTATTGTCAACAGCCTATACCCTGAAAGACGCCCGTCATCCAGTCACACGGAAGACGGCCAACATCGTGGGTTAGCGTCCGGTGCTTCCTCGATCTCTGGTGTCTCGTTACCTTTCCGCAACCCATCGCTTTCTGGAGACGCGAGCTCGATTTTGAGCCAAAGTGCAGCATCATCCATGACCAGCGATACAACGTCAAGGGAGCCGCTCCTTGAGCCGCATTGCGGACCCGTCGACAGCCATCATCCTCTCACCGCTGGTAATGGTTACACGGAGCATGAGAGCAAGGTGGAGCCTACTGAGGAGTACGGCCAAAGGATCAGGATTACATGCTCGGAAATGACCCGAATCCTGAACGCCACCGGCTCTTGCCATCCGTGTGCCGAGAAGTGGGCCGTCCTCTACGTTTCCTCTGATGGAAAGGAGCTCAGGACTCGCATGCGCAAGGACACTGAGACTGAAGATGAGCCAGATGAGGATTCCACCGAGAGCGAGAGTGAGGACGAAGGCAATGGTGACAGGATGGAGCTGGAGAACGATTACCATTCGATCAAGATGGCTATTGTCAAGCTGGTTGAGGAGTACGAAATCCCGAAAGAGCTCGCCCCTGAGAGTGAATCCAAAGGGTTCAGCAATCGGGCATCCGCCATTCGTCGCGAGGCACGACCATCTGCCCCCAACAGAGCATCGTCAGCGCCACTGGGTGACAAGAACCCGTATCACAGTGCCAGCCATAGCCAGCTTTCGTCCATGTTTGCCAACCAGAGAGGGACGCCTCCGTCAAGAATGAAGCTGGCTCACGGTCGGAGCAACTCCAACGCGGACCTCAAGGATCCCGCAACTGAGAAGCCCTCGGTCCTCATCACCATGCTCGAGGCTGCCATGAATCAATGTCAAGCCCGTTCGGATTTCGTCAACGCACACCTGTACTTCAAGACGCTTCAGCAGCTGAGAAAAATCCAGTCTGCGTCGCTTACTCGCAACGGGTATGCTGCGCTGCTGAACTATTTCGGCCGCGGCCCACGGGAGTCGGTCGCCAAGTCAAGTAGCACCATCGAGGAGTTCGAGGCTTGGTTTGTGTGGCTCAAGCAGTCCCAGGAAAGACATGACATGGCCATCGAGGACATGATGACCGGCATGAAGTCGTTGAGGGACAAGATGTGGTACATCACCGATGTCCGCAACTCAGCTGGCTATGAGGAAGCCAGAAATGTTGCGTTGGCATTGAAGATCATGGGCCAGCCCACCAAGACGCTGGATGGCAAGCCGATCCAAGCCCACCGACCGCGCACCGCGTCCAAGGTTGCCACCAACTTCCTACTGAAGACAGAAGCGCAAGTTCTCGACCTGATGGCGGCCCCGTCTGACCACGGTGGCCCCAACAAGCTGGCAGACGAACAGTCAGACATGACTCTTCGTTGGCTCAAGCAGTATGCAATTGAGAGTTCATTCTGCAAAGGTGAGGAGCGGATACATCGCTTCTGTCTCGAGCTGGACAAGTGTGTCAACAAGCTCGTCGGTGATGGTATTCTTGACGGACCTGTCCTGTGGTCCAGCGAGCTGTACCGCCGAGACAAGGAGGTTCTAGACACAGGTCGCCAGAAGGGCGACCTGTACTTGACTGGCGTCGGCACTCTCAGCATTGCCGGCGATGAGGAGTACGAGTCTCATCTAGGAAAATCGAGCCTGCGCAGTCTCGACTTCGCGCAACGTGCAAGTAACAGCAGCTTGCGCTCCGTGCATCGCAACGGCTCTCAACAGAGCTTTGATTCTGGTAAGTGGAGCGGGTCGAGACCTCTCGATCTCATGGACTCCCAGGATTACTTTGGCGGCTCTAGCCCGGTCCTGTCGATTGATTCCTCCAATACGTTCTGGTCGCCTTTCCAAACTCAAGCTGCTACTTCGCCCACGAGCGCGACAAGCATTCGTCCAGGTTCGTCCCGCGGTACGGTGATGCTGAAGCAATCGGCGACTGTGAACGAAGACAAGCGTCGGTTCCTGCTTGACCTGAAGCAGACGTTGACAGGCTTGCTCCTCAGTGATCTGGGGACCATTGTTTTCAGCAATGGCAGTGAGACGGATGCGTGGTTCTCTGGTGATCTCGGCGAAGAGTGCCTCGTCCGCAAGGAGGAGGAAGAGAAGCGCCGCAAGCGCGCCGCCCGCAAGAAGAGCATGAGGAACCTCCGCAGCGCAGCAAAGGAACAGCGTCCCGGTTCGGAAAACCAATCGTCTACCGAGCACTCCAGCTCAGGCACCGATGCCACTGCCCGTTCTTCGGGCATCTCCGCCAAGAAGGCCGGCCTTCTCGAGTTTCCCTTCAACTCTGCTTTCCGTCGCCTTTTGCACAAGTTCGCCACTCACCCTAACCCTTTCTCGAAGCTTCATGCGCTGTACGAGCTTGAGTTGTTGATCATCGCCTCGCTTAGCAGCCGCACCGGTCGGCACTACAGTCGCAGGGAGACGCTGCCAACCGTGCCTCAGTCTCCGACGCTGGGATCTGTGCCTGAGTTCAGCTCCCGCGAGGCCACGGCTAATCACACCCAGGCCCAGAACTTGGAAGAAGCCATTGCCAACTGCGAAGGCAGACGCTCGCACTCGATGATGAACGGCCAAGAGACGGCCTCGCCTTCTTTCCGCAACGGTGCTCGCTCACCAACCGGGCCGCCCAGCACCGACATGATTGTCGATGTGCTCACCGGGCTGTTCCGTGACGCTGAGATCCGGCCCAAGACGCTCTTCCGCGACCTGCAGTACATCGCATCCTTTGTGCCTGCACAGATGCTCGACAAGACTGCACGTGGCAAGGCGTTCTGGGATGCCGGACTCGCCGCGCTTGGTCTCAAGCAGGATATCTGCCGTATCATGGTTGAGATCGCGGACGACATTGTCGCGCTGAACACGCAGAATCGCTCTGCGGCCCTGCAGCACGCTGCCAACGGCAGCAGCGGCGCATCAGAGAAGGCTGGCATTACCAACGCCACGGTCGCTCCGGCTCCGGACGACCCACTGAACAAGTTCACCATGGAGGATGCAGCGCACATGCTCATCATCACTGCCAAAGAGGGCGATGCGGTGGCCGAGCGTGAGCTTGCCATCTTCTACCTGACGCATCCCGATCTCCTGCCGCGCACGACGCTGCCTTTGACCAAGCCCACCGAGGTGTTCAAGGCGGAGCTGCTTCAGCGCGATCGCAAACGGGAAGACCCGGCACGCAGCGACCCCATCACCATGTGCGTTGCGCAGCACTGGATGGAGATGTCGAAGCGTGGCGGCGACCAGCTGGCGACCAAGTACCTCCGAGCTCGTGACGAGATGGAGAGGATCCCATAGAGACGACGCTTCGCTCCCAAGCATAGCGGCGGATTCGCATGTTTTCATGTTTGGCATACACCATTTATTCGCACATAACCATCAAACACGCTTCGATTCGACCTCCTCTCCGCATTCGCACCATCACACCATCCCCTCCTCCTCTACCGCACACCCCCCCATTTGACAAAGACCACACTCATCCCCTGGTAGCAGAACCCCCCTTGTACATGTTCTCTTTAGACGCATTACGTTTTCTGGGTAAAACGGGATAGGAAAATCAAAGGTGATGATGATGACGATGACGAACAAACGCGGGGAAAAGGCTTTATTTATCTTTCATGCCCCAAGTCAATTGGGGGTAGCCGGTCGATGATGAAACTCGCCGGACACCGATGGGGGCTATGCGCGTTTTGGGGCGGCACACTGCCATTGCTGATGGCCGTTCAGAAGAGTTGGAAAGAGCTGGGTTTCTTTTCAACCCCCGGCCGGCCAGCCAGCCAGCAAACAAGCAGGCCACAGGGCGCGCGCAGCTCTCTTTGCAAATTTTCATGCATCGTTACGAGTCTTCTTGGCTAGGATAACAAAGAAACGGGAAGTATTCCGCGCTCCCTCGGCGAGGACTTCCTTGGATTCTTTTTCTATTTCTTTGCGTGGTCGCATGGAGAGGCATTTTCGACCAGCAAAGTAGCTCTTTATCGATTTTTACAGCTATATACCTATTCCGTACAGTACGTAGTTTGCAATAGTAGTTCACCTTGAATATTTTGCGCTCCAATGCCACTGCGGTGGTTTGAAAGTCTGCGTAACAAGATTTTGTCTATCGCGACTACTAGGCCGGGCTAATTTTCCTAAGGACTAAGTAAGTTAAAAGGAGGACGGACGACTTCATCACAACGCGGCAATCACGTGATGGAAGGATTCCGACATCCTGGCCGCAGCGACTCGGATCCTTTCTGACCCCACAACCCAAAAAAAGTCCAGATTGCTACAACAACGTTGGATCCACCGACAGGCACAACCCTGTCAGAACAAGCCCCAGAAAACTTTGACATCTCAGCCTCCCAGAAACACAAAACACCTGTTTGCGAGAACTTTTCGTTTTTGCGTCATTTCTGGCGCGGCGGCCAAAGAAAAAAAGGGAAGAAAAATCATTCATCGATCCTTGCATTGAGGGGGGGAAAAAAAAGGCATCACACACACTAGCCGCAACTAATCACACTCTGCAACCCAGAAGGATAGAGGGAGAAGAAGAAAAAAAGAGAGGGAAAGAAAAAGAAAAACGAAGACCGCAAAAGTGAAAGAAGAAAAAAGACCACAACAACGTCAGCGTCAACGTCAACAACGTCAACAATGACCGGCCCCGGCCCCGCCTCCCCGCTCCCGCTCCCGCCCCCGTTCGCGGCCGCCGGCGACGTCGACGGCTACGTGGCGGCGCTGCTGCGCTTCGGCACCACGTCGACGACGCTGCGCACCCTCTGCGGCGGCGTCCACATCCTCGACTTCTTCACCCGCGACCCGGACCTGTACGCGCTGGTGCTGCCCGCCGCGTGGCGCCGCTGGTTCGCGCGCGACGACGTCGACGTCGGCGACGTGCTGGACTTGCTGATGAGGGATGATTTGGATGGGTATGGTGGTGGTGATGATGGCGACGCTGACGCCGAGGGTGGTGCTGGTGGTGCTAGGGCTAATGATGGTGCTGCGGCGAAGACGACGACGACGGGTGGTGGTGGTTCGAAGTGGGGCGAGGGGCCGCCGGGGTCGTTGTTGGCGTTTGTGCGCGAGGTGAGGGGCTTGTTGCTGAGGAGGGAGTGGCAGCCGACGGGGACGGAGAAGAGCGTGAGGGGGAAGGGCGGGAAGGTGGCGGGGCTGCCGAGGCATATCGCGCTGGGCATGAATGTCAAGAAGCAGCATGAGGTGCAGCATTTTGCGGCGTTTGTGGACCGGTTGACGGAGGATATTGCGAAGGAGAAGGAGGGTCCAGATGGTGAGGCGGCGGCCATCACGCACATTGCGGATTTTGGGTCCGGGCAGAACTATCTGGGCAGGGCGTTGGCGAGTGAGCCGTATGGGAAGAACATCATTGGGATCGAGAGCAGGAGGAACAACATCGAGGGCGCAAAGGGGATCGATGTGCTGGCCGGGCTGGCGCCGAAGAAGGTGGTGTTGAGGAACAAGAAGGAGTGGAGAAAGGAGAAGGAGGGTGCGGTCTTCAAGGAGGGCGGGGCGAAGAAGCAGGAGGACTGCGAGGACTGCGGAGAGGCGCCCGAGGAGACGAACGGGGAGGAGACGGCGGCGGCAGCTCAGCCCGCGTCTGAAGAAGATGCTTTCGCAGGATTCGCACCCGAGGGCACTGCCGACTTCGCGCAGAGTCGCGAAAAGGAAGCGTTCAACGGGGTGCCGAAAGGATCGAAGAAGGCCAAGCTCCACCTGCTGGAAGAGGGCGGCGGCAGCATCCAATACGTCGAGCACCGGCTGGAGGACGGCAACCTCGGCCATGTCATCCAGGAAATCGTGGACCCGGCCAAGGTGCAGGCGGAGCAGGGCCAGGGCCAGGGCCAGGGCACGACGACGACGACGCCCTGCGTGACGGCGAGCACGCGGGCGCAGGATCCCCGGCTGATGGTCATCTCGCTGCACTCGTGCGGCAACCTGGTGCACCACGGGCTGCGCTCGCTCACGCTCAACCCCAACGTCAAGGCCGTGTGCATGATCGGCTGCTGCTACAACCTGATGACGGAGCGCCTGGGCCCGCCCTCGTACAAGCTGCCCCAGCTGCGGCCCAACCACCCGCGCCTCGAGGCCACGGCCAACGCCTTCGACCCGCACGGCTTCCCCATGTCCACCCGCTACGCCACCTACCCGGTCCCGGGCAGCGGCAACAGCGCCGGCGACGTCGGCGTCCGCCTCAACATCACCGCCCGCATGATGGCCGTGCAAGCGCCGCAGAACTGGGGCCCCGTCGACAGCGAAGCCTTCTTCACCCGCCACTTCTTCCGCGCCCTCCTCCAGCGCGTCTTCCTCGACCGCGGCGTCGTCGAGCCGCCGCCCAGCAACGGCCGGGCACGCGACGGCGACAGCAACGGCGACGACGACGGCGACCAGCTGCACCCGCGCGTCCTCTCAAACGGGCGCACGGTCAGCGGGTCCGTCAGTCCCGCGGGGTGCAGCAGCGGCGGCGAGCCCATCGTCATCGGCTCGCTCAAAAAGTCGTGCTACGCCGACTTCGTCGCCTACGTGCGCGGCGCCCTCGCCAAGATCGAGGCGAACCCGGACCAGCGCGAGCGCGCGGGGCAGGTGCGCGACAAGATGCGCGGCATCACCGACGAGGAGATCGCGCGGTACGAGCGCGACTATCGCGCGCGGAAGAAGGAGCTGGCCGTCGTGTGGAGCCTGATGGCCTTCGCCGCGGGCGTCGTCGAGGCCATGATCGTGGTGGATCGGTGGTTGTGGTTGACGGAGCAGCCCGAGGTGGAGAGGGCGTGGGTCGAGCCCGTGTTTGATTATGCGTTGAGCCCGAGGAATTTGGTTGTCGTGGGCTTGAAGAAGTAGTAGGTGGGAGGGTGTTGACGGGCTTAGACGATGTAGGTACACGGTCAAACAAGCATGGCGCACCGGAACTGTGTCTAGGTAGGTAAGGGGTCATATACCCAGCAAGCGGCCTAGTCCGCCATCAAAGTAAAGCGTGGTCTGTCTCTCGGCTGCAACTAAAATACTGGTCCATACCAAAAGTCGGATACTATGAACCCACAGCAACGAAAACCATCCAACTTCCAACAATCCTTATCCAGCACACTCATCACCCCCAATACGAATCCTGGCTCTTCCTTCCACCCGCCTTGGGTGGCGTCGTCACCGTGTAACTCCACGTCTCGTCGCCATCAACGAACAGCCGATATTGCAGCATACTTTGCTCGCTAGTCTTCGGGCTGGTGATCTCGATAGCACCGAACTTCGAGTTGCCATCCGGAATGTACCTACGCAAGCAAACGTCAGCGAACATGGTTCCATTGTCCTCTTGCCCATCCGTCTTCACCGACGGCAATCGGTCCACGCCGTACTCCACCAGAAAGGACTTACTTCAAACAAACATCCTCCTCATCCCCGACATCCTCATACGTCCTGACAGGCAAATAAAACATGCTCAGCGGACTGGTGCTGAACTCATGCACCGTCGCGCTCTGCGGCCACCTGCCATCCTTTGGCGGCGGGAACGCCGTCGCCGCAAACTCGTGCCTGTCGCCGCTGAGCACGACGAAGCCGACGCCGGAGCCGGCCGCGCCCGCGTCCCACATGGCTTCCAGCAAGCGCTGGCGCTCGGCGAGGTAGCCGCCCCACGTGTCGAGCTTGGACGGGCCGTGGCGCCAGTTCTTCGTGAAGGGGATGCTGGACACGACGACCTTCCAGCGCACGCCGGGCTTGGCCGGCTCCGCCTTGATCCAGTCGAGCAGGTCCTCGGCCTGCTGCGGGCCCAGCATGCTCTTCGTCGGGTCCCACGTGTCCTTTTCGCGCTCCGGTTCGCGATAGCGGCGCGTGTCCATCAGGAAGAAGCTGGCGGGGCCTTGGGTGAAGGAGAAGTACGTGTCGCCCGCGTCGCGCACCGGCGGAGGGTTGACGGCGACCTGGTAGTGGCGCCACGGCTCGTAGGCGGCCTGGAAGACGCCCGTCACGTTGCGGTCCCAATCGTTCTCGATCTCGTGGTCGTCGAGCACGTGGATCCACGGGAGCTTGTCAGACACGGATGGCCATTCTGGCGCCGAATAGACCTGGCGGTACTCGCGTCGGTAGTCTTCATGCGCTGCGCCGTGCCGGATGGGCACGTCAATGTAGATGAAGTCGCCCAAGAAGAGCATAAAGTGCGCGCTGAGCTTGTCGATCCACTTGGCAAGGTGCTCGAAACCTGGAATGGAGAGGGGATGCTGGAATGGATTGTAGGGCACGCGGGGTTTAATGCAGCTGGAGTGAAGGAATGTGTATTTGCCGTGGTTGGCTTCCCTCGTGGATATCTTTCCGGCCGGCGGGGCGGTAATGAAATAACCGGAGTGGTTGTTCGATACGACCCATTGGTACTTGGTATCCGGTCTAAGGTGTGTGATTTCCATGGCCGCGGTGTAATCCGTCTCCTCCGACAGCCAGTCAATGCTTCCGGCGTGTTTCCACGCCGTATCGTGCGGGCGATGTCCAGAGTCCAGGCTGAAGGGCGGATCAGCGAAGCGGTAGGACACAAAGATGGGCAGCTTGCTCAAGCTCGGCTCGCGCACCATGAGCTTCGCCGATTTGTCCGATACGTATCCGACGCGTGCAAAGGAGAGGTCATGTTGGGGATAGAGCACTGGGGCGCGGTAGATCAAGTCCAGCATCATGGCGACCAGAAGGATATTGATGGCAAAGGTGATCCAGCTCCATAGTGCGGATGAGGGGCTCGGACGGCCAGTCAGGAGCGTCTTGAAGATGCGAGGGTCCTTCTCCTGGACGACGACGGTCTCCTCGACATCCAACTCCTCGACAGGCGCCGGCCGGGGGCTCTCGGCGACGTCCGGAGTGTCATCTCCCTGGGCAACCGTCTCCTTGGTTATGATATCGATTTCATCAGAGACAACCTTGTAAGGCGAGGTGGACCAGAAGCTAGCGAGGAACGAGGGGATGTAGATGGCAGTGAGGGCGGTCGCAAGCGGAGGTACGATCTAGAGGCAGTCGCGTCAGCCGGGGGTCGTGGGCGCGGCATTGGGGTATGCAGACACTCGTGGGGATCTACTCGAGGGTCAGCAGGATTGTGGGGTCTACGATTCGACGGAGCTCACCCATCGCAGGAACACGTAGACGGAGAGACGGAGGAGGATGGAGGTGGCGGTGGTGATGGTGTCGGAGGTGGAGGCCATGCTGCCGTTGCCTTCACATTAGAGCATGCCCCTGAAACAAAGCTGGCTAAGAGACTCGGGGGTCGCTCTCGTGCAGCTTCGCATGCTGCCGGCTTCTGCTGCTGGCCCGCGCACCGACTGCCTGACACTGATGTCAGTCCATCAGAGTGACGCCATCATCACGAGTCAGCCAGAGAAGGTCGTATCATCGTTTTTCCTGCCCCGGCACCCATTTATAGCCATCGCCTCTTCCACCTGTATGTACATTTCACTTGGGCGCCTTTCACGATCTCTGACGAACCAGTGTCATGCAGGGAATGGTTGATGGGTTGGATTCAACATGGTTATGCGAATTGTTTTCGCACAAAACTGCTGATGGCTGTCAGTCTTGCCGAGCAAGTCAGGACGTGGCTTATGGTCCGTGAACCGGCAAGTACGTCGAGCAATGGCGAGTGAGCGGGTTGCTCAGAAGACGAGTGCGACAAGACAGGTGAGAGTTGAGCAGATGGGTTGTGGTCTTGGCTGGTGAGTAAAAATTCCCGCGCTGGTTCGAGACGGATCAAGAGGAAAGTGCACCCAGGCGCAAAGGGCAGGCGCGCAAACAGTCAAAGTATTTAGAAGCTCGTTGTTACTTTTCTCCTCTTCAACGCTCTCCACATCAAACCGAGGAACAGGATGGCCACTCTTCAGCTGGGCATCAGGTGTACATACACACCTGTGGGCAAAGGACGGCACGCCGGAGAAGGGTATCGCACAGCGCAACAAGACCATCCAATTCACCGGTGCCACACCCCCTTGGAATACGGCTCCATGCAAGGACAAGGTCAGCCCGGATGGCCCGCCCGAGACTGACAAAAACACCACTCCCGCCCACATGCAGGATACTATGACATCCAGAGCGATTTCAGGGCATTTGTGAGGGCTGGATGGGTTTCAAGATTACAGGTTGGCGACTGGTTAGCTGGCCTGCTTCCATATCCACACAGATGTTGTCCGAGAAGCCTTTGGGTGAATGTGCACGACATAGCATGGTTTCAACGTCCTTCACAGGGTTCAGGCAGGCGAACCGCCAGACTGGGAGCGGCGGCGTCAAGGCCGTGCCGGAGCAACCAGCCCCAAACGCAGCACACTCCCCCACGGCTCGGGCCGCACCGACTTGCTCTGCTCCGCAATTGCGCATGGCCGCCGTTGGCCACCCCCTCATACGCAGGAAAACACGCTCGCTCTACGTTTGGCCCTATCGGGTGGGATCACGCCACCCCTTATCGCAGCCGTGTTCCTCGCCCGTCCGCAACTTCAATCTTCTACAGCGGCTCCGCCCTGCAGCTTGACCCCAGAATGGGGCCTGCGTCGCCGCCAGCGCTCTTCTTCTCTGCGGTTCCGGCTCGGACTTTGTTCTGACTCGGAGCGGCGACGAACGAGATTCGACCGAAGGATGGCTGAACGCCCACCGAACCCGGCGCCGCAAATCTGGAAAACCGCCGTTTCGAGCGAGACGGCCCCGACTGCACTGCCATGCGGATCCGCAGATGCTTTGAGAAGCACATGAAACGTGGTTGATGGCGTGCGGCACCGCAGCAAAGGATCTCGTCTCGCTTGCTTCATGACATATGGTGTGATCTTACCTCCAGACCAGCCCGCTTTATTCCCGTCTGCGGTCCCCCGCTGCCGATAAGCGCATCGAACGGGGGATCGGCGCCTATTTTAGCCCTTCGTGATGGATAAGAGATGGATTTGGAAGTGATGCCCAGGTACGTCCTCCGCGCATCCGGTTCGATACGCACACAGTACGGCTAACCCTGTCGACAATGCTACTACTAGCAGCAGTTACGAGGCAGTTGAGGCCTTGCCATGTCGATGAATACGTGCTGTCTTCTCCATATGCTTGCTATACCACATCCACCAAACGCTACGTCAAGACATGCAGGGTGCTGCGTGCATGCAGATCCCACCGTCAGCCACGTCGAGGACCGGAGCCGATACAATGCTTGACACAAACATCCTTGCCACTGTTGCACAACGTGGCTGCTCACTTCGGCCCTATCCGGCGTCTCATAAAGCCGTCCAATCGCAGCCACGTCTTGGAGGCTCTGACACCGCTGGTACATACATGCATACATCCATGCGTGCATCCATGCGTGCATCCGTAGCCGCAAAGGCCAACTTCGCTCTTCTAACGGACGCCACCGGCGCGCCCAGACAAGTCACTGTGTCAAGGCTCCCTCGCACTCTGCGGTTCCGCACGAATTGAAGCTGCGGAAGCGGACCCATCACGACGTTTGCTACTGACACATCTGCCCGAGTCCAGGGTGAGTATACCCGTAGACGTGCGAAGTTGACGCACAACACAGCAAGAGGACAAAGCTGTTGTAGATCATCGCCATTCCAACGGCGCCTAAACAATATGAATGCTTGGTATTTGGAGAACGGCGTTATCTTACAGACATGAGCTCACCATCGACGGTGCGAGTCTGACAGGCTAGCCATGGCAGTCGGCACAAAGATGAGCCGTGCTCAAGCATTCAAGATTGCCAAAGGCCATCGACACTCGATCTACCCTGAACAACGATCTTGACCCAAACCGCTAAGTTTAGGCCCCCGCCGCGCCTTAGCTGATGCTTGCGTTGCCAGTGTGTCAACCCCGAGACGAGTACCCAAGCAGCATGAGATAGTACCATCGGTTGATATGGAGCGAAATCCCCGCGCTGGTACCAGAAAATGCGTAGCCTTCGTGCTGAAGCGCTGACGATGATATTTGGCGTCGAGGCTTGGCCAAACTCTGTGGCCATATAAGTGAGAGGATCAATATCATCTCACCCCTGAACCCTCTCCTTAGGCGCCATTTCCGCTTCAAGCCGGGTCGGCGAGCTGGGCATACGTCAGTATATTCAACTGGCCAGAAAACAACATCTCTTTGGTAATCATTTGCGTACACCCCTTTCCTTTGCCAGCCGTTAACTCATCACTCAAGGCCCTTCATCGTCCGTCAACCAAACGGCTTCATCGACGTAACCCTCCGCAAGAAGGCACCCTCACGGCCGTTGCCGGCATGCCGACTTAGGACCGACGAGACATGTCTCGCTTGAGCACACTCCGACACCGCTGCGCCGCTCGGCCATTGCTTCGGCATGATTCTGGCATTGCTACGGCCCGGGAGACAGAGGATCCGCGCCGACACGTGAGGGGGTCCTCGGTCGACCATCCACCGATGCTCCGGACGACCGGAACATGTGGACCTGACCACCGACCTCGGCCTAGCGGGTGGGGTTATCTTTGTTGCTGTGGTCTTGATAAAGGCATGTGAGTGAGTAGTGCACGTGCGTAGTCATGATATGGAGAAATATGCAGCTTCGAAAGCCAGGCCCACAGAACGAGGCGGATCGGATTCCGCCCTAATGTCAAGGACACAACAATAGCTTGCATCCGTGGGCCTCTATGTCACCCTGCTTGGGAAGTGGGTAAGGTAAAGATATCAAACACGTCTTTGGATGATCGATGATGCGGTGGACCAGAGAACAGTCAGAAACTGCCATTCGACGCCGGGTCGCCGCTCAGTGGTTCCAACTGGAAGCCCAACGACGATCAACGACTCTCAAAGATCAAAGACTCGAGAAGCCAACTCTCCACAACGCCGTTCAAGAACCATCTCAAGTACCTCCAGCCCGAATATATACAACGGAAAAAGAAGTCATCACCTCCCCCCACCTTCCCCCCACTCCCTTCACTCACTGATACGGCAAATCACTCAACCACCTCGACACCGCCGCCGTCACACCCTCGAAATCGCCATCCCCGTTCGGGAAATCCCTCGTGTTTATGGTCAAGCCGACATCCAGCCCATCAGCCCTGCTATTCACATACGTCCTCGCCCCCGACGTCGTGCCGTCCCTCCACCCGAACGACCTCGCGCCGACGCCGTAAACCGCATGCCTCGCGGCAAACCTCGCCAGCGCGTCGGCGCTCGCCGCCAGCCCCGTCGCGCCGAGACACGATTCCTTGACCTGGCCGTCGCCGCCGAAGACGTGCGCGACGGGCAACGGGTCCAGCGGCGCGAGCGCCGACAAGCCCGTCGACCTGGACTCCTGCACGACGCCGTCGTCGACGTGGGCGGCGGATGACGTGTTCCACCGCACGACGCTGGCGGCCAGGCCGTCGGGCTGCAGCACGGCGGACGACAGGTAGTCCCAGTACGGGACGCCGGCGACGGCCTCGACGACGCGCGACAGCAGCATGTAGGCGTAGTTGCCGTACTCGTACCCGGCGCCGGGCGTGTAGTCGAGCGCCTGCGTGCGGTACATGTAGTCGATGACGTCGGAGAGGGTGGCGGCGCGCGCGCCGTCGGTCTGCGCGAGGGCGATGTCGCGCATCTCGTAGGCCGGGTCGCCCGAGACGCTGCGCTTGAAGCCGGCCGTGTGGTCGAGCAGCTGCTGCACGGTGATGGCGTCGGAGCGCGAGTCGTAAGCGCCCGTGTAGTTGAGGAGCGGGTAGACGGTCGCGTTTGGCTGCAGCCGGTTGGCGGCGAAGAGCGAGGAGATGGCCGCGGCGCAGAAGGCCTTGCTGTTGCTGGCCAGCAGGAAGGTGTCGGTGGGGGACGTCGTCGCCCGCTCCGGCTCGCTCCACGTGTAGGCCTTGTTGAGCAGCGTGCTGCCGTTGCGCGCGATGGCCAGCTGCACCTGCCGCACGCCGGCGTTTTGCATGAAGTCTTGCATCAGGCTCTCGGCTTTGGCTTCGACGGCCGTGTTGTCGGCAAAGCCCGTGGCCGCGCCGCCGGTGACGCGCCAGGTGCGCTTGGAGGGCGTGTCCTGCGTCGCGAAGACGGCGGCGTATCTGGAAGAGCTGGCGCCGCCGCCGCCGCTGAGGTGGACGGGATACTTGCCCGACGCCTTCTGCCGTTCGATCTCGGCATCGAGATCAGCGGCCGCCAGGTCGTACTGCAGATCCCACGAGCCGATGCTCGTGTCCGCCCACAGGCTGGTGTAGCTGCCGTCATCCGCGATGGAGAGCGACGCCGGGCGCCAGTACGGCTTGCTGGTCTCGGTGTCGATCGTGTCCCGGAAGCCGGCGGCGGGCGTGTTGGCCGTGTACGCGGTCCACTTGTCGTACAGCGGGTTGGCGTGCCAGATGGCGCAGAAGCGGTAGTCCCCGGGCGTGCCGTACTGCCGGAACGACGTGAGGCCCTGGCGCAGGCTGTTTGCTCGCTGGTCGTTGCCGGCGAACTGGTCTTGGGTCATGTTGCACGTCTGCGTCCACGTCGTGTTCCTGCCCGCCTCCATGACGCCCGAGAAGACGGCCGACTCGCCGGGGCCGGTGACGGCGACGAGCGACGGCACGTAGCCGGCCGTCGAGCGCTCGTCGACCCAGGACTGGAATGCCGAGGCGTTCGCGTTGTGGATCGCTGTGAAGGCTGGTCCGGACCGCTGGACCCATACCGCGGCGTATTGAGCGTTCGAGACGTTGCCGTATGCACTCAAGGAGATGACTCTGTAGCCCTTTCCGCTCAGGTCGTCGTAGTGGGTCTGGTGTGTTTCGAGGTCCACGCCGTGATAGACTTCGAACTGTGGCACGCTGGATCTCTGTGAAAGAAGCCCATGTTCGCCGGTAGGTAGAGACGCTGTCGGCTCAAGCAGGCCGGCAAGGATGGAAAAAACGAGGGGCAATGCCTGGCTCCGCATGGTCCGCAGTCAGCCTCTGGCGCAGTTGGAAGGAGAATCCGAGAAGGACGAAATCAATGTAGGTCGTTGCAATTACCTAGATATAAGGCTATGCCTTGCCCCCTAAATATAGATTTTTGCTCGTACTAGTTTCGCGTAGAGCGACCTCTCGTATTCGGAGAGCCCTATGCTGTGCTTTGCGTCCATTAGCCTGCCCACGCTTACCGGCTTTAGGTGTTTTCGTGTGCAAGGACCATTCAGTCGCGCTCAGTTCATCTTAGTGCAAGCCACGCGCAACCGTCTATACGACAGTTGAACACGAAATAGGCGACACTTGCCAAGTGACGTGACGAAAGGCGCCGACATCCTCAACAGAATTTTTGATGATACTTGCACAGAGTGTTTGTAGCTCGTGCAGATAAACAAGTGTCGTCGATCATTGTTGATTTTCGACCTCTTGAATTTGTTGCATCCTATGGATGGGGTCACGAGTGCATATAGAAAAGTATGACAGCTTGTTTCCTGAGGGCGATCATGAAAGAGGAACGGACAAGGAGGAATGCAATCGGTCTGTATCGAGTTGATGTTGCTGGCACCGAGCTTGTTGTATGTAGTGGCAGAGCAAAACGAACGCCCACTTGCGATGATTGGAGCTTCCTGATATAGCTATCCATGAAATCCGTGCGGTTACAAACCAAGACCGTGTCAGTGTATCTTATTACTTACCTCTGTTTGTTGCCCAGCGCCACCGCCAGCACACCTCGCCGCCTCCAGCACAGCCGCAAACGCACGCCATGGGCCATAAAAAGTCAGTCCGTGAACCTTGGCTAAGAAGCATATCGATCCCACTTCTCACTGAGTCTCAGCTTCTCTCGCCAGAGGGACAGGAAAATCTTCGTTGATGTTCGACAAGACCGCAGCGGAGTCAATCTCCAATCCGTCAGCAACGCCCACTTCGACCGCGTACCCCTGGTTCGGCATCATCCTCGGTATCACAGCCACTTTTGGGATACTCGTCGCCTGCTGACTCTTGGCGGCATTCTTCAAGTGCTGCGAGTCTGTCGTTACAATGATCCAACACGCTCGCAGTCCAGCCGACAGAAGGCCCGATGACGACGATGGGGATGGCAGGACTTCCCAGCCCAGGCACTCCCCAAGCTCATCCACATTGCCAACCATGTACGGCACCACGGCCAGTGTGGAGAAAGAAGACAGTCATCCATCGGAGCACAAGTTTGAGGGGAGAGCAAACGAGACGTGGATGTTCAGGACCGCGGACGAGCGCTGGGAGATGTACTCACACCTTAGAATACTGGAACAGAAAATCGAATTGCTCTACCATGCTGTCAACAAGGTCCAGAATGATCATGAGGAGCTGTCCTCAATCGTCACGGGTATAGCACGCGAGATCATGTCCGAGGCCTCAGCAATGAGCGATTTTGACACAAAAGCGAGCCCTCAGTACTTGAGCTGCGATTCAGAAACGGATGGCATGGAGGGATCTTCGGACGTTCGTTCCATCCGTGGTGGCAGCCATCCATCCTTCAACCTCGCTGTCAATCAAACTCACAGGTTCTTGGATCCATTCGGGTGTTCTGAACCCGAGGGCATCAGCGAGCTGCCAGGTATAACGGCAGAAACTCTGAAGCCAGAAGCTCCAAGGGGCCAACCTGGTGATTTCCACTTTTCAAATCCGCTGCACAGCTTGGGAAGATCCGCGACACCGCCGATTCATCTGGATACATTTTCGGACACTTCAGAACAGCGTGCAACGCCGCCCCATCATCGATTCAGATCTGAGTTCGGCAGGCCCCGTCCCTTACCCATACTGCCCAACCCCTACCTCCCGCCGCCGCGCCCTCCGCCGCACGGCAGGAAGCCAGAAAGTTTAAACCTTGAGTCGTCTCGACCCATAACTGCGTGCGCGTATTTCGCGTCGCCGAGCGAGACTCCTCTCTCTCTACCGACGGAACCGGGGGAAGGCCAACACGACAGCAGGCGCTGGACCCACTCGTACGGCCGCGGCTACCGCATGGGTCGCGACGGCAGGGCCATGAGGCATCGAGGATCAGCTTCTGAACAGACCGACGGCGCATATGATGGACCTTCCAACACGATCGGGCCTGGTGGATTTGGGACCCGTGACGAAGTGCTGGACTCCTTGCGCTGGACTTACAGGCCAGATCAGGGTTGGGTCGGTAATCAGTCTGACGCACCGGATCCGGTGTCCACTGATGACTCTCGCTCGTCTACCGCATCCTGGAGGCATGGAGCTTACTTCGGTACATCGGATCGAGAACGGGGTCGTTGGGCGAACTGGCGGGATCGGCCAGCTGAAGGAGGCTCTTCGAACACCACTCGTGGAGAGTGCATGGCCAGCGACACTGATGGAGAGTCGAACGACAGCGAGAAGACAACGCAACCGAGGAGCCCTCAGGAGGTTGATCCAGTCCTCCGCCTGGCGCTCCGGCTTGTCGAAATCGACTACCAACAGTTCCGCAAGTCCCAAATTTCCCACACACTTCCTCCTCCAGTCTCGCAGCAGCCCAGTCAGCGCCACGGCCACCGAGAAGACGGTACAAAGGAGCAGCCTGTCGCTCCCCGACGTGCATCCCTGCCTCAGCAGCCTTGTTCATTCCTCAGCTCCCACGACATCTTGGGGCTTGCCGCGATCGTTCTGCTGAGTCCCGAAGAGAATGAAGGATTCCCTCGTGACTTGGATCCCTGTGTCCGCTACATGCAGGGCGCCATACTGTGGGCATCGTTCCTGCAACGGCCCGCCCCCGACTCTCAAGCCATGGTGTGGATGACCGGACAACAGATCGAAAGCCATATCGTGCGCTTTCTCCGGGCTTACTGCACCACCCGCGCCAGGATCGACACTGACGCTCCCACCTTCTGGCATCAGGCTCGTGCGATTGTCTCTGCGCTCCTCAGGAAGGCAGAGCGATCGCCAAGCGGCCAGGTGACGTTGCTGGAGTTGTGGCGGACGCGTCGCCCTCGTTTGAGAGTTATGCCGCGCCAGGCGCGTGATCCGATGGGGTTCAGGAGAGAGCTTGACCGCGTGCGGATCAATGCGCCATACATCGGAGGCAGTGTTGGAGGAAGTCAGCCAGACAGTGCAGCGTCTCCTCACATGAGCAGGTTCCGTGACCTCATGGCTCGTCGACATATGGGTACTATGGTTGCTTCTCCTGAGTCCGATGAAAATTACCGCCAGCACATGGGCGAGCCGGCGAGCGTGGCAGCGAGAAGAATGGCCAGGACGTCGCAAAAGATGGAGGGCGGAAGACTCTACAGCGACCCGTTCAGACAGCAAAATCATGAACGTACACGAATGTCGCCGGCTTTTGGCGGGGGAAGAAAGGATGAGGACAACTTTGATCAGAGCTTCGGATTCTACCGCTAAGTATTGAGCTGTAAAGCTACGTGGAAGACCAACACAAAGCTCTGTTTGGTAGTACGTAACACAACGAATGATATTAGTGGTGTTATTTCCATCCAATTTTAGGAGTGTTGACTTCGAATAAACTGCCAAGTTAAGGAATGCTCGACGTCTTATCAGAGGTGCTGCAGTCACATGCATGCTAAGTGGACGGGCGAGATTGAGAATTGTGAGCAGTTATTTTTCGCTTTTCCCAGGAAATTGACCAGGTGTACCTCGGCCTCGGTGGCGAGCGAGCGCCTGTCGGGTGTGATACGAGACGGCAGATCTCCGAGTCGGGTAAGAGATGGTATGCGAGCAGGTTTGGATAGAGGGGGGGTTCTTTTGGAAGTTACAAGATAGAGGTGGTAACTTATCAGTGACCGGCCGTAGTGCGGCGGAGAAGCTCACCGGATAGTTTTATGGTACCCAACGGTGTAGAGGATGACGCACACGGCTTGGACGCGGTGGCCTGGGAGACGGAATGATATTTGAATGTTTTCAGAGATTCTCCGTATGGAACTCGCTGGTCTAATTGACTGTCACATGTTCTTTGCTGATGGAGCAAAAATGTCGGCAATGACCTCATTATCGGAGAAACGAGGCAAACGGAGCAAGGTCGTCCAGTCATGGATGTCAAGGGAGCAAAAGCTTTCCATGAAGGAGTGAATCTCCTTCAAACTTCTGACTACTTACTAATCTCGTCATTATTCAATCATTCAAATACTCCATGCCTTCACCTGCTGATCTTTCAGTGGTACTTGTTCAGAAAGAGAACCCTCCAGTGGCGCCACAAGCTGCTCCTTCCCGAGGGTAAATGGCAAGCTCTACGAAACAAATTTCCGCGTCTTTAGCGAAAGTCATCAGTTTGGACCTGAAGTATTTGGCATGACTGCGCTTCCAAAATCTAGCGCAGTAGGAGTCGGCCGCGTTGAAGTCGCCTCAGTCCCGCTTTCATCTCTGATTTTGAGACGATGAACACACATCTCGTCAAAGTAGTCTTACAACTCGCTATGATGGAAATGGAATCTTGCCTCGTCTTGTGGACAAGCACTGAAGGTCGGGAGGTAGCTGAATTGGATCGGGAAAGACCCAGGGGAGGTGGGTAAGTGTGACGAGATGAGCGGCACGCGCCAGAAGTAGGTGCCTAAAGTCCAGAGTCAGAGTGAGTGAAGTGTCGGAAGAGAGCCAATGGTTGCCGTGGGCGGAGCCGTCGTGCGATGGTGGAAGCAAACAACATGCCGCAATGCGGTGACACAGATGGGCATGTGTCGATCAGTCGTAGGCTGCCTCCCGCCGATGGCACCCGGTCAGGCAGGCGCAGTCCTCGGTGCTTCCGAGTACGGTAGGCACCAGCCTTGCAGTGGCGAGACAGGCCCTCAAGGAAGGTGCGCTGTTTAACGGCTCCTCTTCCTCCCTCCCTCCTCCATTCCTTTCCATGCGCCTTTCTGCGATGTGCGGCTGCTGGCCTATCACCGAGTACATCATCGAAGACCCGCCCAAGCCCAAGCCGAAGAGAAAGAAGCACCGAAGAATGGCTTTCTGGGACCACTGGCGCAACTGGTCGGTAAGTTCTGACTCCCCGCTCGCCGCTTCTCCATTCGGACGCTGCCGCTCCGTCGCACCTGATCTGTTTTCTCCATCCGCTCTTGAACCTTTCCCTCGCCCGCTCCCTCTTCCTACCAACTACAACTCCGCAGCACTAGCACTTTCGCACTCCAACTGCAATCATGACCCCCGTCGCCCAAGTCAACGACTATCAGCAGTGGGCCCAGAGCGCCGATCGCGGTCAGACGGTCCATCTGGCTGCGGCTGCTGTCACCACCGCTCCGTCCCAGGCTGCACCCAAGGCTGCACCTTATGCACCTTATGCACCTTATGCTTTCCATGACGTCCCCGCTGCCCACGCTGCCCACGATGCCCACGACGCCCATGCTGCTCAAGCTCCGCAACTGAGTGGCGCACAGGATGACGACCAGCGCTACCACACTTACTACTACGTGCCTCGCTCTGACGCCGTCAACAGTAGCTACTACTACGCGGTACTTCTTCACTTTTCGTCGCATCTTTTGACAATCCCGGGAGCATGTCGCTGACTCTATCTTACAGTGGCCTCGTGGCGCTGGCCAGTACTCCGGTACTCAGTACTCCGGCCAGTACTACGGTCCGGGCTACAACAACCCTTACAGCTATCATCACAACTGGTTCGGTCGTACTTCAAACGAGGTCTACCGCGACAACATGGTGTACTCTACGCGTCGCCATGGTTCCGACTCCCGTCGTGGTGATCAGGAGATGGTCCCACGTGATCCGGCCGACGACCAGATGTTCTACGTGAAGGAGCTTGATGGACACTGGACTCTGCGCTCCTACAACACCATTGAGAACGACCTTCGCCCCGGCTACTGGGACAAATACCATGGCAGGGCTCACTTCGTTCGCACTCGCGACTAGACCTGTGTCAAGTGGTAAGCTCACTCGTTCCTTGCAATCAGGTCAGTACTTACTTTTGATGTTCCAAGGCACCGTCGCCCCAAGTCAAGTTCGGCTCGAGAGGCTTTCACACAATGGTGTGTCCTCCAGTTTCACTTTCTCGGAGAGCGTGCAGTGCCTCCTGCACAGTACATTGGACGCTAGCGATGCCACGCAATACCCCCGGGCTTTGTTGTGACGTCTTCTTCGGTGCTGAGTTCTAACCATACTGCGATCTTCACCGATTCACATCAGATTGAACAAAATTCAACGGATCGGTCTTTGCTTGATTTCCCGGATCTCTTTCCTCGGTCTTCGGCTCCTTGTCGCATCAGAGGCACTCGTTGCACGGCAGTCTCTGAAATACTCGGAGCCGGGTACATACTTGATCCCTTCTACATTTTGATGCTGCTTCTGGGTTTCTTCTGACGAGTCTACGGACAAGTTGCGGTTTGCTTTTGACGCCACAGCCTGTTTTGCTCTCGCGGTCAAACAAGTTTAGAGAGCAAGGACTGGGAGCGAGATAGAACCCGAATTAGCATTTTGAGTTTCAAAACGTGTCCTCATGGCCTATGCAAACGCAGAGCAATATGTCGTTGCCTGGCGGTGACGAGGTGCATATAAGGTGCGCCAGTGCGGGCGCACGCCACCGTTTTCTTAGGCTCGCCGCGCTGCATCCAAGCCGACCCCACCACCAATGACGTCGCACGCAAAAAGATGCCGCTCCCCACCGCTAGCCCGCTGAATACCTTCGGCTTCGTGTTTGCTCTTGTTATCGCCTTCTTTCCCAATCTCTTCATCTACATCCTCAGGCTCCCATTAACGGCTTTCCTACCTTCCACCCCATCAATTCCTTCGCTGCCGCTGTGCGACTGCTGCCCGCCTGTGCACTGCTTTCCGACCGCCACTACCGAACCGGCCCTCGCGCACCCCACCTCACCACAACTACAACCGCCATCGGTCGCCAACACAATGTCGTGGACGCAGAAGACGATCCACCTGCCGCCCAAGTCCAAGGGCGCGTACCTGGTGACGGACCACATCGAGCGCGAGCTGCCGGAGCTGCGCGACTACAAGGTCGGACTGCTCAACCTGTTCGTCCAGCACACGTCGTGCGCGCTCAGCTTGAACGAGAACTGGGACGAGGACGTGCGCGAGGACATGACGGACGCGCTGGACCGCATCGCGCCCGAGGACCGCAAGGGCAACCTCTACAGGCACAGCGCCGAGGGGTTGGACGACATGCCAGTACGTCACTGCTCGTGTGGAAAGCTTTCTACATTTCTCCATTCGGCCCCCCCTATGGATGATGGGCATTGGAACTGACCAGCTTTCTTTTCTTTTTTCTTGTTGCTAGGCACACATCAAGTCGGCGCTCGTGGGCGCGAGCGTGACGATTCCGATCTCGAATGGCAGGTTGAACACTGGGACGTGGCAGGGCGTTTGGTACCTGGAATTCAGGGCCAGCAAGCACGCGAGGAAGGTCGTTGCGACGATTCAGGGAGAGAAGCAATAAGTGGGCAAGGACAGGCAAACATACGTGGTTGATGATGAAAGGAGAGAAAGGTGTTCAGCGGAGTTGTGGAACGATTGCATTCAATCATGTGCATAAGAGTGGATGCAGTTTTAAGTGCGTGGAATAGATTCCCGTGTCGGCGACATGCTTTTCCTGGCGTTGCTTATCAAGAATTCACGAGCTTGGGTTCAAGCCATCTTATAGGGGGGTTTTTTTTTTCTTAACTTTTCTGATGATGCTATCCGCTTTTCCGAGGTTTGCTACAGGCTTTCGCGTGTTTTCTGTTTGCAACCTTTACCTTCAGAACCATGCCGACATGACCATTACCGCCATTCAATGAACTTTCCCGCTTGCCTTTTGTTGTGAATATATCCAAATCCTGCTCAATACTTCATCCTTCCCGTTTCTCAACAGCTGGCTACACATCCATCACATCTTCGGTGACCAAAACCGGCGTTCAAGCCCCATCACTCATCTGAGGAGACTTTGGACGCCCTCGCCATGTCCCTGAAACTGCCGCTGCTAATCTTCCTCTCTCCGTCGTCGCCGCCCGGTCCGGCCGTGTATTCACCCGCACGCCTCTTGGCATCCCGCACCGCCAGCTCGTCCAGATCCGGCGAGGGGATGTTCCTCAGCCACGTCCAGTCGATGTGGCCCCACAGCATGAAGTCCAAGAAGCAGCGATGCATGTTGAGCTGGCGCCTGGCCGTCTCGCGCAAGACCAGCTGATCGGGGCGCAGCAGCAGCGCGCCGCCCTGCCGCCAGCCCTCGCGGCACAGCGCGCCCACCTCGTCCGTCCGCACGCCGAAGACGGAGTCGACGAACGGGCGCTCCGTCCCGCGCTTCGTCTTCCTCGTGCCGATCGCGTCGAGGACGTCCGGGCGGACGGTCGTGTCCCAGCGGACGAGCATGTGCAAGAGCTCGGCGCGGGTGCGCGCCGCGCGGCCGCGCAGCGCCTCCCACAGCACGACGAGGCTGCGCTGGCCGAGCAGGAGGCGGCGCAGGACGCACTCGCCCGAGCCGAGCAGCGGGTCCGCGAAGCGCATGTCCAGCTTGATGAAGAACATGAGCGCGAGGAAGAGGTCGCGGTTCGTCCACAGCCGCGCGTCGTGCACGACGGCCAGGCGCGTGCCGTTGAACGGCTGGTCCAGCAGCGCCCACACCTTCAGCACCGCCCCGTCGATCAGCCCCGGGAACCGGTGCCCCTCGCGCGCGAGGCAGAGCAGCATGTCGTGCACGATGGCTTCGCGGTACGCGCACATCAGCACCCAGCGCAGGCCGGGCACCGTCCGCACGACTTCTGGCGGCGGCGCGGCGGGGACGTTGATGTCGGTGCTGGGCGCGAGGGGCCACTCGGTTGCTGTGAGGGTCTGCGTGGCGCCGTCGAGGACCGGGTTGATGTAGGTGCTTGGTGCGTCGCCGCGGTGGGCGGGCCGGGTGCGGAGCATGGGGTCGCGGATGCAGGCGCGCCGGTAGAGCTGGTAGGGGAAGATGGTGCTGGCGAGAGGCGCGAAGTTGCGGGTCAGCTGCTTCATGTGCGTCGAGTAGTGCGAGTTGACGAGCACGTAGAAGCGCTTCGAGACGCAGTAGAAGTTGACAAAGTCCCGCAGGCCCATGAAGTTGCACACGTTCAGGAGGATGTCGTTCTGGCTCATGATGGCCTCGCCCATGCTGAACACCATGCGCTGCTGCTGTGGCCTCCTTCTACCCTGGAGATTGGGGGGCATGTCCTGCGCGCGAAGCACAGGGCTTGACGGCGGCGTGGGGGAACCGATGTCGAGGTCCTCGAGCGGCTTGTCTGGTTCGGCGGTTTCGAGGGATGCCATGATCTCGTCGTATGGGTCCTCTTCCATGCCAGACATCTTAACGTCGCTCGCGTCATCGATATCTTCCTTCTTGACACTCCCCGTCTCGCTGCAATCAGCGACCTGTGCATCGTCTTTCTTTCCGCCATGAGCGGCGTCACCAAAAAGCTGGCCGAAAGAAGATGCCAACGCGGACAAGGGGCCACGCGGGTTGATCGGCGAAGCGCGGCTCGAGGAGTTGGCAGTCGGCGGCAGAAGGGTACTGGCCGCGTCAGCAGAAAGGCCGTTTATACCGAGCCCGAACGAGGCCTTCTCTGGGGCGGACGCCGTTTCGCTGGTCTTGGGCGACTTGTTTGCTGCAGAGCATTCGGCCGGAGAAAACGGACTGTTGGCCTCGGCTGGTGAGATCTTCAGGTTTGGCTTGGTGCGCTTGCGGCGGAGGCCAGGCGAGGATGAGTCGACGAGTGGAGAGTTGCTGGCCTGGCGCTTGCCTTTGCTCTTGGCTTGACCGGGAAGTGAAGCGGCGGGAGGTCCTATCGACTTGCGTGAGAAATCTGCTCGTAAGACCGGAACAGAAGCGGCTACTTGCCTTGCGGTGGATAGGCAGCCGAAGAGTTCGGGGCAGGCTTGGACTCAGTGTACTGAGTCGCAGCGCCATGCTGGCTTTCCCTGTGAGTGTCCTTGTTGTCGTCCGTCTCATCGCAATTACTCGGGTTCAAAATTGACTGGATATCCATGCGCTTTGACGGTGACATCTTGTTTGTTTGGATGGAGTGAGTTGGAGCCGTGGTAGAACGAAGCGGCTGCTTGTGGACTTTTCAAGTGAGGAAGGCGGAGGATGAAAGGACGAGAGGCTGATGAGAAGCGCGGCGGTGCATAAGTAGGGCGCGACAACAATAGGAAGGGTTGGTGTGTGAAAGTAAACAACGTAAACGAGTGGCTGGACAACAACCACTCACGCACCTAAATCCAAGCTCCTCACTTTCACCACAAATACAGTTTCTCATATTGGGGATGCTATATGCTGCGCTCCACTCATAGAGCCGAGTCTCGAAAGTCTCCTCGGGCGAATGAATGCCTGTTGAAAGGCGCTGCCAGGATGAGCTGACACTGTCGTCGTCGAATCTTACAATAACAGAAAGGTTTTCACATGTACGGTATCTTTGTTTTTGGTTTTTCGCCGCCTGTGCCGTCTGGTGGATGAACACCGCAAGAACGCCTGGACCTACCCAATGTTGAACGCCAAATCCGGGAAAGAAGCAAATTGTGTGCCGCCCAAAACACAACCAGGCACAATGCTTATCGTCGGCCAAGGACAAGTGTCAAGAATTCTTCCCTGGTTTTCGCGGTAGAACGCATGCGCCCGAGCATGCAGCTGGTGGTCGTACTGGAGCCAGTCTTCTCAACGCCGCGCATCACCATGCAGAGATGGCTCGACTCCATGACGACAGCAACGCCCTGGGGTTGAAGCACCTCGGACAGGGCAAGAGCAACCTGCTTTGTCAAGCGTTCTTGTACCTGGAGTCTGCGCGCGAACATCTCCGCGATCCTGGCGAGTTTTGAGAGGCCGAGGACACGACGGTTAGGGATGTATCCAATGTGCATCTAGGGCGCGTCGTCAGCTACGTTTACCCTCGAGTAAGTATGTCGCCACCAACCTTGCCCATGAAGGGAACCAGATGATGCTCGCAGAGCGAGAAAACCTCAATGTCCTTCACAATGACGAGCTCATCATGGTCCTCGTGGAAAACTGCCCGGTTGACAATGTTGAACAGATCCTCCTCGTAGCCCTTTGTGAAGAAAAGCATGGCTTTGGCGTAACGCTCCGGAGTCTCGCGAAGGCCCTCGCGGTCGGGATCTTCGCCAAGGCATTCGAGGATCGTTCGCACTGCGCCCGAGAGTTTCTGGAGACGTTCCTCCTTCTGTTCGTCGGTAGCCTCTTTGCGCTCGCGCGTTCCCAAGCCTAAACTCGCGTAAGCTACGATGGGCCGACCTCATACGATTTGTGCTCCTTACTGGGCCAGCTCAGGCCGTCAAAGTCGATGGTGGGATGCTGGGTAAACGGACTCTGCGGGCGACTCGTGGCCAGCGGCGTGGGCGGAGATGCCTCATCTCTTGGGTCCCGGGCATGTTCTTCCAATCCGTTCACCATGTGCGCCTTGCCGCGGACGAGGTCCGTCTTGTGCGTCTGGGGCTTGGAGTAAACGCCATCGGGACGCGCGAGCTCAATGGGCTGACGGGCGCTAGCAGATGACTGGATCGACGCGTAGAGATTGTCGCGCTCGCGCTGGTCGCGAGTCTGTGTCGTCGAAGTGCCGTTCACGACGTGCGGGGGAACGGCGGAGAGCGGTTCTTGCTGTGAGGGATCCATTTTCGCGCGGGAGATTGCGGGAGGTAAATTTTTTGGGCGCGCTGATGCGGTTACGTCAGGTCAGGTCGGGCCGGGCGTGCGAGGCTGGCTGGCACAAAGAGACTGATGGGGTAGTAGTATTGTCTACAGGCGCGGGGCCATCGCGAGCACTGGGGGAGCACAGGTCTGAGCGAGGCTTGCGATCGGCGAGAAGTAGGATGCCTACTGCTATGACACATCTCGGGGACTTTGGCGGCGAAAGAGGTTGCGCCTTCGGTACCGAAAAACGTTGCCAGATCCCTGTCGTCACAAACCCGCCGAGCGCACGCCTGCAGGGTCACGCCGCCCGGGCACCGGCCGGAGGGGGCGGCCCTGCTTACGTGATGTGCCGCCGGCTTCACAGCCCAGCGCCGCGCAGGGAGAGCGGCCCTCCGCTCTGCACAACCTGCTCCGCTGCCATCGCCAGCCATCTCCGGGCCGACCTCCACCGTCACCCTTGATCCGCCCATCGCAAGTAACCGCCCTCCGGCACGGCATCTTGGTATGTACCCCCCGTGCTGCCGCCCTCTTCCGTTGGCGACTGTTGGGGCACCGTGACGGCCAGGCGACAGCATCGCTGCTGCGGTCGCGCTGCCCACCCACACCGCTTAAGCGCTCCCAGGGTTCTGCCCGACCGCGCGTCCGCCCCGGCCTCAGATCTCCACCACTATACTCAGACGCGTTTGTTGCATTCGGAATGGGCTCGCTGGAAGGAGGACGGGCTTGTTGCCCTTGCAGTCTCGCGCTGGACAGCTGAGCGGCCTTCGTTCCGCCGCTCGGCAGGCGCGAGATACAACGGAATCGCAAGCAGATTCCATCGGCGCCTGGATGGGGAGTGTTTGGGGACCTACGTTTCAGTTCTGCTAACTACCCCACGTTGCCAACATGTCCCGTTGCAGGGCACAACGTTTGACGCTGCGGAGGGACTGGCGCTTCGTTTGTGCTTACGCTCTAAAGGGCTGTTTTCTTGCCCTGCCGAGCAGCTTTCTACGTCCGCTTTGTGTGTGGTAAACCACAGAGACACCTGGAAATGCCGGCTTCCATCTCGGCGGTCAGAAGGGGGGTTGAGCTACGCTCACTACTCGTCGAAGTCGACAGCCGTGGACTGCGCAGTGCGGAAAGTCGCAGAATCGCACCTCGAAAGGCGATGGCTGCCTCGACAGCAAGCGTTTGAGCGCAGCCGCTGTGTTGATGGGCACTGGTCGAGAGAACGGCGCGCATGGCGTGCTTCGACTCGCGTGCCTCATCAAGCCATGGTCAAGCCCGCCGAGCATCGACATATACTGTTCAAGCGCCGAAGAAACCCACCCGACAGCAGACATCGCCGCTCCAAGCCACCAGGCTCCGTCCTCGCCGCCATGCACTGTATCCGCAGAACTAGAAGCGAAGCAGAGAACCCAGAAGACTCGTCGCAGGCTGATCGGCGTGCGCGCTCACCCAGGACCCGCCCACCTAACACGGTGGGTGGCCGAGTGCACATTTCCGGGCACCCGGACGGGCCTCCTCCGCCCCGAGGACCGTCGTCGGCTGAGGCCGGGCAGCTGGAGCGTCGAGACGATGGCTCTGGCTGCTGCGGGCTGCGCGTGCATGAATTGTAGATAGCTTGGCCTGTGACAGACGCGCGAATCAGCGGACGTGCGATTCGATAGAGGAGCAGGATCTGAGGGCAAAAGCGACGGGCTGGGCCCGGGGCGGAGGGTGGCGGCAGAACGCAACGCATCGCACCGCAGGCCGGACCTCTTCTACTCCATCTTCTGCCGGCATTTCGAACGCGACGCAGCACGTCCCGGGCTCACTGAGATACTAACACGACGGTCGTTGGGCTGAGTCGGCGCACGCTGGAGTTGGGGTCGCTGCCGCCGCCGCCGCCGAGATCACGGTCACGGCTACGCTTAGCCGGCTTCGGGACTGAGCCTCACTGCATTTCGTGCGCGCGCCGCCTCTCACCTCCCGCGTGCACCCTACCCGCGCAGGCTCTGGCTCGATTGCAAGCTCGGAACTTCTGCAGTCACTCGCACGCTGCCCCTCCTCCCCCCGTCCAAGCGTCCCGCCAACCCTGGGGTAAGTCTGCGTTTTTGGTGTGGTTTTCCTTTCGCATCTCGCGTAGCGTGCCCGACACCTCTCTGCACCTTGCTTGAGTGCCCACATGTCTTCCTGACTATCTCTATGGCTGGGTCAACGCCGTTGATAGATCAGTGGCGACCCGAGGAACCAGCTCCCAGGACCAGCAGAGCGAGGGCTGCAGGTGATCGCAGTCTGTCGCGCGAGCGGGGACGTTCGCCCGCATCGGTGCGCCGTGGACGAGGCCACGATAGGACCGCCACAGGTCGCCAGTCACCATCCGAGCACGCCCCGCCAGCATCCCGCCGCCTGTCCAGGACCCGCGAGCGCGAGAGGAGCCGCAGCCGGAGGCCGCGTCGCAGTCGAGAGCGGCCGTCGCCCACGCCAAGAGATCCAAAGGACGACCTTTACCGACCGTCTAGAAACAGAGCGCCGGGTGGAGAAAGGGCTTCGCGCGACCACAGGCACCGACACGACTCGCCTTCATCAGCAAAACGACGCCGAAGCACCAGCCCATCGAGTGCGAGAGAGCACCACAAGCGCTCCAAGCACCACCGCAGCCCCAGCCTCGAGAGATCGTCCGAACGGCCCCGTGCGCCAGCCAGACATACCGACACCACTTCTTCTCCCCGCCCCAGTCGCAGCGACCGGACCGCAACGCGCCGTTCGTCTCCCGGTCTCTACGTGCCGCCTGCTCCCCGCAGACGCTCGCCGTCTGCCGACTCGCACTACAGACGCGCAGTCTCTCCCCCACGACACGGAAAACGATCCCGATCCCCCGACAGACGCGAACGAGCCAGACGAGCCGACTCCCCACGCCACTCGCCATCGCGACGCCACGCCCACCGGAGACATTCGCCTTCTGTCGAGGACAGACGCAGGGATTACAGGGAAACAGGTGGTTCTGGCCTGAGGAGAGAGCGGGACTCCGACGTCCGGTCATCGCGACGATCTGCCCGCTCTCCTACTCCGCGCTCCCGGAGGTCTCCATCACCTGTCTCTAGACGGCGTTCGCCATCAGCGAAGTCGTCGAAAAGGGACCACCGCTCTGGTCTGTCCCCGCGCCGCCGGCCGTCCCGTTCGCCCGCACCGCCGTCCACAACGAGACATACACATCGAGCTGAGTCGCGCGCTTCTCGCGACTCTGACCGGCCTGTCAGACCAAGCTTGCCTATTTCAAGACGAGGCTCGCAGGATCGTGGAGGAAGTGGAGGGTACGAGTCAGACTCTGCAAGGTCCACAAACGAGGAGAGAAGGATGCGTGACGGATATCCAAACCAAGGGAGACCGCCGCGGCCTCCCGTGGACACGCGAAGCTACTCACACACCCCGCCGTACGCAACTCCAAATCATGTTTCTCCGCAGTCACAATCGCCGTATCCTGGAGGCAGAGGGGGCGGCTGGGGCGGCCAACAACCGTACTATGGGAGCCATCACGGGTAAGTTCCCCTTCATTATGACAATTTTAATTTGATATGGTCTAAAGAGTTCCAGGTCCCCACCTCATAGCTATTCCCCAAACCAATCACCCTATCATCCAAGCCACCCGCCATCGCAAGCATCATACTACCAACAACCTTATAACGGACCTCCATCAGGCTACCCAAGCCAGCCTCCGCCGTCTTATCGTGGAGGCCATGGCAGCTACCGTGGGAATCACTACAACTCGAGTGACCGCCGCTACCCGCCGTCAAGCTCATCGTATTCGCAACCAACGCCAGCTATCGGACGCGGTCGCGGCCACTACAGCAATCTTTCCTGGACACCAGCTACCGGCAGCCGTGGAGGACGTGCTCCAATTGACAAGCATCGCAGTCTTCTTGCCCCTCTTGTAGGCCAACAGCAGGGTAGTCAATCCCAATCGCCTGTTCCTGAACAAAGTCAGTCATCAGTTGACGAAGACGACAATCCTTTTCGTCCGTCGAAGGACTTGCGTGTCGAGGACCAAGGCCCAACGGAGAGGGAAAAGGAGAAGGAGAAGGAGAAAGAGAAGGACGAGCCTCAGCCGAAGCCTCCCGCTCCTGACGCTTCACAAAGCTCTTCGGGCCCAAAGATAAGCTTTGCACTCAAATCAAAGGCAGCTCCGTCAGTATCCTCTGCGCCGAAAGCCGACCTGTCCGCCAAACCTCGCGAACCCTCCGTTCTCGAGACTGCAGCGGTCAAAGCGCGACCGATTCCCGCACACCCCACGCCACCCAAACCGAGACTCGACTCTCGCAGCGACCGCCGCTATGATGCTCCATATGATCGCAGGTCCGACTACCGAGCGGATGATCGTCGGTCTGATTACAAGTATGATGACCGGAGAGACTATAGATACTCTGATCGTGACGACAGGGATAGACGGCCGGATTACAGGAGACCGGATGATCGAAGACACGATGACAGGAGGCCTGATGATAGGAGAATAGATGATAGGCGACTGGGCGACAGAAGATTAGATGACAGGCGGCTGGACGACAGGCGGCTAGACGACAGGCGAGGAGATGATCGGAGACTAGATGACCGGAGACCGGAGGACCGGAGGCTGGATGACAGAAGACCAGACTATCGGGGGGACGACGACCGGAGAGGCGACTACGACGATCGTCGGTCAGACTCTGGAGCGTCTGCTTTCCGACCAACAGACTTCAGAGTGTCTGATTACCGGCCCTCTGATGCAAGACGGCGACCTGAACCGAAGCAAGCACTGCGCAAAGAGAAGAGGATCATGAAGCGGCCCAAATCGAAGCCAACTCTCACAGCAGAATTCGCCGCTTCAGACTCGGTCTACTACAGGAAACCCGGTAATGAGTCCGTCGTCGGATCGGGAACGTACGGAAAGGTGTTCAAAGCGATCCACGTGTACACCAACAGCAAGGTTGCTCTGAAGAAAATCAGGATGGAAGGCGAACGGGATGGCTTCCCGGTCACTGCCATCCGTGAGATCAAGCTGCTCCAATCTCTCAACCATGACAGTATTGTCAAGCTTCAAGAGGTCATGGTGGAGAAGAACGATTGCTTCATGGTTTTCGAATATCTCTCCCACGACCTGACCGGCCTCCTCAATCATCCCTCTTTCAAACTCGAGCATTCCCACAAGAAAGATCTGGCCAAACAGCTTTTCGAGGGTCTTGACTACCTCCACCGCCGAGGCGTCCTTCATCGAGACATCAAGGCTGCAAATATCTTAGTCAGCAACACCGGCCAATTGAAGCTGGCAGATTTTGGCCTCGCCAGATTCTACGCCAAGCGGAAGAAGCTCGACTACACGAACCGCGTCATCACCATCTGGTACCGCTCCCCGGAGCTTCTGCTCGGCGAGACGCAGTACGGACCAGCGGTGGACATATGGTCCGCGTCTTGCGTGCTCATGGAGATTTTCACCAAGCATGCAATCTTTCCCGGAGACGGCGGCGAGATCAACCAGCTCGAGAAGATCTACAACGTGCTCGGCACGCCTACGCGAGCCGAATGGCCGGGCATCGTCGACATGCAGTGGTTCGAGTTGCTGCGGCCGTCGGAAAAGAAGCCGAGCACCTTCGCGGAGAAGTACAAAGAACGGGTCACGCCGGCGGCTTTCGACCTGCTGTCCGCCATGTTCCTGTTCGACCCGGCGGCCAGGCCGAGCGCGAGCGACGTGCTGGAGCACCCGTACTTCACGACGGAAGAGCCCCCGCCGAGGCGCGCCACGGAGCTGGAGGACCTGCAGGGCGATTGGCACGAGTTCGAGAGCAAGGCCCTTCGCAAGGAGAAGGAGAGGATGGACAAGGAGGCGCGCAGGGCTGCGAGAGAGGACGAGCGGAGAAGAGCGGGTGAGGGGGAGAAGAGGAGAGCCGGCGAGAGCAGCGTTGCCGACGCGGAGGGGAGGGAGGCGAAGCGGGTGAAGCAACATGGCGGGGAGAGCGTGGCGAGCGCTGGAGGTACGGGCAGTGGCCCCGCCCCCACGAGCACTGGCGGGGGCGACCCGATGGAAGTGGAGAAAGGGAGCCAAGGTTAGAGCTGGGTCTGGACTTGGGGGTCAATGGGTCAAAAAGCGAGCATGCTACTGCCTGAGCGGATGATTGACCGTCTTTCTATTTTTTTTGGGGACACGGGGATGTTGGTTCCGAATGAATTTTTTTTTTTTTTAAAAAAAAAATGGGAAGGCGGAAGCTGAGTGGGGAACGTGTTGGTGTTGGTACGCTTGCATCTTCCTTTCCCCATGCCTTTCCATCTTTTCATGGGGGCCCGTGTCATGTTTTTATATGTTTCTATTTTCGCAGCAGCTCGGAAAGTATGATCAATAGATATCAGCTCTTGGCGTGCACGTCACCGTTTCTGTCTTCTCGTTGGTAACTTCGTCGTTGTGTAGCCGTCCTCGACTGTTTGCACTCCTCACTCGTTCTTGTCGTCTTTGGCGAAGAGTGCTGTCATGCACCATGCATAGCTGAGGGTCGATGCCGTAAGGCGGCGTCTATTATTACATCCCTGCTTTTATGTTGGGGGCGACGTCTACTGTACGCAATCATGTTGCGTTAAAATGGGCGTGCGGTATATTACGAACAACAAGATGTTTGCTCGTGGGCGTTGAATCATGGAATCAAAATAAACTTATCGATAAAGTGTGTACGAGATAGAAAATGAGAACGTTTCAACTATCTTTATATTAAGGATAAACTAGATATGATGGCATCTTATCAGCAGGATAACAGTGCCAATATTACTTCCTTACCAGACGCGACTCATGTCTATCTAGAGACACTTCGATCTAAAAACGTAATGCTGGAAATATCTTTGTTCGCAACATGTTCTAACCCAGACAGGCGATATGTTATCTCTCTCCATGGATCGGTGTTCTCCACTGCGAGCTAGGGGAGAGATGGGCTTGTGGAACAAGCAAGGAATCTTTTGCTTGAGTATAATGCTCTAGAAAGAAATCACTACAGGTGTTTAGAGGAACTAGATATCCAACGAGAAGTTCAGAATATTGGCTTGATGCTCTACAGCAACGCTACAGCATAATTGAGTCCTCATCAGACAGACGACTGCTCAGACACAGAAAGCAAGTAGAGGAGTGTGTCGAGAGTCCACACAAACAAACAGCAGTATGAAGGTGTTGAAAATTGACCAGGGCACATTTCTTGAGCAATGGCTGGATCGATTCTTGAGCCTTTTTCGTTTGCTGAATACTGATGCGAGCGTGCACTCGGAATACCGTTTCGTGCCGAATATCGTGGGAGATTAGATCTTGCCAAATCGTATGTGGAAAGCAAAAGTTGAAATCCATTGGAGATGGCAACAAAGCGAGACGGACGAAAGGATGAGCCGGCAAACATCATCCTCGATTTCTCGCACACACACCGATGGAACAAACCTTACGCGCGCACGCAGCCGGCAATTTCGTACTCGCAGCCTCCTCCCATGACACACGCTAGGCATCCGCCTCACTTGCATCCACATACCTACCTACCAGCCTCCCCACGAGCATTTGCCGAAAGCGAGCTGCGGCTCTCCCGCCGCACGAGTAGCAGCAAGCACGTGCATCCACCCACCAACCACTCCCTCGGCGCCGAGGGTGCAGCACACAGTAGTGCCCTGCTCGTCGTGGCGCATGGTCTTTGCGGCGGAGGATAAACACGTAGCCCAAGAGTGGGACCCCTCCCCCCCCTTCCAGGTGTCGCCTGGTCGATACGATTGTGTGGCTCAAGCTAACGAGCGAAAAGTCGACGACGACGGGAGTCAGAGCGCACCGCCGCCGCCGCCGCCGCCGCCCTGCCTCAGGCCTCTCCACGATCATCGGCGATCGCTGCTGGTCATAGTTTTCTTCTTACTTTACGCACCAGCTGTTCCCCACCTTTGTGGCGGCCAGCGTTCTTCAGACAGCCAAACTGCCATGATGAGGCCCCCGCGGCTTCGTCGGTGTGGTGGGAACATCCCTGGATGAGTTGGCAGCGGTGATCTTGAAACGACGGAGGAAGGGAGCGGCGGTCAAGTGGTAGCCGTGCGCTTGACTTTTTGTCCGTCGCATCACTTACGAGTAAGTGGGTTGAGTGCTGGCTGATGGCTGCTCGTCCAAGAGAAACCAAGATTTGAGGTGTTTTCCAGATGGGCGCGATTAGAGGTAGAAACTGGAGCCGAGCTTACCATTGGAAGAGCGATGTGGCACAGTCGGTAAGTCGTAGTACTACCAGGGGGGCCGGATGGTGTCATGTGCGCAACTGCGGTGTCGTTTCTACCGCCAGGTAGCGTGCTTCTAGCGTTTCCATACACGTTGCTACCCACTCAAGATACGAGGGATTCGAAACGGGCAGGTTTCTGGAAACAGTGGTGGCGCTTTTTTTTTTTCTCTGGCGCGTTGGCTAAGGAAAAGAGGCTAGAGGTCTGTGTGTTCCACAAGCTGCGCTCCCGTCTCAAGTGGCTGGGTGCTGTTTTTAGGAGCAGGCGGGAGCTGTAGCCGGAGCGTGCTGTTGGTTCTTTCGGTTCGGTAGATGACGCGATTGTTGGATCCTCAGTTTGATGATGGATGTTGGTTTCGTCGGTTGGTGGCGGTCGAGGCTGGCTGCGTGCGGAAGGGTCGGGAGGGCCGATGCGCGACGGCGTGACGACGTTGGCGACGTTAGTCATCCGCTTGGCGAAGGATGCGGGGATGGTGCTGCACGACGAAGGAGGCGGGTTCTGAAAGTGAATGTGAGCTGTCAACTATGGCCCTGACTCTGCTATCAGTGTCGAGCTCGGCGGCTCGTGTCTCGGGGCTCCCGGTGGACAGTGTCTGCATCTCTCTTCAACGTCGCACATTTGCGGTGGATTGTATCATATTTTCGCCACTGGCGTCAGGGCCATGCAGTCCTTCGGTGACCATTGCATACAGCGAGAATGAAGGTCAGCCGCCAACTACTGGCACATTCCCCGCAGATTGAGGGACGGGGTAGAAAGGAAATTTCCAAGACGGGAAAACTCGAATCCAGGTTTCTCCGCAATGTCGAAAAAAAGAAAGGGAGCAGAATATGCGAGAGGCCGCGCGGATGTATCTGCAGGCTTGCGCGTCCATCACCAATCTATAACGGAGGCTTCGCAACAGGGGAAGATAGCGAGCGTACGAGTTGGCGAATGTTGTGCCAGACGGGCATACCTCGCGTCCCGAATTGACTGATGGCTTGCTTCATGGCTTGCTCGCGGTTTCATGTGTCTCCTCTCGTTGCTGAAGTTCTCAGGAAGTGGTTGATCTCCGTTCGCTTAAAATTTTGAAAGAGGGACCAAGGTGGAGATATGGAGACCGGGAGGCCCGTTCTCCGTGCTGCTCCAGCAAGATGGCCTGACCCAACGGCTATCGCAACTGCCGCTCGTCGATGGAGACTCTCTAGCAAGCCTCGCCAGATGTCGATATTGCTGTGGGGGGTGAGTTTCACCGCGCAGGGCGAGCGGACAAAAATCTGTCAGGGACGAGACACTTTGGAAGAAATGACGGCCAAACACGAAATGGAAATGAACGGGAAACTCATCCTGAGCATGAAGGAGAGGCAGATCTTGATAACGCGCGGTGCCCGAGCAAATGAGCGTGGCGAGGCGTGCACATCAGCCGCCGGAAGGGAGAATAATGACGGCAGAGGCACAGCGGACGATTCGTGAGGAGACGGACTCAGATCCGCGATCTTCCCACCCTGAAGCCACCAGAGATGGGCCTGTCGTCATGCGCACGGCGGCAATAGCAGCGGCAATAATCCGCGGTCGGCGCTATACGGGAAGCAGGCGTATAGGGGGATGGGGTGGCGATGCTTTTGGAGCTGAGGAACATGCCGTGGGGGGCCTCTGGCAATGATCTTCAGGCCGGTTGTCTATTAGGCGCACCGCCGTCGTGTGGTCTCTCTGCACTGCTGCAGCGCTCGCAGGCCATGCCGCATCGAGCGGGCTACGCAGGGCGGGTAGGCAGGATTGCCCTATAAGGCATGCAATGCCCGTTTGATCGCCAAATGAGCTCTCGTTCATGCAGCTTATGCGCCCCTGCCAGGTACCCGTCCGGCTCCGCCTGCTCACTGGCCCCACGCCCGCCAGATGCTGCAGCTGCACCGGCAACGCGGAGCGAAGGCTGTTTGAGGCGCACGGCCAACGGCCCTCCCGGACTCCGAGGACGCTGTTGCACCGCACCGGACTGATGAACCGCCCCGGAAACGCTCTTCCACGCCCTCCAGCACGGGGCAGCCGGCAGAAAAAGAGCTCGGGCTCGCGACGCGAGAATTCGAAATGTTTCGCCTGCCCCGTGCGCGCTGTTTCTCTCGCCCTCGTGCTCGAGTGGGCACGAGCGGGCGCGCGCGGGCGCGGACCGACTGCTGCCCCTGAGCCCTGCGATTTGATATCGCCTCCCACTCGCGAGCTGCGGAGAGCTGCCCAGAGATCTGGTGGCGTCAGGCGTGCTCGGGCGGAGTCGGACGGCCGCCTGCAGCGCGGTGCAACAACGCAACACGATCGACTTGTGGGCTGCCGCTGCCGCTGCCGTCGGCCGACTGTTACGTCGAGTGCGGCGGCGTTCGATGGGGCTCTCGCTGCGGGCCGCGCTTGCCGGGTCGCTCCGATGGGTGCACAGTCGGGCGGGCTCGAGGGCGTGTGCGGGCGTGTGCGGGCGTGGTGGTGTGAGGGACACTGTGTTGAGATGCCATGGCCGGGGAGATGCCCCGTGCATCGTCTTCACCCCACCCCGGGCCAAGAAGCGAGCGAGCACTGATGGACGCTGATGGCATCATCGGGCGGAGCTCGCTGGACACCATGCGGGATCTCGCACAGTTCGCAGCGCTCTCAGTTCGGCGCGCGTATCTCGGGCGACACCAGCTGCGCGACCCCGCGTGCGACTGCGAGCGATCGTCGCTGCCGCCGCCCGCCCGGCGCAGGCGACGCGTGCGGCTGGGTGAAGAAGCGCTGCTCGCGCGGTGGGATGGAGATGAGGCTGAGGCTAAAATGAGATTGTATTTGGGGAAGGCCAATTTCCCAGCGCGCGCGCGTGCCCTGCAGGTGGAGATCGGAAGCTGCGTCTTATCTCCAGAACCGCTGGCCCCTGGCCTGCCCGCAGCTGCGCACCGCTTGCTGGGGTGGCCGCTTTGGGCCACGTGCAGCCCTCGCCCTCTGCTCGCCCTCTGCTCGCCCTCTGCTTGCCCTTTGCTCCAGCCTCGGTTTGCTGCCAGAGCAACCAGAGCAGCCGGCCACCCGGCCTGCCCTGGAGGTTGTGTATCGCCGCAAGCGGCCCCGCCGACAGCGCGAGCGCGAGCCCTCGATGCTGTGCAACCGCGACGACACGAGCTTGGCCAAGCCCTAGGGTCCTCTTCGGCCTGCGAAACCCTGACACCCACACGCCCACACACCCTGAGAGAGCACCAACACCGTCGTGGGGCACCGCTTGCGACCCTGCGCGCCGCCATGCCTCCGCAGGCGTTGGTGTAGCAAAGGCGTCGCGCGATGGATCAGCGGAGGCAAAGCTTGTCGAGGGATCAGGTGCTCGCGCAAAAATCGCATCCCACCATGCCCTGGCCTGCTTGCCCGGCCTGCTCTGCCTGCCACCAATGGCGCGTTCGGCGGCTCTCTGCGCGGCTGCTGCCCGCCCTCCCCAGGACCGTGCTGATCATTGGCCCGATGGCGGCCAGCGGTCACAGCTGCGCACCGCGGACCGCCGCCGCTGCGTGGGCGGACGCTGCGCAGCTGTTGGCGGACCTGTCACCTGCAGCGACGACTTGCTGCCGGCGACGCCCCTCGTCATCTTTGCTCGCTTGACAAGGCTCGTTTGCACGATCACGGAGGTGCGCCGAGCGCTCGAAACAACACGGCCCACCCCTGCTCGCTGCCCCCAAGCCACAGCCGAAGTTCGTCACTGTGTCTCAGAATAGAGGCTGCTGGCCTGTGGTTGCCGTGGGATCGGAAAGCGCGCTTGCGAGCTCGAGCAGGCTGTGCCCTGCGCCGCCAACGTGCTAGGCCGAGGCTGCGACGGGAGCGGAACGTCTGTTGTGGAGGGCGGTCGCACAGGCTGACGCAGCTGGTGCCGCGGCGGACCAGCGGTTTGCGGCGGCGGAAGGCGCTGGCCGTTGTTGCGTCCGCCACGCGGGCGATGCGGGCGATGCGGGCGATGGATGGCCGAGTTGGGATGCATGCGACGCATGGGGCGCGAGTCGCAGCGCTGTTCCTGGCCCAGCGACAATCTCGTCTTGGAGATGGCGATCAGACGCCGCACGGGGCGTCCTGCGACGGGCTTGCTGCCAGTGTCGGCCCCCGCAACGGGAAAGCAGAATTGGGCCTCCCCTGCCTAGCCTAGCGCGCGGACCCCTGCCCACCTAGCGCACGCGCTGCCTCACCGCTCACGGCGTATCACAGACCATGACGGCAAGTGTTGCAGGCATGGGGCGCCGAGTGAAAAGCGCCCGCCGGCCCTGCAGCGCTCATGCGTGCAGCATCATTGCAGGGCCTCCACGAGCTGCCTGCCTGTCCGCCAGCCAGCCCGCCCACTCGCCCGCCACTGAGACGCACGCTCGCGCTGCCAGCCCCTCAGCGCCTCCTCGTCGCGCGCCGAACGCCCGCCCGCCATCAGATTGATTGCCTTGGCACCCGCCAGTGCCCCGGATCTAACCTAGCCGCCAGCGAAGTCGTAATTCTTCCGCGCGCCGTGTGTACTTGAAACCCTCCATGGGCGCACGGCCGGCCGTGAGTTCATCCCAATATAACCGATAAAGGGTCTCGCCATCAACACATCCCTGCCGCCCACACCACCACGGCCCCGGCTCCCTTCTTCACCCTGCCCGGGATCCCTCGCCCACGCCATTCCTTATAGTAGTCAGGCCAGCCGCGCGACCTCCAAGCTGGCTTGTCCACGTACCTACCGCCCGAGTTCCCCCCCACCAGCCTTCTGCGAGGGCACGCACACCCCTCCTTCTTAACCACCCGTGTCCCGCCTCAGACGCAGCAGTGCTCTTCTGAACCGCGACCATGGAGGACGTACGCATCCCGCAATGGACCGTCGAGAAGTCCTACACCCGGAGCCAGAACACCAGTCCCGCCAGCACCCCCGAACTCGACGACCACGACAGGATCCGCCTGGCTCGCTCTAACACAATGCCCATGCCCGCCCTGGAGCCGTCGTCGTCGATGCTCCAGGACCGCTACCTCTCGTCCGAGGAGGACCTCTCGCCAAATGCCTCGGATTCGGCCGACCAGTCTGACGACGACGACGACGACGACGATGTCGAAATTATCGAGGTCGCCGTCATCACCCCACCAGCGAAGCTTGCAAAAGCCGTTTCCTACGTCTCCGCCGGCCGTGCCAAGGTCGTCGACATGGACGACGCTCAACCCGCGCGGGAACGCACTTTCAGCGTGCCAGCCGTCGCAAACGCAGTTCCCATTCTCAAGTCTCCAGTGCCCCGCATGTCCAGGATGTCTTTTGCAAACTACAGGCCGCCCGTCACCGAAGCCCAGCCAGCCCTTCCGACACGCTCGTCTTCCTTCGGGATCCCGTCTGCGTGCAGCTCGCCCGCTATTCCAGCCCGGTCAGAGAGGCGCAAGTCCTCAATGCCCGCAAGAGAGCGCCCGTCCATCTCCAGATCGCCGCTTTCTTTTGACCCTGCTTCGGCACCCCCGGTCCCTGACTGCGGGTCGCTCCGCTCGTCCGTCAAGGTTGTTAGGCATTACAGCATGGCAGCGGCGCCTTCGGGCGGTATCTTCAATGCCGATCGTCCCAAGCTCCTGAGGTCGACGACTGATCTGAGGGCCACGCTCTCCCCCAGTCCTCCATCGCTTCCCACTCGATCTCAGTCTACTGAGCCTGAGCCTATTTCGCCCCTGCTCGAGAAACCCTCGATCCCTCTCGACTTCGACCTGCGCCGCCCATCGTCGGCACGCTCATCATACTCGCCGAGTTCCAAGCGTGCTTCCGCGATTCACGCCCGCCAGCGATCTGGCTCGATCCAGCTTCCTCCCTTCGCTCCCAACGCCGCTTCTCCTCTGACTCCTCTCACTCCCCAAACCCCCACCTTCCTCAATACCGATCCTTTTGCGAAGAAGGAAGAGGACAAGACCGAGGACACCAGCAAGCCGGCGCATCGCCGTCTGCGTAGCATTAGCCGGACCCTCAGTCTGGCCAAAATTGCGCTGAACCCGCAAGGCAGGCGCGGATCGACATGGGGCAAGAGCAAGGTCAAGACCGACAAGGTCCACCGTGACTCGATGGACCTGCAGTCCCCCATCTCCCCCATGACACAGACAAAGGAGAGCTTCCTTTCTGTGTCGTCGCCGCTTGCGCCGAACATGCCGCCGACTCCTGTGACTCCCGGCATGCAGATGCCGCCGACGCCGAACACTGCTGTGTTCAGCCCGCGGACGTCGTCCCGCATGAGCAACAACACGGTCGAGGACGAGTTTGAGCGTCCGCCGAGGACTTCCAGCCTTGGCCACCGGCCTCGACTTGTTCCCCGCGCTGCGGATGAGAGAGAGCCTGCTGTCAAGCTCCCGCCCTTCCCCGATGCGGATGACGAGATGCGTGTTCCGGGTCGTAGGAGGCTGACCAAGAGGAAGAGCATGCTCGGCCTCGCGTAAGCTTAGACTTCGCTGCTGCCAATGGCGCCATGTTGCTGGCCGACCATGAATATCATGACCATCCGGACAAGTCTGCCCGGTAGCCGACTACCACACTCCTTAGCACATCTTCTCCTCGACACTTCGATTCTTGCATAGCTAAGGCTCTCGGCCCCGCTATGTCCCGAAGAGAGTCTTCAATGGCTCTTGTACCCCTCGTGCCGCCCAGTGCAGCAAACGACCAACCTCCAAATCTACGATGACGACTCTCCTCCCCCCAGCAGTCACCTTCTTGCGGCATTGGCCCACTTCCGTTGTCTCGATTATTTCTCATGGTGAAAGCCAATTCAGCGCGCATTCTGTTGATTGCTGCCTTTTTCCCCTGCGCTGCCATCTCGCTCCAATTTGCATAGAGATACCACGATACCACCGTCTTTTTCGTTTTCTCTTTCCTTGACATTTCGGTTCTAGGGATGCGAGACCAGCGGCTCTTTCCCCCCTGTTTTATTCTCATCTCACCGTTTCTGTTGTTCAACCGGCGCGACTTGTAGAGCCTTGGGCGGCTCCTTTCTACTCTGGCGCGAGCCCATGGCGTTTGAAAGGGAATCTTGACTCCAGGACACCTCCGGAGCACACGGCGTTTTTGTCTTTCGGCGGCACACCTTCCAAACCCAGTGCGGGTTGTGTGATGATTGTTTTATGGCTACTATATCACAGAGCCTGTTTATCAAGCCGGCTCTGTCCCTTGAATATCAAAAATTCCCTTATTGTTTATTACATACTCGAGGACCGGTCGTGGAGACACGGGATTGGCCGGCACTGCATGTCGCAGATGGCCGGCTGGGAACCAATGGGCTGCCTAGGCAAAGATAGCTGAACATGGATCTTTGGCTCCCGTTGACATCTGATCGCTGCTGTGACGTCTGTCCGGTACGCTTATCGCACCCGGCCACGCAAGCTTCGTCCCAACGGTGGGCGCGGCAGAGGCGAAAGCCAACGGGGCGGCACAGCGCCCCACCCCCCCCCCCCCCCCCGTTGGAGCTCTCCGCGCGGGGTGATGAGGTCTGGGGCCCAATGTGCCACGGCCGCCAGCGGCTTCGGCCGAAGGAAGACCAGAACCAGCTCTGTACCTCGCCGAGCTGCAGAAGCGTTGGCAGCCGCCGTGCAACCACGACTCTCTAACTTTTCTCCGCGAGAGGCTGTGTGCCGCCGAGTCAGCTGCTTTTTGCTGCTGCTGCTGCTGCACCACGGCCCATGTTTCCCGAGACATTGATCAGGCTGCGAGCAGGCGCTCCGGGTTGCACAGCGTTCCGTGGTCACTTTCCTTATTTTTTCTCTCCGAACGCCTCTCTACAGCCTGCTTCCCCATTTGGCGGCTCCGGAGTCTGGCGTTCTCGTTCCTGCTTGACCGGGCCCAGCAGAGTTGCCTTTCTGGTCGGGTGGTGACTGCTCGGTTAGGCAAGCGCGCAGTCCATCTTCCGTCTGCTCTTCCTTCCGGTGTACCTGAACCGCTACGATCCGATCAGCCTCACGTCATCGGTCTAGCCTCCCCGCGACTGTCATCATTCTCCGAGCTGCGCATCCCGGCGCCCAGGCGTTGGGTTCCACGGGCAGACGACTCTTGTGCACGCTCACCACCTCTTCCACCACAGCATGTCTTATGCGATGGGCAACCCGTGCCATCATCATCACCATCACCACCGGCGCCATCCATCATCATCATCATCATCATCATCATCATCATCATCATCATCATCATCATCATCCCCACCGTCTCCGCGCTCGATGCCGAAGCCCGAACGCTGTTAGTGTTTGTGGCCATGATGCAGGCCATGTCCATAAGCGCTACTGCTGCTATATCCGTCGTCTTGTCAGCTGAACCGTCTTGCTACTAGGCTAAGGATCCATGGCTCAAAGCATCTCGATCTCGCGTGCTTCCCGGCATATCTAGCTGAACAGCAAATTCGTATCTCCTCGATTCCGTTTCAGCCGTCCGCGTCGAAACCGTGGATAGGTATGTATTGCTATGCCGAGCGTTCCTTGCCCTGGATTGGCGCTCGTGCTGAGTCCGACGACGGCGGCCCACGTTTCGTATCAGAAGGGCTGCTTTCGAATCAGAGGTTGACACTTCTGCACACAAGGCAAGCCAGCCCAAGCAGTTTTGCGACACATCTCTTTCCTACCTCTCCGACGCGTGGCAAACCTGCTGTCTGGCGCCGACCAGGCCTTTGCACATGAAACGTACAGTGCCACCAATTGCCACCGCTGAGGCAAGCCCAGCAGCGAACACGATGCTCGCTTCTCTCTTTTGCTGCCTCTTGCTGGCCGAGCCTTGAGGAAGGACCGGTCAGAAAAAATACGGCTCGTATCTGCCTTGCGCGACATCTGCCTGCAACAAGTGCTTACATCCACCCTTGCCAGTACCTAACGCTGTGCGTCTGCGCTGCCTGAGTCTGTCTCCATGCGCAGATCACCTGGAAAGCATGGCGCATGGCGCACGGCTGGAACCACATCCCCAACCAACCAACCCACGTATGCAGCATGCATTCGGCTTCGGGACGGTGCGGATCCCGCCTCCGCCGCCTCCGCCGCCGCCAGTCATCGCGTTCCGTCCACACGGAAGCGGCAGTGCACATGGGCTTTCCCCGCGACGCTCTCAGAGTATCTTTAATCCCGAACATGCGATTCCTGCGAAGTGTTAGTGTGGACCAGACCGAAGATGAGCTGACTAGTTCTCCGAATAATACACCGTCCTTCCCGTATTATTTCTTTTTCTTTTCCCTTCACTTTTTGTGGCGCTCGCTGACGTACATGGCGACCCTTGGGAACGAAGAGCTCATCTTTGTTGAGATTTGTCAGAACTGAAGTAAGCGCGGCGAGCTGGTCTCTCGAGGCCTGAGGGCTGTGTACCATGAGGCGCGCGCTTATGCGTGTAGCTGCTTGACAGTCGAGATCGCCGTCAATAGCGCATAAGGCTACATGTAGGGCACTGCATGTGTTGCCCTCACGTTACACGCTCTCCTCTCGTGTAGGTCGCCACATCGCCATTGACTGTTTTTTTTTCTTTCTTTTTCGCTGGGGCGAGATCATAGGACAGCGTTGATAGAATCGAATCCTTTTCGTCACATCCCGTGATGATCTGATGGGCTTTGGGCTTACCCTTGTCGTACTGGTCTTTCTCAATCCAGTTCCCACCGCAAAGCGCAAAGCACCGGCCGCAGAAGAGAGAAGCCGATAATCGACACGTGCTGTCCATGGGCAATCGATTTGGAATTTGGAATATTCCAGCGCGGTAAGTGATTGCCGTTCCTGGCACCGCGCGCCAGCCAGGGTCCTCGTCAAGAACCCTGGGAGCAACTTCGCGAACTTGATACACAAAAGTTCGCAGATTTGCGCTTTGATGAGACGCCAGGGTCCGTTTCATCTTTTTTTCCCCGCGTATCACAATCAGAAAGATCCATGGTGCACATCTACACTCTCCCCTCATCGTCATCTCTTGCTGATCGGAATTTGCCCCTCATGCCGGGGCGAGTATGACGACATCTGGCTCTCTCTTATTAAGCCCTCTAGTATAGCGCCCGCGACGGTACGAGCGCTAACATCCCACACATACCAGGATCAGGGACCTGGAGAAAAAGGAGAGGAGCACACAGGGGGAGGGTTGTGGGGTCGTTGGAAGCTAACTGCAGGATCGGCGGGATTGATAAGTTAGTTGCCGACACCCGACTGTGATCCTGCGAACGGGTGATCTGGCTATCAATTGCATCGCCTCTAGTTACCGGGGTCATTTTCGGCTACGGGCACACTGTTCAATCCGAAACGCTGGCGCTGTAACTGCCGTTGAGAAATTGGTTGTAAATCAGGATAGCGCTGCGGCCGGACCCTTATGAGGCGTGGCATTCAAGGCCTGTCTGGAGAGCATTTCTCATCCGTATGCTTGGTTGGAGGGCCGTGTGAGAAAGGTTTACTAAACGAAGGATGTCCGAATGAATTGTCTTGGCAACTAGGCACCCATCGCCAGGCCGGGATTTTGCTATGGAATCCAGATGGCTTGCAGCAACTGCTCGGCAGTCCTTCATGTGCTGCGGCTGCGAACACTAAGGCAGGAGTCCTTAGTTTTGATCTCTCTTCACGATAGAATAGAATCACTGATTGAGCCTTCCACATCATTTGTGGCTTTTTACCGCTCATAATATTTGATAATCAGGAGTTCTAGTTTTGGCTGCTATCCTTTAAAATTGTAATTTCATGTAGAGAACAGTTTGTCATACTTTCTCGATCCCTTGATTGATCGAGAAGTCAGTAAGCATGCGACTTAGCCAGAAATAGAGCAGTAATACAGGTTACACTTTGAGGCGGAAAGCAGTCACCTCAGCGTACATTAACGGAATGATCCCACCAGATCTGTTTCTCCAGAGATATACTATCGTACATGAGAAGTTAATGAAGTATCATGATAGATGTACATTTTAAGCATAACCAGTGCATCAAAGCTTAGGCTTTAACGGTCCACGAGTGTACGAGGACTAAGCATCCTTTGCGGGACCAAATATTCGAGTCTCCTGTGATATCGTGACGCGGTACGCAGAAGAACGAGAGTTCCGCAACGCACATCATGAAATAGTCAAGAAGTTACCTCCAACAAGGCCATTGTTTCACGACAGATGAATCTTCCTAGCCATGAAAAAAATATTGGATCCGTAAGCAATGGCTGCCTTCTCAGAGTCAGAGGAATATAAGTTTTGGTTGTGATTAAGTTCTGCGAGGATAAGATAGTACCACCCCCTGGAAATTGCTGGCTTGCTACAAAACTGCCGTCGACATCCCTTTACCACCGTAGTCTGAATGCTGCGGGATATCCGAGGCATTTCCCGGCATGATAGCAAACCCCATCACTGGGAGTGCACCAAAAAGTGAATAGGCTAGACTTCCGGCTCCCAGCAAATGCCATGGCCCAAGTTTAGAGGAATTTAGCCGCTTCCTCTTCCTGCGAATGCTGTCTCATGAGCACTCGTACTTTTGACGAACAAAGTACTCCTTGCGCTTCACATGTCTAATTTCTGACCGGGCCATCTGTACGACGCCTTTCTTTCAACATTTGTGAGATCTGAGGTCAGATTGACCCGGCAAGGACAGTATTTTGTCTCCACAAATGCTGTCGAAGCGAGGAAGTAAAAATCCAGCATCGTTTTGAACACTGACGCGCTCAGTTCCTCCTTTTCTTCCGATTCGGACAGTCCGCCCTTGCGTGGCCTTTCTTGCCGCAAGCAAAGCACTCCATATTTGAATTCTGCGAGCCCCCACTGCCAGAATTGGAGATGCTGGTCAGTTTGTTCAGTTTGACGTGAGGAGACTTGTTCCTCCGCTCCTGTGCCAACTGGGCGGCCTTCTCCATCTGGGCCCTCTTCTTCTCCATCCTCTTCTCCCTCGCCGCCTGCTTGCGCGCCTCACGAATCATCTTCGCAGCCGGGTCCTCGTCCTCGTCGCTCTCACTGCTGCTTTCCTCATCACTCTCGCTGTCGTCGTCTTTCTTCGCCGGCGCCGGCTTCTTGCCGAACGACATGCGGCCCACCTGCGGCGCGTCATCATCCTCGTCGCTGTCGTCGCCGTTGTCCAAGGCTGCGTAGCCGGCGCTCATGACGCGCAAAGGGTTCATCTGGCGCGCCTCTTTCTCAGGCTCGCGGAAGGACAAGACCCAGCGGGTTTCGCCCGCCTCCGCGGCGGCGCGGTCAATGGCTTTGGTGCGCTTGAGCTCTTCGGCGGCGATCGCGGCGTTGACGGCTTCGAGGTCCGAGGGCGTTGCGGGGGAAGACGCTGCGGAGGTGCGCTGGCGCTTGGCGGGCGGGCCGTTTGGCGTGGAAGGGGATTCTTTGGGAGAAGATTGTGAGGCAGCGGCGCGTTGCATGAACTGTCTGTAGTCAATATCTTAGGTGTGGGTGATGTCATGCAAAAGGAAAGATCGCACCTTCATGGTCAGAAGCCGCGAAGACGCTTGCTTCGGGGTGGTGTTTGGCGGCGCCATGGCTGCGGTTGTGTGATACGATATGGGCTGGATGTTAGTATAGACACGCTTGGTGAGATGCCGGGTTCGGCGAAGCAACTGGAGGCTTGCGCGTTGTCTTGAAGACCAGTAGCGCGTGCTCGAAAACGAGTTGCGGAGGAGAGGACGGCGGCCGCAAAATGATGGTTCGTACTTCAGCCTTATCGATAAGCCCCGAATCATATCAGGCTGCTTAGTCACATGCATACAACCACGTTTGGACTACCAGTCTCGAGCACACAAGTGTGAAGAATTGCTTATGACTGAGAGGGGTCGCGCAAATGCTCCGAACGTGATTGCACAGAGATGTCTGCTGCAGAACAAGATGTTGCATTGCATTGATCTAATCGACGCCGGCAGGAAGGGCGTGCCTCCAGTGTCTTACCCAAATAGCATCTAATCATTACTGCATCAATTGACCAGATGGAGAGGGCAAGCTTGATCATTGTGATATATAACTTCATGATGTCGAGGCCCGTTGTTGCTAGCATTCATATGCGTGCATTCATTACTCGCGCACAGACCACCGCAAACTCCAGCCAACCGCAACGCCGGGGAAGTCCATCACGCACGCCGCAGCTCCACGTCCAACTCTCCGGACGTCACCATCTCCCATCCCCCTCTCCACTCCCTCCCCCACCAACCACCACCAACACAATGCTCCGGCCCACGACCTTCCGGCCGCTGCTGCGCGCCGTCGCCGCGCCCCGCATCGCCGCCGTCCGCACCTACGCCAGCAAGCAGCCGACGCCCTCGGTCGACGCCGTGCCCGCCAACGACCCCAACCCCAAAGCCCCGCCGCCCAATGTCTCGGCCACCAATGCCGTCCCCACCTCGTCCGAGGGCTCCTTCGACCAGGTCCTCCAGGAGAGCGTCGAGGAAGCCGAGGTCATGCGCACCCAGCAGGCCCCCAACCGCCAGACGACGTGGAGTCGCAGCCAGAACCCGCGCGAGCGCGCCATGGCCGGCCCGCGCTTCGAGCAGACCATCATGGCCGACCAGGTACGTTGCAATGCCCCGCTTCCCGTTCGCATTGGGGGGGAGGAGAAAAGACGCGGGGAGGGCGGCGGGAGATGGGAGGCCATGCACACAAGAGAGGGAAGGGTGGTGGGATTGGCAGCGCATTGGAGTGCTGTAGGAAGAGCGGGTTTGGGGATATGACGCCAGTGCTTTTGCCTTCGAGGAACCAATCGCTGACTTTGGTCGGACTTTACGCAGCCGCGCCCCCACGCCGCCATAGATCTCATCCACAAGCAGCCCGTCCGCTGGATCAAGGAGCGCAGCGTCTCGTGCGACGGCGGCGGCGGCCCGCTCGGCCACCCCAGGATCTTCATCAACGTTGATAAGCCCAAGATTTGCTGGTGCACGTACTGCGGCGTTCCCTTCGTAAGACTCCCTCCCTTACCGGAGACTCAGCAAGCATAAAGACGTCGGATGCGCTTATGTTGCGGGAGCCTGCCCTTAAGAGTGTTATTATGACGAGCTTCCAACTAACAAGGTTCTGTTGCAGGCGCACGAACACCACAGGAAGACCATTGAAGCATCGGACTCCATTGCTTACCCGCTGGACCCGACCGGTCAGCCCGGAGAGGTTGAATTCAGTCAGCAGGTTACTGACAAGCCTCTGGAGCAGCGGTGAGCATTTGCCTCTATGTAGTGGCGAGTCAATGAGGTGGTAGACAAACGGGTTGAATTCTCAAGGTCAAGAGTGTAAATATAGGTGAATGTGCAAGTCCTAGTACGCGCTAGAGGGTTGATGCACTGTCATTGACCGCTCCGTTTTCTGAGTCGCAAAATACATTTGCTTGGACAGTGCAGACGTCTCTGGTCGTGACAACATCTCTGGGACTGTAGCGGATGCGGATACTGGAGAATTATGCAATAATTGGGACCCTATTTTGAAGATACCAGGGATATCTGCCTACTGTTTTCACAAACGCTACCCCCCATGATGTCTGCAGAACATAACTATGACCCCGCCTGTTCGGCCGTGAGCAAGTAGCTCTGCAATATTCAAGCCCATTCCCGAACGCCATGCTCGCGCCAGCCACTTGCAGTTCTTTTTACCCTTACTCCGAAATATCGCGGTTGGAAACCTTCTTCTTCGGTACCTCCACGATGGTTCTCGCGGGCCTAAAGACCTGTAGCTGGTTGTCTTCAGCGGCAGCGAGCATGACCCAAGGGTCATTCTTGTTCCAGCTAAAGTCGCAGACGGAGTTCGTGAAGCCACCATGCATGAAAAGGCTGAAAGGATTCGTGTTAGTCTCCATTCACAAGTAATTGGCTGGCAATGCAACTTACAGTTCGGGCGGGCCATCTTCAGCCTCTTCTTCCGTCTGCTCTTCGCCAATCTTGCTTGCATCCCACATGAGAACGCGCTTGTCATAGCTGGAGCTGGCCAAAATGGAGTGATCGGTGGGGTGCCACTCGAGGTTCATGACCGGTTGTGTGTGGCCTTCGAAACTATGAATCTTCTTATCCAAGCAGCGCAGGTCCCACATGGCGACCGACTTGTCTGCAGAACCAGTCACGACAATGGATTCCCATGCAGGATGGAAGGCTACACAGTTGACGGCGTCGGTGTGAGTCTCCTTCCTGTAGAGGCCCCTCTTGTTCGTCTCCTGGCGGAGGTCCAGAATCTGCAGCGTCAAGTCGTCCGAAACGGTAGCAATCCAGTCCTTATGTAGCGGATGGTGTTGAACATCGTTGACGCAAGCCGCATGGTGTGTGAAGGTACGCGACGGCGAAATGACGGAGCTGCTCTTGCTAAAACCAGCTTTGGTATCCCATAGCCGGACGGTAGAGTCTTGAGAACCAGTAACCACTTGACCCTCGACGTGCGGGCTCCAACTCAGACCAAAGCCCTCCTCAGCGTGACCCTTCAATTCCATGTCAGGTTTCACGATGCCATCCGAATTGGGGTTGCTGCTGTGCTTGGTCCGGTCGAACACCAAGACCCGACCGTCCGTGCACATGGTTGCGATGATGTTCGGGTTCTGGGGCTGGTAGCGGGCCTTATTGATCTCCCCGGGGTGGTTGATGCGCTGAATGACGTTGAAGCTAAACGACCCCTTCTTTCCAGCACCGTGGCCACCAATCTCGCCCCTTTGGTCGTCGTATTCCGCAGGCTCCGGGGTCTGCATTTCGGGAATTTCAATGCTCGCGATTTGGAGGTAGTTCTGCGCCTGGTCCGAGGTGTTCGTGCCAAAGAGAATGCGGTGCTGAGCAAGGTTTGAGCCTGGCACCTCTCTCTTGTCCGGAAGCCATTGTGCCGTGAGGGTTGGCCACTCCAAGGCGCGACTACACGGTGTAAGCGGCGCGCGCGGAAGAGACGGACGGAGCGAACTCACGCATAGAGCATGTCGTAGAGCCATACTGAGTTTTTCTTCCAGATCTTGTACTCTTCGTTCGCAATCTTGGCCTCGAGCTGCTCCTCCTCGCGCTGCTGGTCAACGTCTGCGGGCATCCACGGTGTTAGTAAAGCTGTCCAGACGGTCCAACGCCGCGCGCGGATGTGCGAGCAGAGGGCGCGCCGGGGGAGAAAGGAGTGCTGGGACGGCGGACTTACCGCTCATGTGGTCGTCCATGGCTGCGACTCGCAATTGAGGGTTGGTAGAAAGTGTGTTGGGCGGGGCGGAAGCTGTAGGAGCGGCGGCGGGACAGCTTTGAAGAGCGTGACGCGCTGCGTCGCGTTAAGCTGGCTCGCGGGAGCACGGACTGGGCCGGCGGTGCGCACGGCTAATCCGCGGCGATCTGCACGCGCTGGCTGCACTTCTGCCGGGCGGTTGATGATGTTACCTTAAGAGTCGCCGCCGCCGCCTTGCTTCCCTTCCTCTCTTCGAAGACTCCGTGTCGCGACTCACGATACCCCCGTTTTCTCGCCCATCTCTCACTCGTTGGCTGCAGCTTCGCAAAGGCCGGGCCTTTCTCTTGAGTTCCGCCCGCAGCCCTCCCCTCGCTGCTTTGTCGTCAACAGCCTTACAGGCTCCGCCGTCTTCTTGACCTTACCTACCTCCCACCGCCATCATGGGTGTCCCCAAGTTCTTCAGATGGATGTCTGAACGCTATCCGGCTATTTCGCAGCTCATTGCGGAAAACCGGATACCGGAGTTCGACTGCCTCTATGTGCGACCCCCGCAACGTCTTCGCTTCTGTCCAATGCGCTGACGGTGAAATCTAGCTCGATATGAACGGCATCATCCACAACTGCACGCACAGTGACTCCGACTCGCCGACGCATCGCATGTCCGAAGACAAGATGTTCATCGCGATCTTCAACTACATCGAACACCTTTTCGGCAAGATCAAGCCCCAGAAGCTGTTCTTCATGGCTATCGATGGTGTCGCTCCCCGCGCGAAGATGAACCAACAACGTGCTCGTCGTTTCAGGACTGCCTTGGACGCTGAGACTGCCAGGGAGAAGGCGATCAAGGAGGGTGTGGAAATGCCGAAGGAAGCTGCGTTTGACAGCAACTGCATTACGCCTGGCACCGAGTTCATGGCCAGGCTAACCCAGCACTTGAAGTATTTCATCAACAAGAAGGTTTCGGAGGACGTCGACTGGCAGGGCGTCGAGGTCGTTCTCTCCGGCCACGAGGTCCCCGGCGAGGGAGAGCACAAGATCATGGAGTACATTCGCCAGGCAAAGTCACAGCCCGGCTACGACCCTAATGTTCGCCACTGTCTGTACGGCCTGGATGCCGATCTGATCATGCTTGGCCTTCTCAGTCACGACCCGCACTTCTGCTTGCTCAGAGAGGAAGTCACATTCGGCCGACAGAACCAGAAGAAGTCCAAGGAGCTGGAGCACCAGAATTTCTATCTCATGCATCTTTGCATTGTCCGAGAGTATTTGGAGCTCGAGTTTCAGGAGCTGGAAGAGCCTGGCGCTTTGGATTTCCCATTCGACATGGAACGTGTTATTGACGACTTCATTCTCATGGCTTTCTTTGTTGGAAACGATTTCCTTCCAAACCTACCGCATTTGCATATCAACGAGGGCGCTTTGGCGCTCATGTTCAACGTCTACAAGAAGGTTCTGCCCAAAGCCAAGGGCTACATCAACGAGGGTGGCGTCATCAATTTGGAGCGATTGGCGATACTCTTGGATGAACTTTCTCATGTGGAATACCGTTTCTTCGAGGCAGAAAACGCCGACGCTGCTTGGTTCAAGGGCAAGCAGTTGGGACGTGAAGACGTCATGGAGCGCACGAAGAAGCGCGGGAAGATCATCATGACTACGCGTCAGAAAGAGCTCTACAAGACTGTACGTCAGTATGTCAACAGTCGTTCTCCCAACGGCCAAGGTGAGCCATTGGACTTGCCCTCCAGTCTGCCAGCCAGCGATCGAAAGTTCGCGGAAGAACTGGCAGATAGTCTCCATTTGCAATGGAAGACTGTGGAGGACGACCAAGGCGAGCGCCATCTTCAGGTCGCTTTTCCGCCAGGCCTCGGTGATGACGACGACGATGAGGAGGAAGACGAGGAAGCACAGAACGCCATCCTCCGCGTGCTCAAGCGTTATGACAACGCTCAGATCGAGGATGTCTCGCCAGACGAGGCTCAGGCAGAGATGAAGAAGAAGTATGACGAGAAGTTCCATTCTTGGAAGGACAACTACTACAGGTCGAAGCTGGACTGGGGCTTAGACGACAAGGATGATCTGCGGGCGTTGGCAGAGAACTATGTGCAAGGACTCCAATGGGTTCTTTTCTACTACTACCGAGGTGTGGCATCATGGCCATGGTACTATGGCTACCACTACTCGCCAATGATTTCAGGTACGTTTTACTAACCCCATTCCTCCGAACGACCCTCCAGTAGTAACAGGTAGTAGACGTGAAGGAAGGCCTGAAGGCCGATCTTAACTTCAAGCTTGGCCAACCTTTCCGCCCTTACCAGCAATTGATGGGTGTGCTTCCGGACCGAAGCAAATCCATCGTCCCAGTTGCGTACCACGATTTGATGACCAACAAGGATTCTCCAATCATCGACTTCTACCCCAGAGACTTTGAGTTGGATATGAACGGCAAGAAGCAGGAGTGGGAGGCTGTTGTGAAGATTCCGTTCATTGATGAGAAGAGACTGCTTCCTGCCATGGCCACCAAGGACGATTTGCTCTCGCCTGACGAGAAGAACCGGAACGAGTTCGGAGTCACGCTCAAGTTCACTTCTCAACCGGATCTTGACTATGTCTACCCGTCCTCAATGCCTGGGGTATTCCCAGACCTTCCTCATTGTCGATGTGTTGAGAACATCTTCGAACTGCCTACCATGGATGGGCTCGAAGTTTACATCGGCCTTGTCGATGGAGTCAAGACGGGTATCGATGCGCTTGCCGGTTTCCCAAGCTTAAAGGTTCTGCCTTTCCACGGTGCTCTGGCTTTCCATGGTGTCAGTGTATTTCAACAGGAGAGCAGGAACGAAAGTATGGTCGTCAATCTACTGGAAACTGAGGAGCGCAACAAGGCCTCAGAGGCACAGAGGAAGCTTGGCAGCGCCGTTCATGTTGGCTACCCTTTCCTTCAGGAAGCCAAAGTTGTCAAGGTGTCAGACGAGCTGTTCGACTACGTGGAGGAGAACGGACAGGTTCTCGCAATTCCCCATGGCCCCCGGGAAATCTCGGACTTCAAAAAGAAGGCCAACCGCATCGAGAGCTTTTACAGCAAGCGCCTTGCCATGGACATTGGTGATGTAGAATCCCTTGTGCATGTCGAGATGCTGAAGGGATTGAGGAAGACCGACGAGGGTGCCACCGTCAAGGAGTACGGTGTAATTCCCGGCCAAGAGACTGACTTCGCGGCTCAGACGATTGTGGATGAGGTCGTGAGTGCGGACCAGCGGTTCTTGGAGAAGGCTGCTGTTCCGATTGAAGAAGAGTTCCCCGTTGGGTCTAGGGCTTTCTTCCTGGGCGAATTCGCCTATGGACGCCCGCTCGAGGTTTTGGGACACGCAAATGGAAAGGCAGAGTCCTGGGTCCTTGTCGCAAAAGGAAAGGAGCCGGACTTTGGAAAGCAAATCGTCAGGAAGGCGGAATCCCAGGCGAACTATCGTCCGTCCTATGCTGTCGCTCGGCAGCTGCAGATGAATCCTCTTGCTTTGAGCAAGGTCACATCGTCACTTTCGGTCAGCTCGAGTGGACTTCGTCTTAACTTGGGCCTGAACCTTAAGTTTGAGGCGAAGAAGCTCAAGGTCCTCGGATACTCTCGCAAGGGTGAAACCGGATGGGAGTACAGTCCAAAGGCCATTGATCTTATCACGCAGTATATGATCAAGTTCCCAGAGTTCTTCGCCGTGATCCAGGCCAACCCCAAGGGCGACATCTACGAGGATACGGACTTCTACCCTGAGGACATTGCCAAACAAAAGATGAAGGAAATCGGCTCGTGGTTGAAGTCCATCGAATCGAAGAAGTTTGAGAAAGTGCCTCTTGAGGCCCAACAGCTCGACTCAGACGTTGTCAAGGAGATCGAGCAGGCTGCGGACTATAGCCGCGACAACGGCCCTCAAACCGAAGGAAAGAAGATCAAGGGCGTTCCTCGCCAGGCGCTTCTCAAGCCCTCTGATGCTGAGCAGCAGATTAGTGGGCAGAGATTCTCTCTTGGAGATCGAATCGTGTACGTGCAGGATTCCGGCAGAGTTCCTATCGGGCAGCGAGGTACCATTGTCGGCATGACACGCACTCCGAGGACCACCCTCCTCGATGTCGTTTTTGACACATCGTTCATGAGTGGAACTTCTCTTGGCGAACGTTGCTCGCCCTTCCGTGGATCGACAGTTCCGGCCACGTCTGTGCTGAACCTTACAGACAAGCAATGCGTTGCTATGTCGCTGGCCGGCAACGCTAAACGGCCCCAATCTACTTTCCAGCCCCTGACCGTTCATAACGCTGCCTATGGCATTTCTGGTCAAAGCGAGCTAGTCCCTGCCGAAGCGCCCGCGCCCCTGGCAGGCTCTTTCCGAGGCGCGGTAGCTGGTCAGAATCGTGGCAACTTCCGTGGCCGCGGACGCGGTGGAATCACGCCACAGAACGGGATTCAGCAGAACGGCCATAACGGACAGCAGTACGAGCTGCCTATCCGTAATGGGCCTCCCAGTGGGCCCGCAAACGGCGTGCAGCGCGGCCGAGGCGGCGCCAACGGCTTCGCTCCTCGTGGCCGGGCGAACAACAACTTTGTGCCCCGCGGCGGGCGCGGCGGCGGCCGTGGGGGTGGCAATCAGCAAGGCTTCACCGTCATCGACAACAGCGATCCGACAGATGGCGTCGTCAGGAACAACCCCAACTTCCGTCCCCAGAGCTACTCGGCCGTGCCCCCTCCTCCTACGCTGGATGCGAACGCGTTCCGTGGCGGGCGAGGTAGGGGTCGTGGATTCCGTGGCAACCGCGGCGCCGGTAGGGGCGGTCGTGGTGCTGCGGCAGGCCAGGCACAGTAGTGGTTGGGTGTGCGAAAGAAGCGGCAAGGGACATCTAACAGCTGCATGAGAGGCGGGATATGCATGGTAGACTAGCAAAGGGTTTTACGGAGGGTCAGCTTTTTTTTTTGGTGTAGGGCGGATACCCATGGTTCTCGTCATGCGGTGATGCGCAGTGCTCGAGGGCTCAGCATTGGTTTGGGTTGTCCAGAGCATTATACTCCAGAGGATAGAGGTCTCACACAAAGCCATGGTTCACCGTGTCTCCGCGGAAAATGGAGATTAAACGTGCTTGCGTGGCTTTGGTGGCGATGGCAACGGTCGGCCATGGCAGATGAAATTTGGCCGGGTCCATGGCCGTTTTCTGAGGCTTGCTAGCACATGGTCCGTGAGGGCATTCTGGACAGGGTCTGTGTGCGGTGTTGGAGAAGCAGGTGACGTAAGGAGATCTGAACGTTTGGCTGCGATCCACCTCGGCTGCAAGGGGAGGTAGCTCCGCGCTAGATAGAGCGTGTTTGCATCTCGCGGTCGTACAGGGTCGGCTCGCTTGATGCTCGATACGGACGGAGAAGCTGAAGGGGCTGTCTCTGTTGACGCTCGCTGCGGCGGATTACGCCCGTATGCGCTGCAGCTGGTGATGGGACGGTTGCCATGCTATGCGAAGCTAGGCCGCGGGCCCGGGTGGCTGGGGCCAGCGCATCGCGGGCTTCGGGCAGCGGGCAGCGGGCAGCGGGCAGCGGGCAGCGGGCAGTGGCCGACGGCTGCGTGGCCCACGCCGGCGCCGCGCAGTGCGGAAGCAGCAGCGGAGCGGCAGCGACCATGGCGGCAGCAACGCGGCACGGCTGAATTTTGCGACGGTGCAGCTGACGGGAGGAGGCTTGGGCGGCTCGGCCTGCAGCGAGACCCCGGATGCTGCGCGCTGGGCGGGCGGTGAGCCGCCTCGCGCTAAAACGTTGTCACCCAGTCAGGAAGTAGGTAAACACCGCCTGGCACTTCGTCCAAGCTGCATCGCAGGGCCACGTCCACCCACCGCCGCCAGCACCCACTCAGCACCCTCGCCGGCTGCAGCCCGGGCGACCCATTCGCTGTCCACGCCGTCGCTCCTTCTGCAGCCGTCCCGACCGCTCGACCCGACCCGATCCTCGCCGCCGAATGACGAGTTCAGCTGCTGCTTGGAGAGCGTCCCTGGCGGTATAGCTTCGCCATTCGCCCAGACGCCAGAGCCCCGTCCGACGCTCCACCGCCATGCCGCCGCCCGCGCCCCCGCTGCCCACCAAGTTTCCCTGCTGGTGCAAGGCCGTATACTCATGGGGAGGAGAGGTAAAGACGCACTTCCGACAGACGCCCGGATGAAGCGCTGGCCCTGCTGACGCCTTCTGTTTGCTTCCTCCACAGACCAAACGCGACCTCGGTTTCGTAGAAGGCGACCTGATCGAGTGCTTGAACGCCGGTGATGGCCAGTGGTGGATGGGTCGGTTGAGGCGCGACAGGCGTGCCGTCGGGCTCTTCCCCTCCAACTTCGTCGAGCTGCTGGACGAGAGCCTGTGGCCCGGCGCCCCCCGTGGTCCTGGAGTAACGGGCGTGTCGCGCTCGGGAACAAATGCTGCCGCCCAGAAGCCGGTTCCGCCAAAGAAGGGAACCTTCCGAAAGCCTTTCCAGGCCTACTACAACGCCGGACAGCCGAACCCGGTTGCCCACGCCCGCGAAAAGCAGGAGAAGAATGCAGCGTCCGGTCACTCCGATAGCCAGAGGCGACACAAGCCGTACTCGTCCATGAAGCACGCCAAACCGCCCGGCCCGAGCCCGAACCCATCGCCCAGGAATTCCGTCGACAGCGTTGCGCGGGTTCCGCCTCTACCAGAGCGTCAGGCGTCCAACTTGAGGAATCGTGCGCCTTCTCCGTTGCCCCCAAGACAGGAATATGGCCACTATCGCGCAGTGTCGCCCGCTCCTCCACAACCTGCGGATTATCGGTCAGCACGCGCCGTCTCTCCCGCACCGCCTCAGCAGTATCGCGGCCCCTCTCCCAGCCCTCTGCAGGCGTATCGTGCCCCATCTCCCGCTCCTCCGCAGGCATATCGTGCCCCATCTCCCGCTCCTCCGCAGCAGTATCGGGCTGCCTCACCTGCTCAGCAGTACCAGCCGTATTCTCGAGGGCCTTCTCCTTCACCTTATCAACAGCAATTCTACCCGCCCTCACCTGGGTTGCCTCCAACTACATCACGACAGCAGTACCAGGCTTATTCGCCTGCGGCATCTCCAGTGGACCCGCAGTACTATGCATATCAATCACAGTCTCGTGGACCTTCCCCAGCTCCCTTTGAGGACGAGATCGGTGAGGCGTCTCCGCCTCCACCTCCGCCGCCTCCACACCGCGTATTGCACGCTCAGGCGAACAGGGGTCCTTCACCAGCTCCTTATCAAATTAGCAGAAGTCCGTCGCCGGCTCCATATAATGAGGATGGATATAGGAGCGGTTACCACACCCCTGCCTCGCATTCACCTGTGCCCCGAAAGGTCAGTAATATGACGCCATCGCCTGTGACGAATGCCATGAACGATGTTATGACTTCCCTTAAGGATATGACTGTTGCGAAACGGAGCCCGTCCCCTGCCCGGGCTCGCACACCCGCCGATCCTTGGGCCCCAGAGGCGTTTGGTGAAGCCTTCTCATCCTTACCTAATCCGAGGAGGCTTCGGCCGAATACATCGCTTGGTCTTGGTATGCAGGAAGATGACTTGCCTCCTGCAAAACTGGAAACACAAGGCCGATCTAATACGGCTGGTCCTCAACTGGAAGGGCCGCCTCAAGTGGGCAACTACGTCGCGCGAATGGAGGAACGGCTGCGACTGCTGAGCAGTCGTAGCCCGGGGCCACAAGACGAGCTGTTTATGCCGACTGATCAAGAGGGCCCGCCACCGGCACCACCGCCAAAGAACTCCAGGCAGCAGAGGCCGCAAACTGCCTACGGTGACTCCTCTCAACACGACTCGATGTACGACACAAGGTCTCGAAGCTCCATAGGGGGCCATCCGCAGGACGGTGTCTTTCGAAAGCCGACGCTCAAGCATCGCAAATCCGCATACGACGTCGCAAAACAAGGACTAGGGCGAACTTTCACAACCAAAACTAATGCTACCAACTCTACCGAGGCGACGAACAGCACGGGCCATACGCTATGGAGTGGTACGTCTGCCGGCGGCAATTCTGCAACCAGCTCTGGGAGTTTCGCGAGGAGGAAATGGGGTACCATCAGAGAACATCGTGAGCGATCTAAGAGCGTAGTCGAGATCTCCCGACCCCGCGCCGGTAGCACGGTGGGATCTATGGACAGCAGACCGGATAGCCCCTTCAGCGGTGGAATTTCTTATCATTCGAGCCACGCGACCAGCCAGCAACAGGACTCATCGAACACCACCGACTGGTCCGGCAATATGGCGGATTCCGGTGGTCTTCTGGGCGGTCTGACATCACCAAGACCGAAGCGCACTGGGTTCTTCAAGAAGATGATTTCATCGGCAAGGGCCAACGCTGCGAACGCGAGAAACACCATCTCTTCAGGTCCGAGCAGGCCTAATTCCCGGGGAGCAGGCCTACTACCGAACGGTGTCACCTCCATCGCTGGCGGGGGATCAGCGGTTTTCCACCCCAGTGGTAATGTGGCGAAAGACATGGGCATGGGTAGTTCCGTGGATTGGGTGCAGGTTCGGCGGGACATCAATCGCTCTAATTCTCTTAGTAAGAATGAGCGCATCGAACGTGCCGAACGCTGTCAGATGAACGATATCGCGGTTATCAATCCCATCGAAGTTCTGATGGAAACCATCGAGGGCGATGAAGGTCTTGACGGACTGCCAGTCCCTGAGCCACTGGACTTCAGTCAATGCAACCTTGGGCTTGTGGACAAGAACACCCGCTTCATCCAGGGCCTACCTCCGATGACGACTCCTGTCAGCCTCGCTCAAGGCTATGTATGTCGGCCTTACCGTAGTGACGTTCAGAGGCTGCGAGCAATCTTCACGTGGGTCGCTGAGCGAATTTCCTGGGAAGAAGATTATGAAGGCGACGTCGACACCAGGCGGGTCATCCAATCGAAACGCGGCTGCAGCGAAGAGATTGCGGTCCTGGTCATGGATATGTGCGCCGCGGTCGGTCTTCATTCTGAGGTGATCCGCGGATATCTCAAGGCCCCGGGTGAGGAGCTGGACTTCGAAATGGTGGCTCATCCGAACCATTGGTGGAACGCAGTCATCGTTGACGGCGAATGGCGCATAATGGACTGCTCCCTGGCGAACCCCACCAACCCCAGGCGCTCGGCATACTCCAGCGCGGGAAGTCAAGTGGCAGAGGGTGGCTTCTTCCTCGCGCGTCCGTCAGAAATATGCTACACACACGTCCCGCTTCTTCCGGAAGCACAGCATATTATTCCGCCAATCTCTCACGAGGTCCTGATGGCGCTTCCTTGCGCCTGCCCGCCTTACTTCGTGAACGACATAGAGATTGCCGACTTCGACACCAGTCTCCTGAGCTTGGAGAACTTGGAAATGGCGCACATTCACTTCTTCGTGCCAGAGGACGTGGAGGCGGTGGCAGAAGTCGAGGCAAGGATTTTCGCACGGGATGGAGATGGGGACTTCTTCGAGAGTGGTGACGTCTGTCGAAAGAGGGCCTTGTGCCAGCCCGAATGGATTGGCGGCCGCAAGAGGTACACTGTGAAGGCAGTGTTGCCTGGTGATGAAGGGCATGCCACTTTGAAAGTGTATGCTGGGAAGAAGGGATTGATGGTAAGTATCGTAACTCGGTGTCTGAGCTCCTTGAACTCGGTGCTAATCCTTACCTCCAGCATTCGATCAAATCGAACCCTCATCCTCTTGCCTTCGGGATGCCACTCACCCACATTGGCCAGAACCCGCCGTACGATTTCGTCACGCTTCATCCCACGCCCCACGCTCAACGCCACGATCTCTACGTGGCACAACCACAGTGCGCCCGCCTTGCCGTCAACAACACTTTCGTGTTCGCCGTCCGCCAACACCCGTCTTCCCTGACCTGGACTCATTCGCCACCGTCTAACCATTCCCACTCTCAGTCCACCAGCTCCGCCATGCTTGGTGGACGTGTTTCCCCCAACGGCTTTGGCCGTCCCACGTCTGCGCTTAGTATGGTGTCTGCATCCGCATCGAATGCTGGATCTATTTTCAGCGCCTCATCATCCGGCTCGGATCCTCTCAGCGCCGCTAGGGCGCCTCCGGGCGCGAGTCAGAAACCAGCCAAGTTGGCAATCCAAAGCCCGTCGGGTAAGATTATCAGGTTGATGCGGAAGAGCGAGCACATGATTGCCAGCAGCCATGGAGCAGGCGTGGGAGGCGCGAGTAATGGAGAAAAGGAGGGAGGGGATGGGAGTGTGTGGGAGACCATCATCAAGATTGGTGAGAGGGGTACTTGGAGAGGTCTCGTGTTGGCAGACAGGTCTGCGAGGTGGTGCGTGTTTGCCGAATGGGAAAGCTTCTGAGGGTTAGCGGTCGAACAATGTCTCTTCTCAACCGAGACCTGTTTCGTGAGGTTTCCATGTCGGGGTAAGGGTTCTGATTTTCGGATCTTTGTCTGTACTCCGGGAGTTTTCTTTTTCTTTTCTCACTTTCTCACTTTTCAATAACCTTTACTGTAATTTCTTGTTTCCTTTCTCTTATGCCTTAGAGATGAGTCAGTCCCATTTCTCGTCACTTTCGCTTTTTTGTCACATCGTCCATGTCTGGGCACCCTGGACCTTTTTTTGGCCATGGCAAAAGGTGTTGTTCCTACTACTTTTTTTTTGTTCCTGACAAGAGCGTTGGCATTTATATGGTGGCGGGCAAGGGCTTCAGGAGCATACATGATTATCAATTTCATCATTATCACAACGTGCTTTTTCTTCCCGCATGACAGCAACAAAACAAAACAAGCACGGAGGCGGGTGGCGTGCAAGGCGTTGGTATGTAGGAGGCGCTATTGTATATCGTTATTTGTACTATTCGTTGAGTGTTTTGGTCGTCAGTGGTGTTGGAAAATTAGGGAATTGGCTTCGATGCACAATGTACGATATGAGCGGAGACTTTCGGATAGGGTTGAAATATAAGGGCATTCAATATATACTTGTATACTTGTTCAAACTTTGCCAGATATATTACACTCTAGTTGCTCCCCGGGTGATCGTGACATGAGTGGATGGGGAAAGGCTCGTTGTTTGAATCCTACTAAGCTAGAGACGTGGGACGAGGTCACTACGAAGTGGCAGATGCCGAGGGCAAGGTATAGGCCATCTTCATGGAAACATGGGCTGGCGTTGGTGGGGGTAACGAGTCGCTGGCATTGATGGGTAGAGTCACAAACAGCTCCGAGTCACATGAACAATCGATAGCACAAGGTAGGCATTCATCCGAATCATCATCCCTCAAACAGTCTTTTGGATAGTTTCAACTTCGTGCGTCCTGTACCGTCCGAGGAGGAGCTTGCAGTTCAAACATCCGAGTCTGATGGTTCAAGAATCGTAATTCTCCATCTTTTCATAACCCACGAGGATCGCACAATGTAAAGTTCCCTAGGAAGGCACATTCAACCGGGGTGTGCATACCACGACCAAAGATAGTCCTATAATCAGAACCACGTTCAACGGCCACGAAACGAGCATTTGCCCATCCTCGCCTCCGCGCACTTTACGCAAACAGGAGATACACACACGCCCACACACATCTCTCTCCTCACGCCCTCCCCAACTCCTCCCTCCACCACTCAGCAAAATCCACACAGCCGCAGTCGATGCCCAGCGCCCTCGTCTCCGCCGTGTCCAAATGGCAATCAAACGGCCTCCTGACCCTCTCGCCCCGCTCCTCGGCCCTCAACTCGGCCTCGGACGGCCTGAACGGCTCGAGGCCCTCGACGCCCACGCCGAGCACGCCGGCCAGGACCTTGCACATGTCCAATTTGGTCTTGCAGTCCTCGCTCGAGAAGTGCAGGATCCGCGGCAGATGAGCCGGAAGGGGGTTCTTGTTGTTGTCGTCGGCAGGCTCGCTCCTCCGCCGGCGGCCCGTGTACAGCGCGCAGACGTCGACGCACACGCGGCCGACGTCGGCCGTGTTGGTCGGGTAGCGCAGCGCGTAGTCGTCCATCTGGATCTTGGCCGCGGCCGGGCCCAGCGCCGCTGCCTTTTGCACCAGCGGGACGAGGCAGTTGACTGCGCTGTCCGACGGCTTGCCCGCCTTGCCGTAGAGGATGGGGACGCGCAGCACGGCGGCCAGGGGGCGGCTGTGCTTGTTGTCGTTGTTCTCGGCAGCAGAGGTGGTGGTGGTGGTGGTGGTGGCGGCTGCCGCCGCCGCCAGCACGGCGTTCTCACCCTCCCATTTTGTCAGGCCGTAGGTGTTGGGCGGGGAGGTGGGGGCGAGCGGGGCGTAGGGAGCTTCGCCGGGCGCGCCCGGGAAGACGTAGTCGGTGCTGATGTAGAGGGTGAAGATGGAGCGGCGTGCGGCCAAGGCGGTCAAGGTGCCGGCGGCTTCGACGTTGAGGGCGCGGGCGGCGTCGGGGTTGGTGGAGCAGGAATCGGGGGAGCGGTCGGCGGCGCCTGTGTGTGGAGAGGAGAGTGAGCGACTGGAGTGGTGGGGTGGTGTGTAGCGTAGCGGACGCGTTTCACAGGCGGAGTACATACAGTGGACGATGACGTCGGGGCTGCAGGGAGCTGGTGTGAGTAAAGACGCGGATGGCGGGGCAACGGGGAGTGCGGCTTACTTGACCTCGTCGAGGGTCCGTTCGATGGCGGCAGCGTCCAGCAGGTCGAGCTTGATTATCGAGGGCGGCGATGCGCGCGTCAGGCCTGTGCCGACGGTTTTCCAGCCGCGAGCCTCAAAGGCTTGGGCGACCTGGCTGCCCAGAAGGCCGGTGGCTTTTGCAGGTCAGCGTCGGGCTACGTCATGGTGGTTACCGCGATGCGTACGTACCGCCCGTGACAAGCGCTGTGCCGCTCATTGCGATGGAATGCGCCGTCTGTAGCCGGGAAACTATATACAGGGTGGCGAGCGAGCGCGGGTCTCTTCCTCAAGGTCCTGCGCAAAGCGAGACGTTCGACGAAAAGCGCACGTTGGCAGAAGGCCTGAGCCGTTCTTGGGGTTTCAAAAATTCCTTGCCGACCCGCAGGCCAACAAGAGCAGTCAAACTATGTAGTTTTCAACTAGCAAAATTCCGGCGTCAGCATAAGCTTCACCCGCACAGAAAATGCCCCTGCACTTGGACTGGAGAAAAGAAGAAAAGGTTTGGCAAGGGAGGGCGAGGGCTAATTGAGGAACCTCTGGGGCGCTTGGGCCATGCAGGTGGCAGGCAGGCACGCGCAGGCAGCCGTCTAGATTAGGAAGCAGTGAGGCTCCCCTGCGATGTGTGACGGGAAACGCTGGGCAGCTTCTACTCTGAACAGGCAGCCGCGATCCGAGTCACGGCCGGAGAGGCAACAACCCACCCACACGTGAGAAGTGATTGCCGCCTCGAGCAGGCAGCTAACTCCGGATTCAGTCAGTCACCGCGACTCAACTCTACTCGCATGTTGAGCTCCATATGGGCTTCGGTCTCTCACCTTTGGCCCTCGTCAATGCAGAATTCTCAGCTTCCCCTTTCATGCAACGAGGCATCGTATTCTGCTGCGCGCCAACTCTGACCGATGGTCAACTCCAAATTTGGCAAGGACGGGCTCCTTCTCGAGATGTAGATTGGCCCAATAGATCACAAATTAGCATTGCTGGCAACAGTGACTTCTCGGTCAAACTCGCGATATGACAGACAGAGCTAGTGGTCATTGATCCACGGTTGCTCTTTCGATCCAATTGTCTCACTAGTCACTACTCCACCTCGTCTAAGCTGTTAATCGAGCCGCAGAGATTCACCTTTTTGACTGCCAGTCAACCATCTTCACTCATCTTTGTGAGTTGTTTCAGCTCATGGTAAAGGTATCTGCCGTGTCCAGTCCGTCGAACGTGGATGCCCCCTCCAATCGAAAGAAGTCCTGGTCAACATCGTAACTTTGTGCCATCTATGACTTGAACATTCGGCATCATGGTCGAACATCCTTCGCCCCCGAAAACTTGCCAGGTGCGATACTGAATATGATCAGAGCTCAAGACTAATAGATGATGTCCCGTCGGAGTATCGTGAAGTGGAATCTCACCTGATTCTCCGTTCCCCTCGTAAGATCCACACCATGGCCTTGTGGACAGGCCCCGTCATCGAAGAAAACAAGAATACCAAATCTAGCTCTGCGTGGTGGTAACCCATACAGACATGCCTACTCAACTCTGTTTGATGCAAATTTCTCAACACTGGGAGCCGTAAATCATCAGTTGCTATCATGAACCCCAGATCTAGCTTTAGGAATTTAGAGTAAGTGTAGACACTTCGTGACATCAAGTTGTAAGTACACCGGATCCCAACACAAAGCTGCTGGTAAGATACCGTCTGCTGCAATGATATTCGTCTGCGGTAGCTATCTGGCACGTGTGCCCGCTGGATTTCTTGATACTCCAGCAGCGGCAGGTTTGCGGCATTGATTTCCCAAGGTCTACATGAGCACTCCTGCCAGACTGGGGATAGCATGCGCCGTCGCAATACTTTACTTGATTCCTTCTAGCCAGTCGCGAATTACCACGCTGAGAAAAACTGTGAGTTGGGACCGAACTATTGTAGTGCTACTTCGTGTTTTCCCGGTGCCCTGCTGGGTCTCGCTAGGTAATCAATGGTCGAACTATTTTCTGCATGACTTCATCTATTGCTTTTGCCTACGCGACCTTGTGTCATTGTCCCTCTTCACGGCAAAAAAAGGCGATATTTCAAAGCTTTCACAATGACGAAATTCATGCTGCAAAAATCTACTAAGCACGTTATCTACATGGAATCCCAGAGCCTCATATGTCCACCATAAGCAGCTCGGGAAGCGAATGACCTCAACTCTAAAACACTTCCATCTTTACGTGACACGCTAACATAACCCTTCTAGAAGAAAACTCCTCCGTCTACCGCTAAGGAATATCTCCGGCAATTTTAAGTAGCGTACCATTATGTCACTGACACCTAACGATCAGTTTTGCCACCACTGTCATTAATCGGTCGTTGCTGGCGGAACCACACTAACAAAAGATATACATCCCTGGCAGGAACGAAGACCGCACCAACAAGCAGATGCCATCGGATTCCCCGTCCGCTGCGTCTTCCGGGATTCCTTCCCGTCAAACGTGCCAGGCCCGGCCGAGACGTAAAAGCTTTCTGCCCACGTGCAAGCGTTGAGCTAGTGGACCGGCCGTTGAGAATTCACCCGCCCCCAAGCTTTGCAGTAGTGCAACCATTTCCTAACGGCGTACCCCGCCACTCCACTCGCGTCAACCGGCATACAGCAATCGGTGCGACCAGACCTCCCATATGCCCTTGCGGGAGAAAGCACGAACACCGTAGATCCGTGCACGCACGCATTCACCCGTGCGAATGGCATGCAGACCCGCCGAAGGCGCCCGTCGTCAACTCTGTTTACTACACGTCATGCATTCCCAAAGTCTGCAATAGTCGGAAGACAATGGAAGATTCTCTTCCACTATTATGCCGTAGAGCCGCATAATCGTCATATCGATCTGACCATCCCATTATCTTGCAAAGGTTCGATCTTCTTCCCCACCATCCGTGCACGGCTCGCTCAGACCCGTGATAGCCACCTCGGCAATCAGTCTGCACGGGCGTGCCAAGTTGCATGATAGTATGACGGGCGGATGGGGATTGGAGGGCAACGCATGGGTTACGACGATGGGGAATCCGACCTGATCGGCTTATTACCTGTGTAAAGCCTTAAGCCAGTAAGCAAAATTTGAGGATAGACGTTCCCACGTTGGGCGTTACGGGGTGAGACACCTTTGGTCACGCCGCGACCCCTTGGCCTGAGACACCAAAAACACCACCCCTTGCAATGTCCAACCGAGCCGACACCAGCTGCACCTATCGCCAAAAGTAAAAAAGATTGCTGCGGGAACGGTCAGATTGCAAAACTTCAGAATCAGATTCACTTTGCACCAATGAGACTTCAGTGAGATCGCAGGATGTTGTGGAAAACAAGAGTTCTTTTGTTTACTGTACATAACTCATCTAATGAAAGAAACGGTTGTCAAAGACACCAAGAACAAAGCTATCGCGATGTTATGCGCATGCTAGCCTCCCAGAATCCTTTCCCATTGACCCAACCGTTGACCTGGTTCTCGCGCCATGCCATGCCATGCATACGAGATGCCCTAAAAAAGACAAATGAACCGGACAAGAAAAAAAGGTCCAGGCTCAGTCTAAGAAGTGAAGAGAAGAATGTTCGTAAAGACTCCAAAAATGCTAAGGCCATGATGGCTGTGGTTTGAGAAGTGAATAAATATCATGAGGGTCGTGCAGACTGACCCCGCCCTCAGAGCCCGCTCAACAGGCTTGAGAGCAGCGTTCAACTGTGCTGTACTTGACTGTGTGCTGTTCAAGATTGATTCGTTCGAGAGCCATTTAGACGCTCGCCTTGTGGATGAGGTTGCGAGCAGCACGAGCCAGAGCACGAGCGTGGGCCTTGCGGTGGCTGTCCTTGTGGACCTTGCTGGTGTCGCGCTTGCTGATGTTGCCGTTCGAGCAAGTGGTGCCGGCGGCCAGGGCCTGCTTGACGGCACAACCGTTGTTGCAGATGCCGAAAGAGTCGGAGCCGATGCAAACAACAGAGCCGTTGGAAGAGCAAGAAGTGCAGTCACCACTGCTGCTGGCAGGGGTGCTAGCAGCACCGGAAGAGCCAGCAGGGGTAGCAGCAGGAGTAGTGGCGGCGGCGGCAGCAGCCGACGACTGGGTGACAACAACGGTAGCCATAGAGGTAGCAGTGTAAGAGGCAGAAGCGGCACCAGGGGCGAAGACGCCGCCAGGAGTGCTAGCGGCAGCGGCCGGGGTGGAGGCAGCGGGGGTAGCAGCAGCAGAAGAGCCCGAGGAACCAGAGTCGGAACCAGAGCTGCCACCGCCGTTGGCGTTCAGGCCAGAGTCGCAGGTGCCGATGGCAGCAGAGTCGACAGTGTCACCGGTCTCGACGCTCTCACCAGGGTTGGGGAACTTGACGACACCGTTGCCAGTGGTGCACTTGCCGGGGATGTTGGCAACGAACATATCGGGAAGAGAGTTGTAGTAGTCGTCACTGTCGGCACCACCGGTGATCTTGATGGGAGCGCAGTTCATGTACATCTCGCGGTTGCCGATCTTGTTGAACCAGGTCCAGGCGAAAGTGGCGCTGCCGGTCTTGAGCTCCTTGGGGATCTGGATCGAGTACTCCCTGACACAGTCGGAGCCGCTGTCGCTGTCGCACTGGACACCGTTGGGACGGCCGTCAGAGTCGGTGCCGGCGCTGGCGATGTTGCCAGAAGCGGAGGCGGGGCAGCCACCAATCATGGAGTGGATGACCTTCCACTTGGACTGGTCGGCAGGTGGGGGGCTCTCGTAGGTCACGGAGACCTGGCAAGAGCCACCACCGTGGACGGCGGAGCCAGTGAAGCTGAGAGTGGTGTTGTCACCAGCGGCAATCTCGGTGGCAGTGCCCGTGTAGTAGCTGGCGTCGGTGCCACCCTGGCAGGGGAAGGCGTAGGTAGTGCCGTCGAGAGGGCTGCTCTGGACCTTGGAGGAGCTGTAGGGGACGGGGTGGTTCATGATCATGTGGGCAGAAGCCGAGCCGAAGAGGCCCAGAGCCACAGAGACCAAAGCGTTGGAGTACATCTCGAAGGAGTGTATAGTCGGTAAAGTCGGAGCGTTAGGGCTGTTGAGAGATCGCTAGACCAGCTGTGCGATGCTTGATTTCTTGGTTTGTCCAAAGACAAGGTTCAACAACCAGACAATGAGTGCTAAGGCTCGGGAACTTCACAGAAGTCGATTGGTCCTGAAAGGATAGGATGTTCCGCCGCAGGCGAGAACGAAGCAAAGAGATGAAGAGAAAGGTAAAAGGGCTAGCCTTGGGAAAGCTCTGAAGAGTAGATGAGTTGATGATGGGAAGGAAAGCACAACAGTGCGACCAAGATGATACTTATACAAGCTGAGGGATCTACGGGCAAGGCCCCTGACAGGAGCACAGAGGCGGAAACAAGCTTCTCGCATGCTTGGATGAGTGGTACGGTCTAAGGCGGGCTGCATGCCGCCGGCAGCATCTGGCGCCACAGCGGGTCGTGTGGCAGGCACAGGCTGGTAGAGGGCGCATGTCGGGCAGGATTCCCCACGTCTGTAGCTGCGCGGTTACGGCACCGCGCCGGAAGGACAAAGCTCGTCGATGAGAGGCAAGAGAGCTGGAACCGATCATCAAAGGTGCGACAGGAAGCAAACGCCAGGCTCCTCCGTTGCCCAAACAGGAAGAAACGCTCCGGCCACAGACAGGGCTCGGCGGCGGGCGGGCCAGCACGAGCGTGCGAGCTGGCCATGCGGACCAAGGGATTGGCTGTGCGGGCTTTAGGGGCGTGCGTTTCGAAACGGCAGTCTGCGTAGCAGCGTGCGGTGGGAGGAGGTGAGAGAGAGAGAGAGGGTCCGGGTTGACGTGCACCCCTGCGGCCCCCCCGGCTCGGCTGGCCCAGACGTATCGATAGCAGGTCTCTTGACCCTTGCGTGCATTCAGGAACGCCAATCGGACACGGCAGAGACGCACATCCTTTGGCAGCCAGTCCCCACCGTCTTTACCGCGTCGGGCAAGGCTCGCATGGCCGCCAGCGCGGTCAAGGCCGACGTGGCCGTCTGGTTGGCCACCCGCCTGAAAGGTCTTCTGGTCTGAAACCGACGGGCTGCCAGACGTTGTCAGCTCCATGCACTTTGGTACGAGGAGATGCTTCCCCGCGGGCCGCCGCCCTGACCGCCTGCAGCTGGCCTCACCTTCGTTTTCTCAAACAGCTGCATCAACGCGTTGCCGAGCACGACGGGCGGCCGGGCGGCGAGCACGGCGGCTGTTTGCTTTTGCAGCGGGCGATGACGTCCGGCGCCCGCGCTTCGTCGGTAGGTTGCGGCCTGCAATGCGGCCTGCAATAATGCGGCCGAGCAGGCGCCTTGTGGTCGAACGATTGCCGGCCTCCACGGCCTGAAACTTCTGGTTCGCACGCGGAGCCAGACCCACGGTAGGATCAACCGCCGCCCATGTGCACGCCACCACACCTGCCAGAGCGAGAGAATTCGCCGTAGATTTCGCTTTTTTTTCGCCTCCAGTCCCTTCTCCTGATCCGGTTGCCACCCCGCACCGGAACCATGGCCGAAGGCTGGCGGCCGCTGCCGCGGCCACACGGGATTGGCCAGGCCCAAAATTGAAGTGTATCCAAGCTTGCTGGTGCAGTTTCGCAGCAGCGGGAATTGCGCACACTGGTCCACGGCCGTTTGTTCCTTGCAGCGGCGGGCAGTTGAGCGACGCTGTGACACGGACGAGAGCACGGCAGAAAGCGCTGCGCCGGGACCAGGCGAGTGGCGGATGGTTGCACAGGCGGCTCACGGCTGCGCACTGCAGGAGCATCGAGCGGCTGTGGGCGGCCAGCGATGAGGCTGGGTTCGGTGGGTTCGAGGGTCAGTGCAGGCAGATGGCGGGTGATCGGGCGGCACAGCAAATAGGGTGCGCCCAAAGGCCGGAGACGAGGGCCAGCCAGCCCTACGCTGCCTCCGCGTCGGATTTCCCTGCTCTGAGCCGGACGATTGGCTGCGGCCGCCATCACGAAGCGCCGCCTGCCCTGACCGCCTCGGTCGGCCCGACACACGTCCCTGCCCGCAAGACGTGGCCGGCCGTTCGTTTGCGCCTGCGTCACGCTCGCCATGCAGCCAAGGTCATGAGCACACCACGACTGGTCGACGTTGCTACTCTACACGCTGTCTACGAAACCTGCCTCCCGGTTTCAGCCTCTGATCCCATCCCCACGCCAGCTGTGCGCCTCCGCACTCTCCCCCAGAGACTGTTTCTAACCTTCATCAGCCGTGCCCCCTGCAGCGCCTACGAATGTCCTGTGGCTGCTTGCCTGCCTGCCTGCCCGCCCGAGAAGTCCCTATGCCGATCCAGCAACCCTGCATCCGCATGAGCGGCGGCAACAAACACGAAGTCGCAGCTGCCCGCATGCTCCTCCAAGACAAGCCTTGCGCATACACGTACACACCTCCGACTCCACCCCAGCGCCTATGCTCCTGACTCATCTGCCCATCCATGGCCGCTACCCTCCCTCAGCTCTTCACTCGTCGGCGACTCCGTCCAATCCATCCTCCACGCTCGAGCCCAGCGCCTCGCCAGCACCAGTAGCATGTCCATCCCAATCCCGGGACGGGGAGCGGTGACCTCCCGTCGGCGGCTACGGGCACGCGGACGATCCATCGCCTCAGCCACAGCTCTCAGAGTCGCTGCTGATGAATGCACAAGGGCCCGCCCCCTCCATCTGTCACCGCTTGGACCCCTCGGGTATGCCGCCCGGCGGCAACCGTGCTAAGGCCGCCTCCCAACATCGCCACACGTCGCTGCGTCGTCGCGTTTCAGACTTTGATTGCGAGGCCAAGGCTGTCTTCCGTCTGGTGGATGCGTCCGAGGGGATCGACGGCGGTCCTGTCTTTGGAACCCATGGGTCGGCGCGTGCGGCCGCGCGCTCTGTCTCCTGCGCGTCCCTGCGCGGGGGGGCTGTTCGAATGTGGCTGTGCGCGCTTGGATCTGCTTTCTCCCTTCCGCTCGCCGCAGCAGTCATGCCACGGTGCGGACCACCTTCCATTATTATTCTGCATGAGTTTCGTCATCGGAAAGCGGGGGTTCCGGTCCTGACGCGCAACACGGGGACGAGGTGCCTTGCAGCTGTGAGTCTTGGAAGCGGCGCCGCTGCCTGTAAATTTAGATCATTCCACCCTCGACCACTTGGCCTCGGCCCACCAGTCTGTTCTTCAGGTGAGCGAGTCTTGTTGACCATGGCTTCTTCTCTTGCTGCTGCTGCTGCTGCTGCTCCGCCACCGCGCCGCCCCTGCCTTCCTCCTCAGACTCCGACCCTGATGTTAGTTGGCCCGTTGTCGTCTTCCTCAACCTTGTGAAGAACGGCTGTCGCTCGATCCCGATGTGCGCCTTCCTATCCGTCCCGATGAACGACCCGAATCCATATTTGTGACCCATCTGCTGGACGTGCTTGTTCCGACCGCCTGCCGACATCGCCGACGTCCCCTGAAGATCAAGCACAGCGTGGCTCGCGGCGAAATATGCGATATTGGAGGCGATGGTGGTCGGCAGCCGCGGCAAGAACTTCCAGGGACGGCGAACGTAGACAATGATCGAGACGATGACATACAGGCCGATGATGGTTTCAGCAATGATGAACATGGCCGTGGACATGAAGATGCGCGTCTCCGGTTTGATGTTGTAGCCTTCCACGGTGAGGTCCGTTGCCTGTGGGAACAACAGGCGAGCATTGGCGCTGAAAGACAGCGCCACGAGTTCCGTGTAGATGTTGGCGAACGGTTCCGCCGCTTCGTTGAAAGATGGAACGGGCGCGATGGGGTCGATCAGCCGGCTCGTGTCGTATGTCTCCCTGATCAGGTAATTGTAAAAGTCATCTGGATAGGAATCGTTATGCCAGTTGAACGCAAATGTGCCACTGTCGCTCAAGTTTCGACTGTAGTCCATCATGTAGTTGATGTATTTGGCCGTTTCCGAGGCTGATTGCTTGAAGAACTCGTCTGAGGATTCGTCAGTATATCGGATATTGGATGCATTCTGGACAACTCCAAAGCTGTCAACGATGACTTCCGCCAAGCCAGTCTTGATGTACGGTCGGCATGCGATGAAGGTCGACTCAAACGAGTGGAAGGTGACGGTCGAGATGTCTTCGTCGGTAACGGTGTAGTTCTCCCGTCGGGTGGCGTTTCCTCTCTGCCATGCCGACACGGTGTATTCGCTGTCGCATAGGCGTGCGGTCCATTCAGCGGCGAAGATACTGTTTGGGATTCCTCCGTAACCAATCTCCAGACGTTCGTTGCAGGTTGGTAGCTGGTCACCAAAGTTGATGTCGAAGGTGTAATTGGCGGCCAGGCCGTTTGAGCTCATCGTGTGCTGGACTGTATTCGACCCCTCTCCCTCCTGCAGCTGTATGCAGGACATCTCAACCCCAAAAGCTCTCGTGTCAGCTTTGCGCATCCAAGTGTTGTTGTGCGCCGTCTCATTGAACGGCATGTAATACATGCGCCCATCGGTCCAGGAAGATAGTGGCGTTCCGGCCGTCAAGTTTGACATGGCGACGTAGAAGTGATCCGTGACTGTACGATTGAACAGAACTGTCTCGAAGCCTGTGTCAGTGTTGTTAAGAGCAGTGATGTCCATGATAGGTCGGAGGGGTTGAGTGAAGTTGGTGCTATGCGCCACATCGGCAATGCCTTCGTTGAACAAGCCATTGAAAGCTACAGCCAAAAGGTTAGACAAAAGGGCCATCCAGCAGACAGAAGCTAGAACCCAATGGCGCGCCCTCATCGCTTTGAAGAAGATAAGCTGTGGTGGTAGGGAAATGTAGTCGACTGTGATGGAGCTAGAGGGATTCGACTTGCCCCGGCGGAGGTCTTCGAATGGCTGAAGCGTACAGAGGATGCGGTTGAGCACAACCCACGCGGGCTCGATGACGGTTGCTATCGCGGTAGGAATGTAGTTCTCCACCAGCTGGCGGACGAACCGGTTGGTCGATGGAAGGGGCAGTCCTAATAATAGTTCAGTGCTGCTTTCATGAGAACAATATCTGATGACGTACCATTCTCCCGCTTCGACTTAACAAAATAAAAAGCAAAGACAATGAGCATAGCAATGTTCATGCCAATGAAGACAAGGCCGGTTGCCAGGCGCAACTCCAGAGGCCTCACACCGCCGACGAATGGAGAAGACCTGCTCAAGTCGGTTGTAGCTCGATTCTCCAGACCTGTGTCGTGATCCCTCAACTGCAGCTGGAACCCACTAGTTGCACCGGGTTTTGCTAGTTCAAATCTCTTCTTCTTGACCGCATTCCTCAGCTCTTTATCCGTTGATTGATCATGACTCTTCAAAAATGAAAGCAACCCTTCCTGCTCAGCAACAAGAGCCATCATGGATCCTATGGTTGCCGGGTTCGACGACAGGTTCCGGGGTCTGGCCATGGAAACGCATAAGAGAAGAGCGGCAAAAATGATGACAAGTCCCAACAGGCCTTCGACCAGGTAGGCAAAAGCAGGAACGACAATGACCGCTCTTGAAGTGTACTGTCGAACTCCCGTCATTGTTGTCGAGCTGTCGAGTTCATTGCTCAAAATGTCCACCATCTGGCGAGAAAACAATAAGCGGTATGCGGCTTGATAAGAAGCTTTCAAAAGATCCGGATCCAGATAGTCGATAGCCGAGCGCTGGTACGCAGCGATCGCAAATCCAGCCATCGGTCCGAGATATGTGAGGTCCAGATCCATATCTTGCACCTGATCCTTCATTGACGGCCAGCTGATAATAGGATAATCCCCTCGGTTCTTGAATTTCTGCCTGCCCGACGCCATTCCCCATCCGAAGTTGGTAGTGTTGAAGATGTCCTCCCGCAGAGGCACCTTGGGCCCAGTAGCGACAACATCCACTGGGCTTCTTCCCGATACGGACACGGTGGCGTTGACGGCTTGGCTGAAGTATGTCGGTTCGCAGTAGAGTGCTGTCTCATTCTTGATCGGGGCGACTGGGGAATCGTACGGGGATGTTGGCTTGTATGTCGAGTCCTTCTGTGTCCATTGGACCAAAAACTTCTCAGTAGTATTTGCGCCACAATAGGCGCCGAGATACCAATCAGCAAAACCATCCTCGTAGCCGTAACCTACGTAAATAGTAGCGAATTCCTTGTCCGTGTCCGAGGGGTATGTGGGGTGGTCCACGTTGCAGTCTTCCGTTTTGTAGGAGATGAAACCAGAATCATTCATCTTCTGAGGTTGTATGCAGTCCAAATCAACGGAATACATTAATGTGGGTGCCGTCCATGTCTCCGCGTCTTTCGTATCTGCCAGAGTCTCCAGGGGGCCAAAGGGAGCAAGCATGTAATCCCTAGTCATGAAAGCTGGCAAAGTCTCGTTCAACCAGGCAATGTTGTAGGCTGACTGTGCGTATGTCGCTGTTAGGCCGTCTTGCTGCTCTGCGAGGGAAAGGTGGCCGGTCGATCTAGCCATAGGCATGGTGAAAGTTCGGTTGATGGTGTCAGTGGCGAAGATGCCTGCTTGGCTAGGTGTTACTCCCCAAAATATGAGGACCATTGCAAAAGAGGCGGTGAAAACTGGCCAGTGTCTTTTCAGGTCAGCAGCAATACATCAAGCGTCAAGATAGGCCACCACTCACTTGTTTTTGACTGCCTTGAGCGGTACAGATGCTACAAACTCAAAGGGATATTGCAACAACAAAGAGTCCTTCCCCAGGGCACCACCTTCCTTTGATAGCTGATAGTAGGGCTCAAGTCGCTTCGCATCGAGGTCGATCCATGTCCACAGAAAGCTGTAGATGACTGCAACAATAGTGGGAAGGTAGAGGTATGAGAATGATTTGTTGAGGGGAAGGTCGTTGATATCTGCTGCGAAGATGATGCCGTCATCGTGTTGGCTGTTCGCAAGTAGAATCTGGACAACAGCAATCAGGCCTCCGGAAATGAGGATAACAATTGTGAGGATCGGCGCGTTCAAGGTTATAGGCTTCCAAACTCGTTCAGTATCTGAGGAGCAATTAGATGACACCGTCCAAATAACAGTCCTCTCCCTACAGGTCTTGAGATGCTTACGGTCTTCGTGGTCTTGTTTATTTCTGCCGGAGTCGAACTTGTTAATAAAAGCCCTAAAGGGGCTTCTGATGTTTGATCGGCTTGCATGATCTGACGGTCGGGGATCGTTGCGTGTCTGAAAATGGCCGTTGAGGGCATCGGAATAGGGAGGCGGGGTATCCATTTGGGGGTATCAAGCTGAAAAACAAGAAAGGCACCAAACACGCTTCGAAATCAATGTCTTCACCAGGAGGACGTGGGGAGCGACGTAACCGGATTCGGAAATAATCAAAAGCTAGAGAAGGAGAGACATGAGGTCTGCGGGTATGTAGTACTACCTATGAATGAAATCGTGCGGCACAGCAGCGCTAGGATCTAGCCGCCGCGATAGAGTCCTGAGGCATTTCATTCGTCGGCGGGGCCAAAATTAGTGATTGACCGAGCGGGCCCAGGTGCTAAAACCAAGCTGGCGGGCCGGCCATCTCGCTAAGGAGCATTTGGCGCGGATGCAGTTCGAGCATTGCTGCCTGCCGCCAGGAAGCTCGGTATGAAATGAAAAATACACTGGTACGTCGTGCCCAAAACCTGCCTCGACAGCACGCGTGCGGGACATACTCGAGCTCAAGAAGAGCGTCCAAATGGCTCGGAGTAGGTGGAGCGAGGTGAATGTTGATGGGCATCACAGCTGCTGTGCCGCGTCTGTCTCGGGAAGGATCTGTTCGCTTCGGCCAAAAGAAGAGAGCGGGCGCCTAAAATATCTTGGCATGAGGCACAGTCAGTCATGTGTGAACAAGGTCCTGCGTGCTCGGCACGCTTCTAATTGTTAACGTCCTTCCTCACACAGCTTGTTGATGCTGTGGTTTCTCCCCGTTAATGGAATGGTGTCGTCGAACACGTTACCAGACCGGAGGGTGGAATTCTTGCTGTGAAAACTTGGGTGATGCTGGAAGAGATAGTAATGAGAGTACCAAAGAAGACAGATATCGCGAGTAAGGATTACCGGGTTTGCATAGTCACGATAAGTACCGACCGTCCACAGTGGTGAAAGCAGCCGATGCGCTGTGCCGCAAACGTCTGATCCGTGCGAGCACATTGGCGGTTATGTTCCTTGGCGGTTTGGGGGCAGCAATGTGTGCGAGCTCTGGCCGGGATAACCGAATGGTCCGTTGATAAGAAACCAAGAAGACTGGGGGGGCAGATTATGCTTTACTTCCGTACAGCTTACTGAGCTGTTGTGTGTTGCACAATAGTGGGTGGGTGTCACGTGATTTGTCAGAGAAATGCGATACGGTCTTTATTGGTAGTGCTCTGGCAACGGTTAAGCGGGAGAAGATCAGATTCCATACTGTGGAGCGGAAAATAAGGACATCCAGTGAGCGTTGGCCTGGAACATGGATGCAGGCCGACAGTGGACGTGCGATGCGAGGCGTGGGGGGGGGGGGGGGGGG